>NW_019211457.1:46073258-46467965 GCF_002443255.2 Varroa destructor | reverse complement strand
ATAGAATTTTATCCATAGATGTTATGAGATTAATTGAAAGGCCATTGATTGTAATAATACACTGAACCACTGTTTTTACACTGATATCAGAAAAAAATAGCAATAAAGCTGGCATAGCTGTTCCTAATTAAATTTGTAGATTTTAAATTGTTATGATATATTCCCCAGTAAATTTCGTACCCGCTTCATTCTTCGTATACAAGATCCGCTTGCCACTTATAAATATATCTTTTACTTATGTCATTTTTCAAGAATAAGACGGATTCGATATTTTTTGTTGTGTAAACAGAAAATTTGTTCTGCAAACGAACACATTATTTAGACGCTTTGCAAAGGAGACTAACGATATTGATGCAGGAGGCGTTTAAAAAAATGTCCATTTATCACATATAGCTCAATACAAGTTCTGCTTAAAAGCAGGAATTTCGAGTATCTTTCATCTAGCACTACCTAAGCTTTATTTAATAATCTCTGTCTTATATTTATCTATGCATGTTTATCCAGTCTCGGTTGATTTAGCTTACTCTGTATTGACAAAATAATTGCCATATCATTAAATCTTATATTGATAGTTGCATTGCATTGCATGCCAATTTTATAGCTCTGTTAGTGCATGATGTAATCCTCATTTAGCAAACCTTCTCCTTCAAGCCTACCCCAGGCCGACCGATCATCACAAGCCGACGAAGCTACTAATACCTTGACCGTATGGCTCTCTCCCGCTTTCTCACCAAATGTCAGCTGCTTTACTCCCCGTAGCAGAACTATACGAAAAGATGCGTCGGCCTTCCGTCTGGAGATGAGTCGTTCGTGTAGTATCGCTGGGTCTATCTGTGCGTAGGGATGAGAGAGTGAGTTAGCAAAAGGCACGTCGACATCTAAAGTGAGTTCGACGATTACCGTCAGCCACGGCGTGGCCACTGCTGCGTGCTGTTGCTATTTTATGATTACTAGACGACAATAGGACAGACAAACCGAACTGTTTGCGATGAGCAGCTAGAATCGCCAGCAAACATCGTCTTGTTGACAGGCAGAGGCGCGGTCGACCAGGCGCTCGCTCTTGTCCGGCGACCGCCATGAGCAGCCGCGGTAGCGTCTAGCACTGCCGCAACACAGAATCGTGTGCGAATAACAGGAACCCGCCGTAGCAGAAGCTGTGCCAATACTAGCGTTAACGTTAGGCAGTAGAACCGCAATGGAACGGCGATCAACGTGTGTGTTACAGCCGCAACTAGTGTTACCAGGCAGCCCTGCTGCGGAGACAATTAAAGAGGCAAAACTCCAGCACAACTCTAAGCCCAGCCGTCGTAGCAATAACTATTGTCGTTAAACTCGACGCGGCGGGAGCGTGAAATTAATCTTGCGGGTTGTGTTCTCTAGAAAGCGCGTGAAAGGAAATAATCGTAAGACTTTAGAATGTTGTTCGACTATGTGATCTTCAGCCGTGCATTCTTTGTTGCAAAGAGCGCGTACTTTAGAAAATAGTGCACCCGTCTAACTGGATCGTGTATCTGTCTGTCTGTGGCGTTTTACCCTTGATTCGGTTTTGCGTCACCTGTCGCGCCCACCTGCGGTGCCCGGGTCGGTAATCAGACGGGATCAGTTGATCAGTGGGGTGCGAGCACTCGCGTGCTCCTGTCGTGCCATTTAGTGTTGCCAGCGCGTGTATCCTCTGTTTCTGTCTCTACGCTAATCTGGACGCGTGTGTTTGTGAGGTGTGCAGGGTAACTACGGTGGACATTGTGCTTCAGTGTACGAAATGTACGCGCTGGTGGCTGGGGCGGCTGGAGCACTATTGCTCCAAGCCAGCCCGTGCGCTGCCAATGCGCCAACCGACATTCGCATGGATGAGAAAGCGCGGACCATACACCGAATTGACTCGATTAACATACTCGTCTATACGGTCCTACTCATTTTGACCGTGTGTTTGATCTGGGCGTTCAAACGGCGGAGGGCACGATTCCTGCACGAAACTGGACTGGCCGTTATATTCGGTAAGAAATGACCAAATCAAGAAGCCACAAGTGTGCAATGACAATTTTCGACTGCTGACAACTAACCCGCTTTTTTTCTATTTATCAAAACAAGCGTTCACTGTAGGAGTATGCTAATTGTATTGTAATGGTTTCAAGAAGTTGATTTAAGCCCCTTTAACCAGTGTTTTGCTCGGTAAAAGAAGGCAGTAGAACTGTACAGACCTAATATATGCCGATAACGATAGGTGTTCTCGATGCGCAATATAAAGCAAGCTACGACTTTATATAAGTCGTAGTGAAGTTCCGTCCTATTAGAGCTGAGGTCAAAATTGTGACTGAAAAAAATCGTCGATCAGACTTAACTTGCTGCGTTTCTGATTTGGTCAGATAGTCAGTGACGACCGTTTTGAAGCTAGTTTGTATATTGATATGTGCAACTTCTGCTGAATACTATAATGAGGTCTGACATTCCGTTGATTCACTTTAGAAGGATAATTATTCAATTATAGTGTTAATAGAAATAGTTATGATTGATTTTCAATTTACTTTTAACCTCTCTATTATAGTTATTCTTGATGTGTCCGATTGATTCAACCCTATTTGGCTTTTCCGCGTTTCAATGAACGTTGAAATATTACATACACTTTCTCTGTTTTGCTGAGATTCTATCAGTCTATGGTGAAAGTAAGTAGCCTGCTTCATGAAATGTGTAAATTGGGTAAATTAAATGAACGGTAAGCTTTTTACAGTATTTTCTATAAGAGAAGCCTTCGATTACAAGCTCTTTGTGTGTTCTCTCCGTCTGCTAAAAAAATCTACTAGATACATACAAATTAGGAAAATACGCGTTACTCCGTTTGTGTAAAATCAAGCTTTGCTGATGATTTAAGTGTCAGCGAATGATTTGATGCGTAAGTGGTTGACGAAATATCGATCCTTCAATATGTATTATGAATTAGTAGAAAAAAAAAACAGATAATTAAATCTCTTAATGTTATGAGATGGCAAGCACCGTTATAATAAAACAACTTTTGCCAAGGGTAACGTTTTAAGGAAAAATGCTAGATGCGTTTTCTAATATCTGTACGGGGCAAGATATGGTAAGGACGTCCCGCGCAAACCCTTAAAAATTGGTGGCGTTGTCGGTAAACAGGAAAAGATATTTCACTGACTCATATTGCAGCGAGATACATATACTATGGTGTTTCCCACGTTTCCAGCAAAATTTCAGGGAGGGATTCTCTTCAGTAGTAACACTGTTTTTGTGCGTATCATTCGTGCTTCATGATATACCTATTTGGGATATCTGGTCGTTTTGAAAACCTGCAGCTGACGAAGGCCGAATCTGTTTCGACAAAAGAAGCCTGAAATAGTTATTAAACGATTAAGTTGAATGTGGGCCAACACTATTAACTTGCAAATGAGCATATTTATGTTTGTTTCACTACTAAGCTGCGTATAGATTACCACAACCTATTGTTTGAGAACGACAACCAGATTTTCAAGCTTCAAGTTCGAACTTGTTGTGGGCTGAGCCTAAGCAGCAATAGCATTCTATTTTTTTTTAGATAAACTTAGCTCTAGCTACCTTACTTACATTTGAAAAAGTCAACCACTCTATTATTATTTTCTACTGCCAAAAACGGTAAAATATTGTGTCTCAATATAAAAGATATTGAGCAAAGCCAAGACGAAGTTTTGTCAGATGTAGGCATTTTACTACACCGCTTAGTAGCGAGCACCGCTATGTTTCAGACAGTTGAAATTAACAGAGAAGCTGAACAAACATTTTTATTAAAGGACGCTTGTTGATAGACCCAGCTAATGTAAGCCTTCCGCTACGTATAAGTAAGGAAACGAAATGATTTTTGAACTGCCTCAATACCTCTTGACAGAGACAACCTTCAATACTTCAATGCGGCACAGTGACCGAGCTCGGATGTACTCAAGTGGGCGTTCAAGTAAATGTTTATCACACGAAAATTAATTCTGTTAATAATGATTTCTAGCTGAATTATCTTTCGGCGGTTTTCTAATCCCTAATTTATGCTAAGAAGCATTAGTCCTGTGCAGAAAATCCTTATTCACAGATTTTTTTCTATTTAGCCATCATCTATTGCTTCTTTCTGTACACTCAGTTACCGGTTAATTGCGCACTTTCGTCGACAAAGGTGAATACTGCGCCTATTAGCGCAAACTGTTTACCTGAACAGCCAAGGCGAGCCAAGGACTAATCGGCTGAGCCGGTAAATTGATTAGGACGGGTGTTGCCATTTACCGTGGATCCGCCATAGGAAGGCATATTACATGGTACCTGCATTATACAATAATACGAGCAAAAACTATTGAGGCTTATGTTGACCATCAGGTTATTTGATCCTTGTAGCCGCTTCATTTCCTTCCTATACGGAACCTATCTGTATATTGGGGATTATGCCTATTTATTCCTTGTGTTTCTTACACGTTGGTCGTACGAACCATGTCGTACGTGGGAATATGAACTAGAAGATAAGGTATAATCTCGAAAGACAGTTTGGGTTCAGATGATTGAGCCAGTCTTTCAACGGCTTCGTGGAATAGATTTAGGTTGCTTCTGCTTCAAAAATATACCATACAATTGTTAACAGTGTGTGATTCTTCTTTAACTTCTCGACTGCTCTAAATTAGTTCAGAAAAAGATGTGAGTGTAATGTTCAGTCCGCTATCATTGCGGTATATTAAGACATAGTAAGATACAGATAACCAGAGAGCAAAAAGGTTAGGTAATAAATCAACAGACAAATAGACGTTGGAGCCTATTCCAGGTCGAGTATATCTAACGGTCGACAGATATGGATACAGCTATAGCTGAGATATACAACTGCTATCTAGGTCGTATGCATTTGACTATCGAGGACTGCCTATTACTGTAAGTATGGGTAAATCGATCGATTCCCAGGGGTGCGCCGTCGCCTACCCAACCAGAAAATGAAAGACTAATGCGAACACGCGTAGCTGTCAACAGCCAATTTTCATTTGTCACGTCCAATAAGCTTTTCTAGGCCGAGCAGATAAGATAGGTGATCTCGGCGAAGGTATCCGATACAGATAGGCCTCGAAAAGCTACGTAGACCTTTTCATAGGATCATTCACGAGTTGACATTTCTGAGCAAGAAAACGAATTCTGTCTGTGCGTTAATTACAATTGGTGAAAGAAAAAAGGGGGTTGCCGCTACAAAATTTCGAATAGTTTTTAATTCGTTCTCGACAGTTGCCAACCGCAGTCTAATGTGTTGCTATTTTCCCGATGTTAGGAAACACCCGTTTAAAGTAATTATTTACAACAAGTTGATGCGAGCTACGTCTGCTTAAACAGGAGCTGCAGAGCTGTTACAGTTAAAACTAGGCTCCGTAGCCGTGTTAGTTACCAAAAAGATATCTTCACACAGAGATATTTCACAGCATCCAACTCTAGAAAAAAGTATTGTTTGGTTCGCTCTTACCTAGTGGTGTCTATATTGGGGGAGCCTCCCGAGAACCTTACTGTTTTTTGTGACGGAACAAGGTCATCGTCTGGTTAATTTCAACTATGCTCTAGTCGTTGAATTTCTGTTCAGTGACACGCCATCGATGATTTAGTAGATCAATTCGGGAACCTTGTCCATCTTCCATACGCCGGGCCGTTATATGTAATCATACATGTATTAAGGCATTGATTATATGAGATACGAGTCAATATTCCAGCAGCTAGTATACGTTCAAGTTTTTAAAGTAACAGTGACGAAAGCATATAGAACATTTCATTTTGCATGTTTCTGTTTGACGGTTTCGTTATCGCTGTCGGATGGTCAGCGTCAGCTCATATTTAGCACGTGCGAATCGATCGAGCTTTTCTCTGATCTTACGTAATTGTCGTAATTCAAAGCGAGCGAATGATCAAGGGTAGGTGAACAAAGGTATAAATAACAGATAGAATTGTCATCGTGAAAAGCCTTTGATTAGGGCAGACTTCCGACTTGTAGACGCTACGCCGTTGAATATACAAGTAATAAATCCGTTCTTGCGAATAATTAAACGTTTATCGGGTCTATCTGGCTATGCCCGTGTGCATTTACTGGTCGAAGTTTGGAGTTCGCTTTCAATTAGCACAGTTTGCCATAGCTCTAGGAGGATGCGGATAAGTTATTGTATTTGCAACAGACTTATATTAAAGAGGACGTTTATTTAGCGATGTTATACGATCCAGCAGGGCTGCTACGGTCTTTGTTGTTAACTTATGCGGTCGCAATGTTGCTCTCAGTGGGTCGGTGACATGGCCGACACGTCACTGTAGAGCTTAGTGTTACGAAGTCATCCAAATATTATAATGCGCGAATAGTGTCAACGATGGTAGCAATGGCAACGGTAATACGGTGGTATCTGGAAGGGCAAATGTTAGCCGGCAGCTGGCTCTGACATATTGTTATTCCTGATGTCCCCTGTTGCTCATGGTGGGTTTGCTGTTTAGCTATTTGTTCTGTAGCCGCTAAATGCTAGTGTCGTAGCATTACATTGTAAGCCGAAAAAAAAAAACACAATCTACTGTTATTGGAATCGCTATGGGCCTTACAAAAGTGTCAGAACTTTCGTTAGCTCAAATTCGCATTCTTCTAGCTACATCGGGCATTGCGGCTACCTGCTGCATCGGGTTATCTTTGGAACTAAGTGCGCGGATAATTATACTTTTATATATTTTCAAGTAATTGACGCTAGAATGGAAAGACACACTGCTTGAGATGTTCTGCGTCATTTAGCGAAGGCGTATGATACTAGACGATCAACTCATCGCCATAATAATTGAGAGTGTTTTAGTTGGCTGAGAGGCCTTGACTACAGAGGTGCGCGCGAGATGATAACCTACAGCTTGTCGGCGTTTTACCACTATACTGTTTTATTTCTTATGGCCCCCTATGAGCCTTTCCGGATTTTGACACGAATCTTCATTGAGCTTGGCACGAATGTCAAAGGTAATGAATCGATGCATATATACATTGTTTTGCTATTGAGTTCTCGGAAGAATCAATAAACCGCTCTATCATTGCAAATTCATTACTAGAACTACGGTAATATGTACGCTTGTCTTCGTAATCGATTTCATTGTACGGTATTTGTCTTGTATGCTTAATAATCTGCTTATTCATAATAGTCATTTAATATAGTTACTATTGTAATACTCGGTAGTATTCTGGTGGTTCGTAACACGAAAGTCTATGTAAATAAATATATCTGTTTCTTTTCATGAGGCTGAAACAAATTTGAACTAGTTTAATGATTGACAAGCACGCGTCGATGCCCCGTTACTCCTGGCAGCTTAGCATCCTCCAGGAAGGCCTGTGACGTAATTTCATGAACGTTTAACTAAAATTCTTCCATAGAGAATTACCAGACTTTACACCAATAAACGCGTGCGCGCAGGTGCCACTACCGCGACTTGCAATCTTTATCAGACTATTTATCGAATTAACCTAGTGCCATCGCAACGTTCTCGTACGATAAAGATCGCGATAGATACATCTGAGCTATTGCCTCACAACCATAATAGCTCAAATGGGCAGCACAAAGTAACGAACAAAACACGGCAGAGGATCTAAACCAATTAGGATCGATTTAGTTCGTGCTAATCAGCCATGTGCTTGTTAGACACACAAAAAACAGTTGCATGCCGTGAGTGAAATACATTTTTTTTTTTAATTAAATACATCTCCTGCGACGTAAAGGACTCGTTCGTAGCTTGCAGCGCTGAAAGTATCCTGAACAGTTCGTTGGTCCATACAGGTACTTAATGCCTTTTACCCTTTTGTGCTGTCTACAACGAAATGAACATAGTGAAGGCAAGTACAATTTGTAATAGGTAAGCTATTCTTAGAATGATGTCTACAAGTTTAAGACAGATCAGATTCAAATAACAAAGCATTTAATGCCAAAATGATGTGTTCGACATTTAGAAGCTCCTTATATTGCTCAGGCTGCTCGTTGTTTCGACGGTCCTACAACAGCGGATGGCGGAACTACGAAGATTCTAAACGTGTTTGGTGTTACTGGGCGTGGAATACATTTTTTTCAAAGTCTCTGTCAAGAAATGGTGGTAATGGACGGTCTCGTGCATCATAAGTGTTTACAATAATTCGTCAATGCGCTATGATACACCGAAATCGCAATAGACCGTATTGCGCCGAGGAGGCGCTTTGAGAACGGCTTCACACAAGCGAAGGCAGTAGTTTACTGTAATAAAATTTCGTATCTTTACCCACGTAGTCTCTAAGCTCAGGTATTTTTTCTGGGTCTTATATTGCTATGAGTACTGGTATGACGAACTTCTAGTCCTGTTCAGGCCATCGTCTTTCTACGTACTGGAAACTAATGTTTTTCTTTGCTGGCGTCTCTTGCGACTCCATCGCAATGAAAATTGTGGTCTATTCCGGCATCCGTTGAAAGCTATAGCTGATTCTGCGGCTAACATTCTGTACCTATTACGGCACATGTCTCCTATAGATTTAGTACAACATTTACAGGTTATTTGCTTCGAACGTCTGATAAAAATATTAACATTGAAGGTCCGAGCCGCATTAAAACCGATTAAGTGAAATGAACATGTGCAGACACCTGTTTAGAGAAGATTGCTTATCCCTAGGTTTTATTTGGTTACCCAGGAAGAACCAGGTCAGGACGAAACGTCAGCTGCCGCTGCCAATCCGACAAAACGCATGTAACGGCAAATCTGTTAAGGCGTACATGTACGTTATTTAGACACATTTTCGCGCGTTTAGCCGTTAATGATTTCAAAATTAAATAAACGTACATAAGAGCCGTTGCAGAAAAGAAGTTAGTTACACTTTCGCCCATTGAAGTCTTTATGAAACTAATAGTTTTTAAGCTCTATTCGATTTTGCATGGCATATAGGCGACTGACTTGCCTTGACGCCTGGTGTGATTTCTTTCTTAATGCTGCGATCCTGTTGGTTTAATGTTTCGTTAGGATAGACAACGTCCAATAGGATGAATCTCGGAATCTAGCCACTGAGTCTTCAATATGAATTTGACCTGTAAGTTATTATATGCCTGTAAAACGAACAGCGATTATTGGGGGTGTTTTAATTTAAGTCTCTACTGTTTGTTGCTCTATTTGGCAATAGCCTTTAAGGGAATTATCCTCATTTGTGGAATTTTTATGTTAGTGCTATTTTTTTTTATCACCCGGTAATGGTGCCCTCAATCTTTTTGGGTATGTAGCCAATTTTTTTAAAAACCGCGACAAACGAATTCGTTTGTAGAACCTACATATAGCTTTTACATGGTTTATGGGGCACTGCTGGTCTTAGTCCGCCCAGTGGCCAGCTTTCCCAGTCAAAGGGCTTTCGCGGATTTTATCGGTACTCCATTGAAGTTCACCTGCTGAACTTTAAACGCATTAAGGTCGGTTAAACGCAATAATGAGCTGGTCAGAATCAATTAACGTACATCTGCCGATAAGCACATGTTGCCTGCGATACGCATCTTGAAGAGTTACAAAAAGCTGGTAAAAGCTACATTAAAACAAACAGACAACAATACATCTCGACCGCCTATAAAAAATAAGCAGATAAAATAGATATTTTTTCATAGAGATGTATTTTTTATAGAGTAATTGCCTTAATATATGCATTGTAGTTGTAAGTTGTAAGTAGAACAATGAATAGTTCACTTATCGTAGCTGTATAAGGTGTGCCATGGTAGCTGTCGTAAGCCTTTGCGTTTGACTGATTCAAACCAACGACAACGGATACCTTTCATAACGGTGACTACGTAAACAGATGAGTGAACGTCGGGTATTCTTGTCAGCGTGGAGAACGAGATGGAAAATGAGATTAGATTATTCGGTAAATGACGGGGGCCAGTACGGAACGTAGAAGATAAATGTGTTCGTCGCATTTGTTGGAATTACATCAAAGAGGGTAATGAATCCGTTACCAATGAAAGCTACTTTTATCTGTTTTGTTGCTGGTTTATTATTGAACGCAAAACGCTTTTTATTTACCCTACATTCGTAGAGAAAGATCATAGAAACTATTTTCGTAGTTCGATACTTTACTTTTCTAAAAGAAAATTTTCACATAACGCACTGGTTGCATTTTTTGTATATGCACAGAAAGCTGAGGTGATCGAATCGTGTCCTCGTAAAAAAAGTTCAAGGTGTTCTCTCTACTCTACAAGCAGCTGTTTGCACATGCATTATTGATCTCCAAGTGAACCAGCGTCTGAGGCAGTGAAACTGTCTGTTCGGTCCGTAAATGTAACGGAAGTAAACACTTTCGTATCTCTAATATGGGTCTATCGACAAAAGACGGGAAGAACTCGAAAAATAGATATTGTTAGCTGTGAATAATGTTAATACAAGCGCATCAGTTTGCTTGTTAATCGCACATGTTATTTTTAAGAGAGCTTTTGCTTTCTAGCGTTTCGTCGGACCTGCATGTACCTCCCAGGACCTTCTTACCATTCTGCGAGATAATTCGCCTTATTGTAACGTGTATATATATATATATACTGAGATGATGATGCACATTAGCCAACTCTTTTGTTCATAGAGAACATGATAAAAGGTAGCATTTATTTGACAAGTTTGTAGTCGTCCTTCAGCCAATTAGTTATTAGCTTTCAATCAACTTGATACTGTAAAGTTTGTTTTTTTAATTAACGAGCTTCGCGTTTGGTGTGTTTTTTAATAATTTTTATCAATCAGCCACCTAATGCATTGATGATAATTTCCCTCAGGCTATCCGTGTGTTGGAACTGTTTCTGGCGAAACTTATTATGTTCACGATCGTTGTTTCCCTGCAAGAGCGTAGGTGTGCTTCAATGGCCTACGCTTATCGTTGCATGTGATAGAATTTTTAATTTCAAAAGCTGTCGCCCGATACCGTCAACTGTTCACAAGACGCTAATCTCAAATAATACATAATATTAATAAGGGTTCGCTAAAGGTTGCTGGCATTTTTTAATGATAATGGGTGTGTCGTGTGAGTGTAACCCTCTAGATTTACTGAAAGTGTAGAGCGGCATTGCGCCAAACGCGCCAGGTAACGTTAGAAACGCTTACGAAACAATGTTATTGGAGAGCTCTAAAAAAAAAAAGTCACACTTGGCCAATCGCGTTGCGCAAATACACGTCGTAGCCATTGTGTACAATAGTTTATTCTAGACCAGGATGAATCCTCTGATCTGTTATAAAAGGACAGCAGGATGTACGTGTCATTGAGTCAGTTGCCTATTTAAGCGGGACATACGAGACACATGCAGGATGGAGTTCGGCCGAGAACGACTTTGCGGTCGCGGTAACAGCACGATTAACTATTCCACAATCATAGCGGCCTAAAAATATTACAGATTATACAAAGTTACACCATAAAGCAACTTATATATTTATCCTTTTTCTTTTGTGATCAGTTAGTTTATTATTTAGATATGCTGACTTTAGCACAGAATGATTGCCAAATCTATAGTATAATCAATAATCGTTTCGAGCGTGTACTAAACTTCTATTAAAGCTTGAGATAAGAGCTAAGGATTTAAGCGTTACGTGCGACTGGTGAACTGGTATCGTAGAATAATGTTTTAAGAGGCTGGAACTAGTTCAGCTAGTCGTTGCACAGTGAAACCTTTATTTTTGACATTATTATGATGTAATGAACGGGTGCTAAGTTTTTCGCACTTTGTTTGTCCGCTGATAAGGACGTTATGTTCGGTCTTAAAGTTAGAAGTCGACCTAATTGTGTGTTCATTCCAGGTTTAATGGTAGGAGCCATTATCCGCTATGCCAGTGATGAAAAGGAAACTAGTCACCTGTTAGTGATGCCTGTCGGGAACGATAGTAATCAGTCAATGCCGAGCTCCCCTCCGGACAATGTTTTTATTCAGCTAGAGGTCCAAAGACCGCCCGACGCTAGCAAGGTTAGTCGGATGCACCAATGAAAAAAAAAGCCGATTGTAATAAATATTGATATATTGTACAGTGCAAGCTAAATATGTATCAGCATTCACTGATACGCCTTAACAATGATTCGTACGATCTTAAAAAGAATAAAACAAATAAAATTCGGTATATGAAGAGCGTATAATAATTTTGATCTTCACAGTCTTCTGCAGACGCGAACAAACTTCGCCTTTATGCCTAGTGTACAAAGTGTCGGCCTAGTACCGTTCACAAGGGATTTGTTACAACTTTAGGCTTGTTTCTGTGTTTGAATTGCTGTGTTGCCCCACTGAAAAACAGGTTATCGGTTCGATCTAGCTTTGAAAGAACGGTATTGTACCATCTATAAGCAATTCCCAAATCGTAGAATGAAGGTGCTGCCTCTTTATATATGAACACTTACATTTGAAAGGCAAACTTTAACCAATGTTACGCCTTTGGCATGCAAAAAATGGCTTAAACGAAGCTAGAAACTCTCAAGTACTCATCAAAGACTGAGGGACAGGTCAAAAGTATTTTGTAATAGATGTAAACAGAGGCTGGCTTGAAGTAATTTCTATGGGCTAGGACAACTGATATATATCATCAAGATAATTTGTTTAGAAACCAAGTAGTAAAGCCCCTATACACTTACTGTACATGCGCCACTAAGTAGAAACCAAACTCTTCAATAAGATCATTTTATTTGCTTTTTTTTCTGCTATTAAATGCGGATCTCCATTTTCCGCCTAAGCATTTTGTTAAATATGTACAATATATAGTGTATGCTTGCTTACTTGTACTCATTTGGTAGACAATTCTGTTTTGTCTGGAATAGGAGAATCGCTCGTACGCCTATTACGCATATACTTTCCGAGGAGAGCTTACCGACGTAATGACGAAAAAATTAGACCAGAAAGCAACGTTCGATCCGGAAATCTTTTTCAACATTATCCTACCGCCCATTATATTCAATGCTGGATACAGCCTAAAACGAGTGAGTAATCTTCCATTCAAGGCTGCCCAAAGAGTGTTTTTATTGAAGTTGCTGATATGGTATCAGCTTACCATATTCAAATAACATGCTTGATCTGATCGAGCGGGTGCAGTCTGCCTATAATACAGATTATATGAATAGGTCACAGATTGCCAACGAAACCTGCCAAACCGATAATGGCGCTGTCAAATTTTGTCTTTTTTTGCTTATTTCAGAAATTTTTCTTTCGAAACCTTGGAACAATAATGACTTACGCATTTTTTGGTACAACGATATCCTGTTTCGTGGTCGGGTAAGTTTATTCGACGCCGTTATCTTAGTTACAGTCATCATAATAAGACCAGATACGTAAGTCTCCCTAGATACGTGCGCGAAATAACGATTTTATCGAAGACGGGGAAAAAAAAACTCCCTGTCGATGTTATGCAATCGTGCGGTGCTTCCAACTTCGCTACATATTAAGGAGATTTATTATTATATATTAAGGTGATTAGACAAATGAGCCGATGAGCGACTACGTTGTTTACGTACCCCGTTCTGCCTTTCGAGGTCACTTCAAGTTAGAATGTAGAAGCAGGAAAATGATCAGCATATATTTCACGCAGAAGGTCTTAACATGCTGGCTGTGGCCCTCAATAGTAGAGAAAATTGGCCAAAGCAAACGAGTGTTTCGATATTGATACAATAAGCCTAACTACTATTATTAAGCATGAATTAATATTTAGATAAATTAGAATGACTAACGAGTGTTCTGTGAATATTTGTTAGGTTATCGTAAAGGCAAAGTGTTACTTTAAACTGTGGTGATATAACGGGAAATCGGAATTACGTTCATTTTTTATGCGATCAACTGGGTTCCTTTGATGCTTTTATAGATGCGTACTATACGTGTTCACGTTGATGCTCTCTCATCTGGAATTCACATTCAACCATTGCCTCTACTTTGGGGCGATCATCTCGGCCACTGACCCAGTTACTGTTCTTGCAATTTTCCACGATCTACACGTTGATGTCAACCTTTACGCCCTGGTATTCGGCGAAAGTATACTCAATGATGCTGTGGCCATTGGGCTGGTCGTGTAAGTGAAGCAAATGATATGGTGCTACCATAGGTAGTATGTGGTGTATATAACATTCAAACTAGGCCCACTTTCAGCCTAGTTGACTGTTGTTTTGCCTTTGTTGTTGTCGTTATGCGGTGTTTGCAGCGCAATCACTAACTACGAAGCTGTGAGTAGCAAGGCTACAGGTGAATTCGAGCTAGCTGCAGCTATTAGAGCGTTCGGCTCATTTTTCTACATTTTCGCCTTTTCGTTTCTCATCGGAAGCTGTACGGGCTGCGTGACTGCCCTCATCACGAAATTCACAAAGCTGTGCGACTTCCCATTACTAGAAAGTTGCCTCTTCCTGCTGATGTCGTATTCGTCATTTCTGGTAGCGGAAGCGCTTGACCTGACAGGTATCGTAGCCGTCCTCTTCTGCGGGATCTGTCAAGCTCACTATACATACAATAATTTGTCGCCAGAAAGTCGACAACGAACGAAACAGCTGTTCGAGCTAATGAACTTTGTAGCGGAAAACTTTATTTTCTCATACATCGGCGTCAGTATGTTTACTTATAAAAAGCATCATTGGGATTTGTTCTTCATTGTCGCTGCCTTCATTTCGATTGCGGCTGGCCGAGCCCTATTCGTCTATCCGTTGACGTTCCTTCTAAATCTTGGCCGGACCAACAAGATTCCGATGGCGTTTCAGCACGTGCTCTTCTTTTCGGGTCAGTGTTGTTATTATTATGTTTATTAAAATGGAAAGCGACTACTAAAAACATCGTTTGTACGAAACCCATGCGTTGCATGCTATTCTAGAGCATAATGCCTTGACACATGATGTTTGATGCTTTATTCAGTTGAACTACGTCGTTTCCGTATTCAGGTCTTCGAGGAGCGATGGCTTTTGCTCTCGCGATCCGAAATACGCTGGGTCTTCAGCGTCACGTCATGCTGACAACGACATCGTTTATTGTGATCGTTTCTGTCGTCGTATGCGGCGGTTCAACTTCAACGTTGCTGCGTTGGTTAAACATTCCAGTGGGCTCTGAGGATCACGATCAGGAGCTGCTTAATATAACGGCAGCAGCAGCTGCCGCCCACGCCGCACAAGCTCAGCAGGGCGGTGCCTCTAATCGGCCAGGTGATCCTCGAAGCCCTACCAGCGGCGAACCTTTGAAGAGTCCGCCGTACGAAAAGGCGTGGCTTGTACGCAAATGGTATAACTTTGATGTCAGGTACGGATCAAGTATGTTTTCCATAGATGAAATATGTCGCGATTCAACTATATGTAACATTTCAGTCAACTTGTAAGACAATCGTCATCTTTTTACGAAATTTTGTTACAAAATATGTTAGAGTGACTCCTTAAGTCAGTGGCTGAGCTAATAACGGACAATGGTCATTGACATTGATACGGTTAAAAAACTACTTTCATCTATTTTTCTAGATTTTATTTTTCCATTCTCCGTACATGCCCGATACATATATATATAGATAGATATATATATATATATATATACATACATCAGGCACGATCTAACGCGTTAATACGGTATCACTATTCCCGTTTATTTTTATTCTTTTTTCCCGGCTTCTACCGAAGTATTTTAGTCTTAACCTTAGTTTTTTATTTGTGCCTGTGCAATAATAATAGGTTCATGAAGCCATTCCTGACACATAGTCGTCCAACGCTCATTGAGACTCTGCCGTCATGTTGTCTGCCCGTAGCCCATCTCTTAACCTCTACAGAGCAGCTCACACAGGTTTGTCAAATAGACATTTCATTTTAGGGGTTTTCAGTTACCAAACCGGACATGCAGATTGTACTGATTCATTAATTATTTCTCGGCAAAGTAATACAACATTATTTTGGTGTGGTTATTTTATTCAGGGAAATTGAGGCGACATACATAAAGCCAATATCTAGCCGAACGTGACGCAAAAAAAATGCTTGTCAGGCTTTTCAGCAGAACTTGAATCTAATTTTACGTAGTACACAAAACGAACAAGAGTTTTTTGATAAATGTATATTTTTGAATTGGTATTTGAGAGCCTTAGATACCTACAAGTGCTCTGTAGTGCATATTTTTTCTACCATTTTTTATACCATGCTATCGTTATTATCTTATATCTGCTATACTGCAACGCGTAATTTGTTGTGTTTGTGATATACGGACATATTTTTTATATATCTGTAATACAAAGCTGTTATTTTAAGAGTATTATCCGCCAATAAGTTACGTTCTTTACGAGTTATATGCATACACAAGTGGTCAAGTGTATTCATTCTATCGTACATTTTTTTTATTTGCAAGTAAAATTTTATTTTTGCTTGTATCTCATTCTTTATTGGACGGCAAATATGTCGTAGCATGAGCATGTCTGGTTAATTCATTCATTAAAGTAACTTGGTATCTAATTAGGCCAATGATCAAGATACTTTCTTCCTGCATTCAGCCTTTTCTAAGGATTTCTGCCCTTTGTTTACTTCTTCACCAGAAGTCCACAACTAACGACTCTAAGTGCGAACTTTTCTTCAGTTGTTGTCACCTGTCGTAAATGTCGACAGTATGACAGGCGATAAGCGCGAGATTGATCAATGAAACTTATACTTAATAATATTTCACATCTGACTGACAATTAACCGTGTTCCTTGTCGTGCGGTTGCTGATGCCTGTTATCTTGACGGTAATTAACAATTGTATAAAATTGTTTTTTGCATGGCATATTGATAATAAGACTATGATTTATTAGATGTCAACGTGACAATGTTTCGCTGATGATGACATGAGTTGACCACATTTTACCTACTTGAACGAGTGATGACTCCAAGCGCACAATGACGTTGTTTCTAGCTGCCGTCTCGGGAACGCTAGTAAATAGGGTAGTTGTTGACTTCAGAGAGTGCCAAGTGACACACACTCTCCGTCACACGAGTACCGTCGAACTGGACTTCGTGGACAAACGACAGGTTATAACATACACGTAGTTCGGCATTACCGGACCAAAACAAAAAGATACTGATGCCCATGATCTGAACACAATGGTGAGAAGATGAGTGCTAGAGGTTATGAATGGCATTTCAAAACATTCTATCGGTTCCGGACAACATCTGCATGCAGGCGTGCAATTGAGTGTGTACGTGCGTACCAGAATGAGTAAGGAAACATAGCGCTCGGGGTACAACAATGATGCGTATGAAGCAAACCAGCGAAAGCGTACTTTCCGCTGATTTCGTGATAGATTAGATGTATGCAAGGGCTGATCTGATTAAAAAAAATGGGGGACGTAAAGATGGAATACGATGTCGGATCGTAAACTGACCGAATTGTTGAGCTTTCCGTCATTTGCTGTGAGGGCCGCCTGGTAAACACAAACGTAGAGTGTTTTTGAAACGCCATTTGCATTGAACTCGACAGACCAACCATAAATTTATTTTACCCCTAACCGGTTTGAGCTTCTGCGATCTGACTCGATGTTTTTCTGTTCTATTGTGCTAGTCTATGACATATTCTACAGTGTCACTGGTCGATATTTCTGCCAAGAGTCTCGCACAAGGTGGCGTTACTTACGTTGGCTTATACAACGATGTCCCACACTATCCGGTGTAGTCCTTTAACTACTAAAAGACCAAAGAAAGACGCATACCAGTCATGCAAGTCTAATGTTCGGCTAGCCAGTACTTGTTTTGAATATTGCGAAATGGGAAATGTATCAGTGCCTATATTTGTGGCAAGAAAACTCGATCTGTCTTAATTGAGTAAGTAATTTTTTCTTCTTTACAAATGTATTATGTTTATTTATTCATTATGCTGTGTTTATAGACAAACAAATGTTGCGACTGGTGTGACGTTGTTCTATATGCGATGTAAATAAACGAGTGGTTCATCCGTTCCGCGTTCTTTATGTATGTGCATGCAGTTAGCAATGTACCGCTATCCTGGATATCGCATGGCGTGGTTTTTGCGGTTAATATTTATGGAGCGTATTTTTTTCGTAATTGATGTTTTTACGTAGACGCGTTTTTTGGCATTTTCTTGAGATGATTTTTCTTCGTTTTGCTTAGCTGGTCAGTTAATGTTATGTGGTGCCTGTTTTTGGTCTATTATCAGAACTGGCGTTCTGTTCAACCGTGTATCTTTTCGGTGAGTAACGTTTTTTTCTATTTTCTTAATAACAAATATACCATAAACGATAGTATAGAATAATAGAAGTTGGCGTTATCATCTAGGCGCAGTGATTTTACCTTTTATTTATTTACCATCTATCCTATAGTAATTGGAACATTGTTTTTCTTGACTGTTTAATTTTAGTTTGCTTGGTTAGTATTTGAAGTAAATTCATGAACTTTTCAACTTTATAGATACTTTCAAAACTTAGTTATTAATAACTAACTCTCAAAACTCCGTCCCAAGCTACGATAGCCCATTTTATAAAGTCAACTAAAGTCTATACAGAACAATAGACTTTGAAATTATGATCACCAATCGATAACACCGCTTTTAAGGCACTTATCTTGACTGAGCTTGGGTGTGGCCCCACCGCATCACCGCCTATTGAGTACAGTACCAAAATGGCGAAAGCAAACCCATGCCCTGCATCTTATGCAGGGCATGCTGAAGTTTTAAATTCCATTCTGCATATTAGCGGTTGCATTAGGAATAACAGTAATATACTACTTGTGCTATAATATTAATTGATCCATTTGGATCTACGGATTTTTTGTCAGCATAAGTCGAAATTTTCGCCATTTTGATAGCGCACTGTAGACGTGCAGGAAAACAACAGTTGGCATTTGCCACGTTGAAAACAAAAACAGCAAATATATATATATATATATATGTATGTAAATACATGTATATATACATATATGAAAATATATGTATATAAATTATGGCATGTCATTCACATGCACACTAAACAAAATA
Organism: Varroa destructor; assembly: GCF_002443255.2. NCBI lineage: Eukaryota > Metazoa > Arthropoda > Arachnida > Mesostigmata > Varroidae > Varroa > Varroa destructor. The sequence goes on along the minus strand of NW_019211457.1, from coordinate 46,449,069 downwards.
ACTGATTTCCTTTTTTCTGCGCTCTCTTTTACTGTGTCTCCTTTCCTGCTCTGGCTGATTTGGGCGAAACAAACGCATCATTTTTAATCATAAATCACCACATGCCGGAATCACTTGTGCGGCATGGTGCGCGGGCTTTATTCTACAACGTCTTTTTGAACAAACAACTTTGAACCAAATCTCCGCTTTCCACGTGTTCACCGTATATACGTGATGGTACTTTGTGCAGGACGACAATTGCCGACACACTCGTGATGACGATTCCGACACGGACCTCTGCCTCGACGAAAGTGACTTCAATTTTGAGCGAAGCAACAGTCTAACACAGGCGTCCCAGGCACTCGCTAACCACGTATACTACATCGAAAAATAAATGAAGTACGAAAACAAAGCGGAATAGGATATACAGTACTTTGAACGTTAAGCGTAATCCAAGAAAATTCGGATCGGACGGTGGTTGTCAAAAGCATGTAGAACATAGCTGCTGACAGATTTATGGGTCGCGTAGAAGGGAAAAACATTTGAACACCGTGGGAGAAGGGGCTATAGTCCCAGTTTCTGTTCACTGTTATAACATATTTGTCCTTCTTTTGCTTGTCCACGATAAGACGCCATAACGCTTATTGAGATACTAATACTCATCTAATAGCATTAGATTTAGTAAGCATTAGAAGAATATTTAATATAATTATTTGATGACAAACGCACGTTAGCCAATCTTTAAACTGCTGTAGAAATAAGCTTCGATCCAGTGAAATAAAATAGGTCTGTTACTCGCTTGGCCTCTAATTTGGCCTGAGAAAACTTAAGACAGAAACATTTCCGTATGAGGTATTGATTTTTTATTTCCTCTCATATCCTTACGTTAAAGATGAAACAAGAGTTTATTAGTAAAGTTGTGGTATCTCGTTGTAGAATTTTGCTGTGGGTCAAATAGCTGATCTGTGTCAAATGGGGCCTCTTTTATAGTTGGGTTACCGCACAGAACCCCCGGAGCGGCGCAACTTCATCACGATTGTGTTGATGTGATGGTAATTAAGACAGACAAACACAGGTACATTTGGAGAAGCATGAAAATTCGAGCTTTCACATGGTGTTTAATTTTCTAACCTTTCACCCATAGCAAACATACTACTGAACTTTTCAGTTGTCTTCTAAATTTGTTCGGCTTAACATGTTACCACACAGTAATTTCGAAGAGCCCAAATATTGCAGTAACACTAACGGTTATAGTTTGCCGTTTGTTTACGACGCCTACCATCCCTGGCGTAAGTCGAAGAGCTGCTCGATCATCTGTGGTTTTCTGTATATACTAATATAAATATAGTCATTATTACAGTATATATACTAAACGACTACGTTTGGCCTGGGACATGGGAATGTACATGTGTAGTGCACACAACTTTCAATACCAGCTATACAATTGTTCTACTGAAAAAAAAACAAAAAAAAAAAAGACAACGATAGGTATCGAAAGAGCTCAGGAGAAAAGTCAATATGGCGTTCAGTCAGAAAAGGCTCGGACTTGTGATCAATCTAAGCTTTAACCTTAAGTCCATATGTTAAGCTATCGCCTTGGCGTCCGACGAGTTATGTCCGCCTTCAGAGAGGTGTCGCAAACTACCTTTGAAGGTTCTAATTTGATGAAGCAATATTTACTATAATAGTAACGCATGAACTGCTATGCGTCCGAAGTTATAGTTAATTTATCGATCTGATCGATATGAAAGGTTTTACATGATAAACCGCAGGAGTAGGAACAGGTTAAATCGGTCTGAATGGTGCGTGTATCAAAATTGCGAAATAGTTATTAAAAAAAAAAAAGGGTGTTGATAGCATTTTTATCGGTGCGCAGCTGGACCATCAGAGGGATTGAGGCCGCATGATTCCAAGGAGTGATAAAGCGAAATAGACAGAGCTGGTTGAGATGTATGAGTGCGTGAGTCTCCGTGCAGGTGGAAAAAAAAAGAAATGATCAGTTGAAAGAATCTCTCTCAAACACCCTCTTTACAGAAGTGTTAAAGGTGGTGCTCAATCGTCGGCCGCCATAGCGACAAACAGAAGCGAATTATAAAGTGTCGTAAAGAATCAATGGCTCTCAGCTGCGTGCGGCTTAGTAGAGTATCAGAGCTGTTGAATCATAATAAACTAGTAGGAAAAGTGTGGAAATATGTACGCTTCTGTCAGAGAAGGCACTCCAACGACCGGAGATAATGCGGATTACAGAAGCACATTACAATTAAGAATACATACTATTGACACGCACACAAATTAATCACTATACAAGAACTAAACGATGTTAGCACGTATAAGCCCATACTGCAAACCCCTAATTGAAGTCATTTTGTCGAGAACCAGCGAAAACACAAACCATATTACCCTGCACTAATGAGATACGTGATAGCAGGTAACTTCATTGCAAGATATTGAAAAAGTTTACGTTCAAGAAAATATATACTCCCTGGGTGGAACTACCGAAGTTATTTAACTATTGTATGTCTCGACAAACTTGGAAGTGTCGGTTGAACGACCCTGCATTGATCAGTTGTCTCGAGGATAACCATGAACAGAATAGATAAGAGCTCACCAATTCTGCTTGCATATCCCTGGGCACCGAGCATCTATCCCTGTTGTTTGTCTTTGCGTGCCCTACTTACTATGCTGGACCCGAGTCGCACAGGCGCCTAAGGCCCACGAGCAGAAATCGTTTCATAGGGTAAATTATAGAAAAGTCTAACTAGTCGTGGGTAGATTGTGACTAAAAAAAAAAATATTCTAAGCCATCAAGAACGCTACTAAAAATACAACAGTGCGAAAAAGAAGGTGTGTCAAGGATCACGAAAATACCGTCCTGTGTTAGCCGCCACCTCAACTCAAAATACGGACGAATATTTTTGTTTCAAAAGTTTGAAAAGACTGCGACTTGCAACCTCTCTTGTCATATTATATGTATTTTTTTAAGCGAACTAAAAAAGGACAACAGATAGAGGAACTATCAGGAAAATTCTCTATTGATTGACGAAATGCATGGTCCACTCGAACTAATCGGCACTGCGTCAACTTCTCGCTTTTTGCTTTATGTAGTAAGAAAGTTTGGCGAGCTGATACCAACAATTTTACTAGTTGACAGCGTAATGAACTGTTATGCAATTAAATAAAACGGAGTCAAAAATAATATGCCATTCATAAAGTACATTATGTGGATCAAGCACGTCGGCAAGCACACATGTACCTAGAGGCTTTGAATTGGGCAAGCTTGCAACCCTCTCCAAAAAGTTATAGGTAGGCGGCGGAGAGTGAGCAGTTATAGGCGATTAAGAGGCCAACGGGATGAAGTAAGGAAGACGATGCAGAATTTATAAAAAAGCGTAGACACTGCTTCTTGTTGTGGCAAATACGCGAACCTCGTAACACGCGGATTCATTGATGCATAGTGATGCAGCTGTCCAAGACGCGAGTTGATCACAGTTTATAAAAGCATGAAAATTAAACTTTATTGAGGCCTGTAGAAGAGTAATCGTGGAATCGATGGGGAAATTAGGAACGGTGGAACGTAACGAGTGACCTAGGCTGAAGTTCACTGAAGCCACTGTGCGTATGTTATGTGAATGTTTTTTAGTATTAATCTGTGACGACTACAGAAATGGTCGAAGTCCACACAACACGAGAATAAGGTTAGCGGCACAGAGCATAAAGCATGTATCATCGTATGCGGGCTATTTTTATATAAAATTTAGCAAAAAACGCAGGTCAAAGAACGGGCAATGGGAAAAGACTGTCGTACGCGAAAGTGACACCGAAGGAAGGTTACTAGAGGAAATGGCCACAAGAGTGATTATATATATATATATATATATATCCTAATGTTACTATTACCATGTCGGTAGTAATGGCAACTACGGTACACCATATGATAGCAGCAATATATCATTAGACAGTGAAATGCCCAACTAATTTGCCCATGTTTACCGTGAACAGAAATGCCCTTACATATATGTTTAATAGTTGCAAAATGATTACAGCCCGAGTGTTGAAAAAGTAAGTGGTGAAAATATTGTTGTTATTGATGTTGCATATCGTAATAATCAAGCACGTTTAGCACCATACGGAAGTTGAGGTAATTCGAAAATTCGCGCTGTACGTAGACAACTGTGTGACAACACAACAAGGTAACGACAGCCTCGTACAGAAAATCAGTGATGACGATAGTGGTGAAGAAGATACTGAAGAAACATTACTAACTTGATTATTATTACCATTGATGATACGACATAGGAAAAAGGCAAGACGAATATGTAATGATTGCTTTGCCGGGCTGGCGTCTAGGTCGGGACTGAATTAGTAGCACCTGCTGTGGCTGAAATAAATGGATTATATACAAGGAAATTATATAAACATCTATATATATATAAGTATATATATAGTATCGTTATTCCTATAGTTCTGATAAGAACATGATTGTTAAAAGCTTTTAGTTATTAATTTATTATGGTTAATATTATGTAACAGCATATGTGGAATGTTTGGGTTTTTTTTCTATATAGAGCTGTGATTAAAGGCTTATTAGAATAAAAAGTAAGCCCACATAAGGCTATTTTTCTCGATAGATATCATCCTAAATATGTTCTAGAGTGGTGAAAAAAAGAAGAAATCGACGGAGATTCCGCTTCTTTCAGAGCAACTTTATAAAATCATGCCAGCACGCACCTCCTATTGAAACTACTCAAAAATCTATTTAATTTTCAGGACGATTCGGCAGACACGCTACCGCTGAAAAATGTACTTAGCGATAGCAGCACCGTGAACAGCCTGGATAGTCTCTTTGTTAAAGGCTCAACATAGTATCCTGCCTGAACGTGTTTGCTCTATCCTTGTCACACATAATTGTAAAAAGTATGTGAGATTGATTTATCCTAGGTAGCTTTTTCACACAGTGCTATAGGGCTGTCGTATTCGTGGCAAGTGTTAGCGATACCTCCATGATGGCTTGTCTTTTGTTAAAATTTTAGTTCGGTACTACAGTTAATTTCGATAGTAAATGATGTTCCCTCACCGACAATTCTATGCAATAGCGCACCGGGTGCAAACGATTTTTTTTGCTAGACTGAGATATTTAGCTAGGTGATTAAAATCTTATCTAATCAATTGGCGCCTAATTAATCTCAACTAGCAACTAATTATAATAAGCTATTATACATACAAACTGCGTTGAAAACAACCGATGAGTGTTTCGTCCGAACGGATACAGAGTTTGTGATAGCCTCTAGTCTAATCTTACGCTAAGAAGGATTATAGTATTGAAAATTCTGCTTAAAATATAAAAATAAACTATTAAAAACATACACTTAGTTGTCGTTTATTTCGTATCGTTTAGTCGTTCTTTTCGGTACAGAAAATAGCAAGAGGTGAAAGGATGAGGGCTTCGTTGTGCAATTTAACGCTCGCTACAAATCATAGAAGTTCCGAGTACGAATTCACAATCGCTGAAGTTAGGCTTTCTCACAGTGCGTTAGGTAGACTTGTCGGCCGAACATTTCGATACTGACGAGTTTGTTTTCGTTGTTTATTTGTTCTGCAAAGTATCGGTTTCACTTAGATGAAAATTCTTTTCGACCATATTTAGCAGCTGAAACCTAGCGGAAATTCATGCCTGACGGTAACCTTATTCTAAATGGTGGTAGTAGTGGAGGTGGTGGTGGTGGTGGTGGTGGCGCTGGTGGTGGTGGCGCTGGTGGCCCAATTAACATGGATAATCCGAATGATAGCTTATACACTTGCCGGTGTATCGGAATGTTTCGTTTCTGGTCCGTCTTGTCTATGTTCGTTGAACGGGAAAAAGAAGAAGAACACAAAGGTAAAGAAGGAAGATTGCGATGTTCATTGTTTATGTGTGTCACGATATTACCAACTTTGACGCTTGATAACGGACACCAGTGTCATCTCTCAAATACACTTTTGCTGGGAGCAGAACACCAATATTCCGCGCTGGGCTCCACAAGGCCGTAGAGAAATACAGCAAATTATCACTATCTCTTGCTCTCTGCTCGTCGAGCAGCGAAAGCGCCCTTTTAAAGATGAAACAAAAAAAAAAAAACTTACTTTTCTTCTTCGACGAAACTAAAGCTTATTTACAACGGTATTCTAGCTTTCGTTTTGTCGTTGGTAGTCAACTAGGTTTTTATCCATGTCGGCATCATCACGACAGTTCTCTAAGTAGAATCTTTCGTCTTTGCGATACTAAGCGCTTTTAAGACGCGGACGTAAAAACAAGTCAATGGAATATTCCACTCTCTACTTCTCTCCCTTACGGCAAACTGTCAGTGGCGTTAGGCGAGCACATTTCCACGACCAGATTTAGTTAGTACGCTATTTTTCCATATATTCGAAGACCTGTAGCGTTGTCGGTGCACGTTTGAAGAAAGTCGTCGAACGTGATAGGAAGCCCTGAGCATGTTCACATGTAGGAGCCTGAAGACAAAGATGTCACGCTGAAACAGCACTCAATTATTTGGTTCGCCAGCTGGTGTTCGGAAACATCTGGTTCTTCTAAGTTTAAAGAAAAGCTCATAGAACGCCATTATGTACAGGTTTGAATAGTGTAAAATATCGTATATCTAAAACATTTGCCAATATTCTTGAAATGATTTGAGGACCGATGACATTGAGAAGATATGTCACATAACCCGATCGAATACTGTGCCCGTGTTACCTGTCATATTGTGTGCTGGAAGCTTCCGAATCTAGGGTTTTAAACGGAATAGCGCCGGTATAGTTCCAAGGAATCACATGAAGCTCGGACGAACCAGTAGACAGTGATGCGTCGCATTGGATTTATTGGAGCTGGGAAAATGACCCAGGCAATTGCGACAGGAATTCTTAACTCTGTGCAAAAAGGTAACTACACCTGCTGAACGGTTGACGCTGTTAGCCTGAGATTTCATATTGGAATCATAGCGGTTATAATAAGAAATGATCGCGAACGAGGTCAGTAACCTTATTTGGTCACTTTATTAAGCCGTGCTTTTGGAATCTTCGCTTGCTAGGGCCAGACTATCGTGGCAATCAGTATAGCTAAAGTAGGTAACCTCAAAAGATAGAGGCATATCATGTGTCTTTTTATTCTAAATCGTATCAAGTTTTCATGAAACGAACAGATTTCAGCTGCCGCTAACCTTAGACCGTTAAAAAGTTGCGTATACCAGGCAATAAAAACTCTAATGTAAACATCTTATATAGCAGCGTGCCGAAGAGCATAAATGAAAATGTTTCGCAACCATCCAACGTGTGCGATGTAATGATACACTAGCCTTTGGTAAAAATAATTTCGTCACTTATTATGGAAATTAGAATTTCTGGCCAAGTATTGGCTTAGATGTTTCGAGTCTTCCACTTGTACCGGCAATAGAATTAACTAGGGCTGTGTAAGGCTGCCTTGCAACTAAACCACACCCGCACCTCGTTGTTTATATGCTCCTGTATAACGGGTGAGTGCGGAAGGCAACTAAAACGAATTTCGGCACAAAGAGGAAATTTTGGTATCCTAAAGGGAAATAGCTATAAATAAATGACGATACAATTTCTGTTGTCGCATCTTTTGACAGCGAATTCGATGAAGCTTGTTGCATCCTGTCCTGACGAAGATTTTCTTAAGGAACTGCCTGCTGGATGTCGGGGTATCCGTGACAATTTAGAGGCGGTATCATCGAGCGATCTTGTTTTTCTAGCGGTGAAGCCCTGCGTCGTGCGAAATGTGCTTGACGAAGTGCGGCCTTGCATTAAGCCTGGAACCCACACCGTTATATCCATCGCAGCCGGCGTTACGCTCAAAAGCATTAGTGAAGTGAGTGCATGTTAGATAACTGATATTAAACACTTTATTTCCACAGAATACTTGCCAAGCCTGCGTATGTGTCTTTATCAGACGCTACTTGCTCTACCTGGCATACACTCAGAGATAAATCAAGCTCCTTTCAATGTACTGCCACTTAATCTACGCAGCCGGTTCCTGCCCGCTACGTACTCAAGGACTCGTGATATGTTCCCATGAACCTTACAATGCTCCTAAAAGATTACAAAAAACCCTGAGGTAAACATTTTCGACATGCGTTGTGTCCATACGATGACGCAGGTGTCGTCGTCGTCAGGTAGTGAAACTGGCTTATACTTATCCCGTGCTTCTGAGCACAATAAAAGTACAGGCGCAAACAGGGCAGCGGATATAAACTCGTACACAAAGGTTCTATCCATGATATTAGCTATTCAACGGCTTGGCAAACAAAGAAAAGATTTTTCTTTTGAGAGGGAAAATGTTGCTGGTAAATCATCAATGCGTATGGCGCGCCTGCGAGCTCGTGGCTTGTTTGGTAGCGTCCAAGGAGACTTCGGCATAGGAAGTCGCAAGGTATTCCAGGCCGGAAGGACCAAAGGGTTTTGCAAGATTTTTCTACAGTGATTATATATACCGACATAAGTTAAGTCTCAAGTCACTAAAAATTTTACGGGTTTTATGTTTTTTTTCATAAGCATAAATTGATCTGAGGTCCAAATATTTAAGTCACTTTAGATTGTTGGTAGAGTTATATAATTTTAAGTTGACTTTTTCAGCGCCTTCCTAGGGGCACCCGCGTGATTCGCGCCATGCCCAATATTACATCGTTGGCGTTGGAGGGTACTACAGTGTACTTCAGTAATGATGAGTCGGAAAAGGTGGATCAGTTAATTAGAGACACCCTTGGACTCGTGTCACCCTTTTGTGAAAGAGTTGCGAGTGAAGAGCTTCTTGATGCAGCCACAGCTGTAGCGGGGAGTGGGCCGGCCTTCGTTCTTCTCGTGGTGGAAGCTCTCGCCGACGCAGCCGTTCGTAGTGGATTTGCAAGAGGAATTGCCATACGAATTGCCACGCAAACAGTCCTGGTATACAACAGAGCGTCAGAGCCATATGGATTTTGCAAAAAGATCGAAAAAATACATAAAGACATTTTCAAACAATCAAATATCACCTTAAATAACTATTATTAAATACTACGGTGATGGTTGAAGCACTAGTGAGGTTGGTATCACAAGCCAATTTTGCGTAAGCCGCATGTTCGAATTTGGACGGTCATGCAGTGCATGAATACTGTAACGTCCTGCCCGCACTTTTACGGTTCACGCAGTAGCATCCAAAAAAAGACTTCAGAGCTGAAAGTTGCCAGGTTTCGAAAGCCCAAAAAAATTGCTATCAACCATCATATTCTATTATGAAGCTTAACATAGCATAAACTATCGTATACAGTCTGTGGCTGTCACGAGACGTGAAAAAGTCATAAGAAAATCACAATTTCGCTCATACTGTAGAAATCAAGCAAGTAATCTAACATATATAGAAACCTAATATCGATCGTCTCATTTATTTAGGGGGCGGCAGCCCTATGTCGACACACTGGACTGCATCCTGCGTTACTACGTGATGCAGTGACCTCCCCTGGGGGTACCACTGCAGAAGGACTATTGGCGCTTGAAAAATTTGCTGTTCGCGCTGCGTTCCTGGACGCGGTCCAGAAAGCTATTAAGCGCAGTAATGAACTGCGTTAGGATTGCGTGCACAAATAGCGTTCTGTTATACCAACCTAAATTACCCGATGCGTGATTTTCAGTGTTATCATCGACTCATTCTACTTTGTCTTTGATCAACTCTGGCTCGATCGAGGTCAAGGCGTTATTTATATAAATAATAAGTTTTTTCCTCATACCGAAATGTTACAAGTGTAATACACAGATTAAACATAATCTGTAAAACATGAACATAGAAAATGCGTTTAATGAAGTCAGGTAGTTCAGGCTGTGTGGAGTCGGCAGTCGTAAGCTTGTGTCATTACGAAGCTCGAACGGAACGATGTTATGCTTTCATTGAGCGCCTCAGAACGAGACATGTGCATCGTTTCTATAGAAGCACCTTGAAGAATCTGAATGACGCCTGCGGAGATTCATCAGAGATTGTCTCACTCAAAGAGTACGAGACACGAGTCGGAAGAAGGTATCACTTCAAAAACGACACAAGCTAAATAAACTATTTAATTCGTTTATGGTTCGATAATTATTCACGACTCATTCTCTCCGTATAGGTACATTCAGGATCCTTGAATAACGAAAGACTACCACAAATTAGCCAGTCCACTTATAAAAGCTAAAAATCTTACTTTCTGAACCCGATCACAAAGGCATTGTCCTGAATCTACCAAAAGCCAGTGTAATCCGTAGAGTTTGTCCCTTTGATGATGATGCAGTGGTAAAATGTTTACGTAATAAACTTAGGGGTACCTAGGTGCAAAACCGAACGTAGGCAAATACACTTCATTTCATGATACGGAATCAGTAATCTAAAGCAATGCCTAATAACAATATTGGACATAAAACTCTATTTGATTTAAAAAAAACAACCTGTTATTAGTAACACTAGTACATTTGATAGAACATTTATTCATTTATGCAAATAAAGAAAAAAGATATTCAATGCGGTTTACAAAAGGCTTTTCAGGCCCAGATCGCCATCTAGTGCCTAGTAGCTGTTTACCTTTTTTCATGTCATTGTGGGGGACTCGATCATGTGACCTAGACACTATTATAATAGCTAGCGCTTGCTCCGTGATGGTGATCGGGTCGAGATTTGGTTTCAGATGCACTATGAGACATGAAGACAGGAACGTGAAGCTCTGAATCCTCTGGTCCTCGCAACGAGTGGATACATACAAAAGAGATGTAATGGACTTTATTTTAGTCTATCGGACGGGGTTTAGGGGACGTTGCACAGTAGAAGAGAAGGAGTAGTGGCATGTGTAGGAAAATCAGAAATGGGGACATCATCTGAAGCTGCTGGCGAATTAACCGGATATCAGAGAGCGAGTTTTCGTTCATCAAACTGGCATTGTTGTCACAGTTGACTAGTCTACGTACAAAACTGTGCGATTTTTCGATCGCCGACAGTACCATTGTAAACCACTACATCCGTTCATTACTTATAAAATTAAAAGAAAAACTCGTGTGTTTTTTTCTACACTGAAAATACACACTAAAATTGTTTTCCCGCCTAAATTATCTAAAAAAAAGTTCAGAGATTTAATAAGATCTAGGTATTTGTCAAGCTAGAGTCCACGTCCATAGAAAACATGAAGCTACCAATGCAACTCTCATGCACTTTCTCAGTTCTTCATTCAGAGGTCGACATTTTCTTATTTAGTAGAACTATTGAAGACCAACTATATCCGGTCTTTTCGCCACTTTCGACTTCATACTGCTTTTAACATAGGCAGGGAGGGACTCAATGGGATCCCCGCGATGAAAATCTCTTTCGATCATCTCTCTCGTCCGAATTGGTCCCCCAGCTTCGCTGCTGCTAAGGACGCTCTTCGATCACCTTCCTGTCGAGTCGGAGACCTTTCCTTGGTTTTCACACACCCTCTCTATTCCGGTTATTCTCTAACACGCGCTCCTCAATTTTCCTGCTATCGTTTCTTATCCGACTGTCAGCGCCGAATTACTTTATTTCTGTTTCTCGCCGTCGTTGTCACTATGTGCTTGTGGGTTCGTCTCGCGCCGCTGTGGGACGCCTCTACAGCAGCTTTCATATCCCTGAAATCCACTTTGTAGCCCCACTGGAGCCGTGTGTCCTGGACGCCAATGAGGCCGACGCCGAGCGCCAGTCAACTCGCGGCGAACGAACCACCAATAGCCCGGCGATGACAGCTGGCGCTGCTAGCTCACAACGACTTCATTAGCTGCAATCTCTAAGACTCCGACAAAGACCCGGACTCCACGGGAGCGCTAGCATAGAGTTGCCACTCAGACGGAGCGCCCTGACAGAGCGACGCAGGCAGTGCTCCCGTCGACCGCACTTCGTGTGCGGCAGTTTAACGACGACATCATCGAATGGCGAGCACACGATTCGGGCCTATAGTCAAGCGAAACGTGATATCTTCGCGAAGTCGATAACGACTTACTTAGAGGCTAAGACAAAAAGCCAAGAGGCAGTTGCACCATTACATTCGCGACAAAGACTATTTACCGTCATCAATACCGATATTATTCTGTCACTGGAATAACGTTGTGTGCATTTCATGTGTGTTAAATTTTTGTTAAATTAAATGTGTATGATTTTTGCATCGAAGAACGCAGTGATTATGGTGTGCTTAAAGGGTTCACCTATTCGCTTCAGGAGGATAAATGCTATGTGAGAAAAAAAACGTTAGCAAAATAAAAGAAGTACGAATGAAATCTATAGACGACGTTGTTTTCATGCTACGAGGACGTTGTCGTAATGAAACCGTCGAAGCTCCTCCTGATACAGGTGGATTCTGATGGAACAACGTTTTACCACTGCAAATTTTGTGACTACAGAAGCAAGAATCATACCAACGCCAAGGTGCATCAGGTATGTTACCTAGCCACCTTTATAAGGGTTTCTAGCCTGATAACCTATTCAATAAAAATCTATTCGGCAGGCATGACGTCTTAAGAGCGCATTCACTGTTGATGATGATCGGATCTTAAACGTAACTACATTAAATACTCTGTTATAAGTTTTTAACGTAATAACATTGTTATGCCCCTAGCAAAGGCGGCTCCGTATAGTCATAAGTTTGTGGTCGTTCTTCAAATGTCGACCTGTAATTTTACAACCATGCATTGACTCAAAACGCTAAATAAAAAACGCAAACTAACCCTTCAGCTGGCCTTTATAAGTCCTTAAGACTCATGCCCAGGACCAAGTTCTTAAGAGATTGAAGTCCGTTTATGCTTTTTTTACCTTTCACTGAGCGATATGATATGAATTATTTTACATACGTTTCGTGAACGCTGCAATTAACTTTTTTTCAAAACAATACAATATATAATAAGTGAACATATAGCTACGAGAAAAGTTTATTTAAGCATAAAATATCTTCTGAACAAGAAAAATAATCCTATCCATAACGCTATCTGTTTACAGTTTGAAAAAGCTATTCATTCCTAAGTAAAACGTCATGTTTCCCTCATCGAAGGTCAGAGTGAATCGTATGCCAAATTAACTGTGATTCATACGACAAATGATATGATGATTTGTATGGAATTGTTGTCCTAGGCGATATGCAACAAACTTTCGATACTGATGAATATTATAGACCAGGCGAAATTTTCCTGCAATCACGAGCATTAATTTCATCCAATTCAATTTTCTCTTGTTAATGGCTATAGCGCATTCACTCAAACCACCGACCACACGCGTGTGATTCCTGTCAGTACGCTTCCAACTCGGCATCCAACCTGAAAAAGCATCTCCTTCAACACACGAACGTAACTTTCACATGCACCCACTGCTCATACGCCACCAAATCAAAGCAATATCTAAAGAAGCACATGAAATCGCATACAGCCACTCGTCCTTCGCTAAGTTCCCCAACAAACATTGTTTCCTCAAACGATAACTGCGGCGCAATTAAAAACAATAATAATAATAACAACCATATTGTTGATGTTTTCTGGTGTGCTCTCTGCCACCTTTACGAAGTGCCCGAACGCGTCGAAGGTACGTAAGTTATACGATACCAGATGAACTAGCAACAATATGAGACTTGTAGAAATAGGCAGTATGATTTCAGTTTTATCAAACATTGTCAATTTACGATCGAGCGAAGTCGAAACGAGGCACTGGCCTTTGTTTCATTTCATATGCCACGCAAATATTGTATTGTAATTATTGAATTTTAGCTATCGCGTGCGTGACTCAATTCTGAACTTGTGGATGGATTTCTTTTTTCGCCAATAGATCACCTCTGTTCAAGCAGACACTTATCGATGTTGTCGAAATTCCCACATCGATGTGGACAATGTGAAGCGGGTTTCTTTGAAAGTACAAGTCTGAATATTCATCGACAAGTGGCTCATCCTTCGGAATCAATCTCGGTCGGGAGCGCTACTTCGGGATCTCTGTGTTTGACCAGGTCTCTTCATTGTCCTCGCTGCAGCTTTTCTACTATATCGTCAATTCTGCTTGAGGCACACGAAAGGTTGGTTTCGGCTCATGTCTTGATTTAGACATAGCTCAGTTACCGAAATGTATATATCACTGATTCGTTTATTGTTTATTTCCCGTAACAGGCTGCTCACACCTATTGTTGTGTAGAGTTGCCCGACCTTGCAGGCAGTATTAGCGCAACGTTGACGTTGTTCATCTTCTCCTATTCCAGCGTGATTCACGGAACATCTCCATCGTTCGCATGCGACTGGTGCGGTCAGAAATTCCTACTCGAGGCGAGTCAACGAGAACATGTCCTTCAACGCCTTCTGCTTCAAACAGTCGAGCGGCGCGCGCGATTGGCGTGCTCGTTCTGTCTCAAAGTATTTCAGCACAAAGATGTCGTCCGAAAACACGAGGCTGAGGTACTTCACCAAGCAGCGCTATTTTTTTCACTTCAAGACGAGACGGTTTCCTTGCTGTGCCAAATGTATCGAGCATTCGGAAGCATGCGTAAAAAAAGGCTTACTAAATTATAGACGTTTTTTTATTAACAAGAAAAAACACTGCATATTTTAGAGGACATTTTTCATTCGTCTCCTAAGAATGATGCGTGTATCAGAGATATTCAGAAGCACGATAAGTATAGCATCGCTTGACAGGGAAGTACGATACGATGTCTTTTACTGTGGTAGATACTTGTATATATATATATGAACTTTATGAATAAATGACAACTGAAGGCATATTATATGAGTATATATTATTAACTCGCATTGTGCTTATAGGTCATATCGAGAAACTTTCTAAAAATATATATATACACACAATATAAACAGTATTTGTGTATACAATTGTAGGAACATTCCGAGATTTCGAGTGCAGACCGCATCCGCTGCTGTGTATGTCGACGGATCTTTCGAACGAAAAAATCACATCGGGAGCATTTCTGTAGAAAACGAAACCATGAGGAGCCCCCACTGCACTGCACAGCTCCGACTGTTTCATCTACAGGGAGATAATTTGAATAAAGTTTAGGAAAAATCTGATACCAGTACAATATGAGTCTCTGTAGCCACTGTTTGAGTATTTATAAAATTATGAAAATGTGTAGATATGATGATGTCTTTATTATAGATATTACGAAAGAAACAATCGAAAAACGCATTAATTGCCCTATGTTGACATAGGTACCCTAATCAAGCGGTTTGGCTACACATTGTAATATTGAAGTCATGGAAGCTCTATATATGGTTCAGTTTACGATTGGCGTTCGTGATGTGAACGCACACGTGAGATTGTACATATAACGTGAAGTAAGTGTCATGCTGAATTCGTAAGCGACATTCCATGCAAAAAAAAAAATAAAACACTTCATCCAGTTTTAAGTCCTAATAAGTGAGGGTCATGTATTAACTAGGAGAAATTACGAGTATTTACCAGTTCTAAACTCAGTGTGATTTATATTAAATACACAAATGTGGTTACTTCAAATAACATCAATAGATATTTATTTCAACCATAGCATCATATCACTATTAACTCTGTTAAGAGATGCAATCACTTGAAAATTTCACGGCAATCTTGAGATCAAGTTATTGATTGCAACACCGTAAGTGTACTTTTTTTTGGAACAATTACAATTAGATGCTTCTGTCACGTTTCGGGTACTAGAGAAACGGAGAAGTATAGATTAACACTTCTCCTTATCAAAAGTTAGTAAAAGAGCAGCTTCCTCAAAGATTTGCCCACGAGGCTTAAAGTCATCATCATTCACTGAAATTATTAAGCGTTGTTGCATGGCCGAGCGGAATGCGTACCTCGGCGTAAATAGAATGGTCATAGATTACTGTTTGATCTAAGCAAATACAGATATGTAGTCCCTATCTAAGCAAGGACGCGCCCTGGCCGTACAGTCTTTTTACTTTCCTTTGCAGTCTCGTCAGGTCTAGTAGTATCTTTCCAACTGCCGGTGAGAGCATGCGAGCTCGATCAGTTGGTCTCTTATCGCCATAGATAAGTAAGAATGTACGTTAACAGGTCTCAAAAGTGTAGGACAAGACGTCCAAAAGTCATAATTCCGTTAAGTTGCAGCGACGCTTGCTCTGTTACGTCTTGTATAGTACTAAACGCAGCCCAATTTATCGAAACCTTATTTTGGTATTAGTTTCATTTAACCTTCGGCAAATCAAAAGGCAAACAAACCACGTCTGATCCCCTCGTCTCATGTGATTTAGTACCGCTGTGCACAAAAAAAATACTGTATGTTGTCATATAATCTTTCCGTTATTTGGAAAGAAAGTAAGCTTTATAAATGAAGAGCTAGAATAAAGTAGCGTTAGAGTATATACATCCGCTGTAATACAGATATTATCAGAATATATATATATATATATATATATACCAGACGAAGGTAAAGTGAAAAGAAGAGCTAAGCAACTCCGTCCAGCTCTGGTCTGCGTTTCACTAAAAAATAGAGAAAACCATTCAAAGAGGTGTTGATCATTCTATTTCGCGAAATCTTAGTGAAGATTTAAAGCCGTGTTGGAAAAATTTTCCATTTTTCATAGCGCCGTTTTAGTGCATTGTAGCAGATCATACTCAGTGTACTGGTGTGATAGCCTTCCTGCCGACATCTTCCAGGGACAAGCCCTTCGTTTCCGGTTGAAGGTAGTAGAAAAAGATGAAGCCACTAATCGTGAAGCACATATACATGAAGAACACGCCTGCAAGAGTATTGTTAAAATCATTATTGACTGGTTAAATTCAATAGAATTTTCTTAGGCGACGGTGTCGATATATTCGAGGTGTAACGTCAATTAGCGCCGACAAGTATGACCACGATAGTAATGCGAACCATTTAGTTCGGCCTTGCGTCTGTAACAATCAATATGTCATCACCGTGACTGTATTAGAATAGTGACTGTGAATTAGTGAGAATCACTGTGAAATAAAGGTTATTATCAGTTTTTCATACATCGTCATGTGGATATTGGTTTACCGTGTTGGGTGAGGGCCTCAGCCAGGGTGAGGAACGTCAACGAGATAACAAGATTAAATAACCAATTGAACGCTGTTGCTATTGAAAAACACGTAGAGCGGCACCACAGCGGGAATAGTTCGCTGTTCACGGTCCATGGCATTGGGCCCATGCCTAAAAAAGGTAACAAGGCGTCCCTATTAGCGTCTGAACGTTTCTGTGGTTTGCTTTATAGAATTATTCAGTTTAATATCAGCTTAGCATGAACGCCTATACAAACATTCTCCCAGCCACAGGTACACCCAGTAAAAAATTTTAGTTGCCATATTTCCGAAAAAAACCACACTCAATTAAAGGCTGACTAATAATAGTATTAATGGAGTACCGTACAGAGAATTCAAATAAAAGGCCTGCTTATAACACTGCACAGAGCGAACTTAGTAGAGTGACATAGTGCTCATAATAGCAAACTGCATTTGTAGCCTTGAGCTTAGCTTTCATAGGATGCTAATGCTATGCAGACCGTTTTCTAGTAGTCCACGCTCGAATCAGCCCACTCCAATGATAAAACCGATGTCACTTGATAATATCGATACTTCCAGATTTGCTTTAGCCTGTGTAAATGGCACGTCAGAACGGGTCGTTGATTCACGGGTACCTATTACTAAAAACGAATCCGATTGCGTGTACCACTTTCGAGCTCTCATCGTTACTATGTCGTTTATATATAACACGTATAGGAAAATAAATGTTTATGGGACTCTCCACTTTGAGGTTAGTTAACCTAGCTGTACGCATAAAACAACAACGCTTTATATAAACGGAAACACCGTGCGGGCTGGAACCCCCCAGCTCTTTTATGCATAGATATTTTCTTGAAGGTAATCGCAATGAAATTTTTCGGAAAGGAGAGAGGTAAAGCCTTATGCACTAAAGGTAAGCGTGAGTTTTCACTACTCATTGAAATCAGAAACAACATCGCCAATAAGCCTAATTATAACCAGCTTCCTCTATTTATAAGCTACTTACTAAAAAGGATCGTTCGTTTGGTACTTAGAAATCATTATTTTACATATATTCTGCCAAAAAGGCATCTATTGAAAAAAGTGTTTCAATTACACACTATGCGGCGATTACTCTGGGCATTCAAATAATCACATATAGGTAATAATACGTATATAATAGATATTCGAATTTTTCTAGCATCTACTGTTTTCAATTTGTGGCGCTATATTGAAACTAACTATGGGTGTCCTATAGTTATCATAGAAACGAGGAGGTCATATATTGAACACGTTTAGAATTTTTGCTTTTTTATATATATATATATATATATATATATATATATATATATATATTTCTGTGTAAAACAAGTAGGACTAATTTCTACAATTGTGCATAATTTTATGCAGTAGCTCATTTATAATATCAATGCGAAAATAGTAACAATAGTATTAGTAACGCCAGCGGTTTCAAATCGATTTGAACTTTCGCGCGCTTCTACCGCGAGGACCTTCTTTCTCGTTGTAGGTAATCCTCGGCTGTTTAACCGCCTCTCCACTCGTGGTAAACTTAATAAATGCGTTCATCCGTCAGCTCGTGTTGTTTGCAGCGTTGTCCCGAACATAAAAACAGCAATCGTATCGTTTGTTTCCCAGCATCTAACTCCTAGTCAACGTGTTGCCAAATCGGTTCTATTTATTTTCTCGGCTGTTTCGCGAGCGGCATCAGCAAATAAAAATGCGACTTCGCTTCTACCTAGATGCTCAAGGTGAGTAGCTGATGAAGTGGTGGTTTACTGAATCGTCACTGCTTATAGTTCGGTAGACATGTAGATTTACTTTTGTCTGTATGTACATTCCTCAGCCGTGATCTTTTCAACTTAGACCACACAAATCTCTCAAGAGAGAGCGCGATGATCATCGAGCAGTACATGTTCTCGATAGTTCTGCGGCGTGTGGTGGTTCGGCGAGGAGAGATGTGAAACTGGGCAGTGATGCCGCGAATTCTCATGTTCACATACTTAAATCTTTTACGTTGAATGTGTTCCTAATTTTTTTTGAACAATCTTCTCTATCTTCCATTTTATTCAATCCTATGTCAGTTGCACCTGTCCCGCGAGTACCTTCATCAACCGTACTTACCTTCATTTTAATTTATATGTATACACATATATATGCAACCCATATGTGTGCTCTATCTAGAAAGACTCGTATAGTTCGTCTGCAGTAATTTGTCGGTTGCCCCGCATCTCTCTTCCCTATGCGTATTCGTATTGATACCCACGCTGACGGAACATGCTCATCGCGTTCCAGGTGTCGACCTGTAACGTGCGCTGTAACAAGTCAGACTCGGCAGGCTATTCTATCAGCCGTATCTGAGTTCGGGGATACCACTCTATCTACACGTCTAACAACACGTTCAGTACTACGCACTGTGCACTCATGTACGCGGAGAACATATGGACAATTTGCACGTCTAGCGCTGTTGTTCCATATTCGTGAATGGCCGTTTGCTTTGAGCGAACTTTCATCTTTTAGGAACACAAGTACAGATACAAACATATACAAATAGCAGCCATGGCCTTTTCGGTCCTCCAAAAGAAAGACAATGCGCACGGCGATGCTATTTGGGCCTGTACGTGGGTCAAGTCATCAACTACTAATGAGGATCTGGTTATAACTGGTAGCCTTGATGATTCGGTCAAGGTTTGGACCTGGGACGAAGATAAGCAACTTCAGCTGAAGCACACGTTGGAAGGTCACTGCCTTGGCGTTAATTCGGTTGCCGCCAACCGAGAGGGAACTCTCTTGGCAACCAATGCGTTGGACGCTACTGTCAAATTCTGGGATCTTGAAAGCGGCGAAGAAACGAACGTTATGGAGTCGCATGAACACCACGCGTGGAAAGTCACGTTTTCGCCTGATTCACGCCTAATTGCCATCGGCACACAGCAACGTAAGGTTTCGCTTTACGAGGTAGAGACCCGCAAGGTTGTCGGCGAGTTGGATACAACCGGCAAATACATCATGGCATTGGCGTTTTCGCCCGATGGCAAGTACCTTGCAACGGCGTCGATAGATGGGCCTATCAACATATTCGATCTGCAGACGTCGGCTTTGTTAACTACACTCGACGGCCACGCGATGCCTGTTCGAGGGCTGGCCTTCTCGCCGGACTCGTCGGTGCTCGTCACAGCGTCAGACGACAAACACGTAAAAGTCTATGAGGTTGGCAAGCTCGACCAAAGTGCTACAGATGTCCACCTCGTTACCACCCTATACGGCCATGGCAGCTGGGTCGTGGATGTTGCGTTTGCACCTGATGGCAAACGTTTCGCCACTTGCTCGGCCGATAACACCGTCAAAGTTTGGGATCTGGCGGCTCGTGAATGTGTACACACATTTTCGGCCCACTCGCTACAGGTAGCAGCGGCCTCGTACAACCCGAACGGGAGTCGGCTTGTCAGCGTCTCTGATGACCGTAGTATGGTGGTCTATAACACGCCTGTTTAGGCAGCTAGATTGGCTGAACTACTCCTCAAAAGCGAAGATGCTAAATCGTGTTAATTGACTCTGGCGAACGCCTTTATTAGATATCATTTCAATCCACATCACTATAATGATTATATACACAAATAGAAGAAAACATGAGATGAGACTAAGTTATACGGGTAGAAAAAAGACAGATGTTAAAAAGTCCAATAGTAATCTGTTTGAACCTGCGAAGAAATTAATGCGCGGGAAGGCGTACACAATGCATGTACAAATACTGTATTATAAAATTTCATTGGTAGCCAGTCATACGATTGGAACTTAGCTTTTTCTTCAGTCATCGCATGTGTTTTTTTCATTTATTTAAGTAGTTTGCATTCTAAAGTTAAAAGGATTACGTGTGAGATCAAACATTATATTAATACGTCCACGTAATTCGATCATGACATATAAGAGTTATAAAGAGATTGAGATGGAATTAACAAATGAGATAATAATGAAACAAATAAAAAGTATATTTGTCATTAAACGAAACCATTGTATTATCTTTAAAGACAAGTAAATTAAAGCGGCGGGCCTAAAGGCTGAAGTAAAAGATGTAGAAGTAATAACGTCTAACAATTGAATTGGCAGGCGAGCGCGTCTACACGTTCCAACAGCATGACCCGCAAGGGAAACCCACGAAAAGTGCTCATCCAGCTCGGTTCTCACCTGATGATAAGTACTCGGAGCAGAGGGTTCTGTGCAAAAAGCGCTTTGGACTTCTGCCGACTCAACAGCCTGCTCCGATTTATTAGAAGGATAAAAACATTTACGCAGTACCGTGTATATAAGAAAAAAACTATCTGTCTGTGTGAATGTTAGATTGGTTCCGCAAATAAACTACTTCGGTTGTAGCTTCGGTCACCAACGGAAGCAATTATTGGGAGGACATGGTATGGTCTATATTTTAAACAATGCATGCTAAATAGTATGCATATACTGAAGAGAAGCTCCGTTGACCAGTGCCGCCAGCGTGATGTACGCAAAAACAAAAACATTTGGACGGCTTGCTGTTATGAACTAACGTTATGACATGACTAATATTTTTGACTTGTTGATGGACTGGAAAAATAAAAGGTGCCAAGATTGTTCTAGGTAGCGCCGTTACTTCAAATAGTAAAAAGCGATAACGTAGTTTTGATAAGGAACTTGTATCTACACAAACAGCTCCTGGTAAAATCGCTTTAGTCAATTAGCGAGCGTTAAAAATTTTACTATATAGTTCGAATCTGTCTCACCGTTATAGTAACCGGAATGACTCGTTAAATCTACACAAACCAAGTCTAGATACAAAACAAGATAGTATTTAAAAAAAGCAAAAATTCGAGAACGACCAATAGGTATCGCCGTAATCTGTTGGATTATAGAATGAATGATTGTTCGATAACAAAAAAAAAGGGCACGTTGGTCTTATCATTTCTGGTTCAATGCAGCCTTTGCAAATGCTAAAGGACGTTCCAATTAGAACATCTGTGTTGAAAGGACAATAAATTATTTGGATGTTATAGTGCGATACCTAGCTTGCGTCCTTGACTTTTTATGTGAAAATATTTTGCACATGGCGTAGCCACATGAATTGATTAAGAATACAAAACTATTCGCCCTACGCATAACATTCGTAAGGAAATAATAAATATTAACTGATAAAATAGTCAACTTTAACGTAGAAACTCCGAAGGATTTGGAGGTTGGAGAACCTTTTGCTAACAACGACAGCGATGGCTCTTCGTCTCGCTTATTTTCACTCTTATCTAACGATAGCTTAATAGTAATATTCAATCGGTTTCAACTAAATATAAAGCTATTAATTTCTTAGGCATGGAATGGATAAAAGTTATTGTATTTTAGAGCCAAAAACATTTTTGCTTTCAGGAAGGTAAGGAGTGAAAACTTAAAACAGATTATTTATACTAATGCGCAGTTTGTGTTACATCTTTTATATAGTTAGTTAAACTTTTTTTGCGAGTTAGTGAATAGAACTAGAGTTGTATAGACTACGGAGATAATTTCATTGAGATCGCGTAGAATCTGAGATAACAAAATTTATGGCTTATATTTAAAATAGATTACATGTCCACATGAAAAAGAAATTTTTCTAATTGTGCCATACACTATGAGTTATTGTGTGGTACCTGCGGATCTGTAGTAACAATAGTCGGCGTCCGTAAGGAACCAAAGGAGTCAAGAAAACACATTTCCAAGTATTATTCCTCACGGCCGCTGCCAGCAGGACAAAACAACAAAAAATAAAGACTAACAGATTTAGATATTCTTGACAGCGCTGTAATGCGGCTTCATTCACTAGATGGTCATGTTTTCTGGTAACTATCAGAAGTTAATGAGAGATTACACTTACTAAATTGGTTTTGATGTGACTAGAAGGGAGGACTTGATAAATACTTCGCTACTCCACGTGTTAGATACAGGTTCCTCCCATTGCACAGAATTTTTTTATATTGTTCAATCAGTTATTATATCAAATAGGGTACTCACAAGCTTGTAGTTAGAGCAACCTCGGGCTCCTTTCTCCTCTAGACTCGTCCTGAGCTAAATAAAACTTCTTAAGCGATCACCTGATATTAGCTAAACGCTATACAATTCAATTTACAACACATTAATAGCTATGATGCAGCAAGTTGACGAAGCAACCAGATTTGTCAAAATTCTGTGATGTTCGATGCCACACAACTCATGTGTGAACACTAAAATTTATTTCCTACGGATATTAAGGTATATAGCAGACTTAGTAGTTGCCTCACATACGAAAACGCTTTTGTTAGAAATAACCTCACATATTTCGAAAACTTCCATGTAAGATTGAGAATGATGGTGTGCTTTTCATCAGAAACAAGACAACCAGTGAAACTGACCTACTCATACGCTGTTCGACAAACTGTTGCACCCACTGAAGGCGTCAGATGAAAACATGTACGTATAAGTAAAGCATAATCGAGTGAATATATTATATTAAAAAAGCGACAAAATGACGATTTGGTGCCGTCATTTCATGGTAGCGTTGTTCATTCAGGACTTCATGTCTATTATAAGCATTTGCTAAAAATATGATTTATATATTCTTTCTTGGTTTCGAATTGTCGTATTAATCTCGGTTTTCTTTTAAAGTCAAAAGTGTCTATTAGGTAGATAACTCGATTTTGATGTCATATAAGTAGATCACCGTAATACTACTTTATCAATAATGAGCGTTTGAAGGAGCTCATAAGCCCTTACTAAGAGAAAACATTCGCAAGCGACTCATAGTAAGCGGGGATAATTTCACCAATAATTAAGCTTATTTACACATAAATCGTTTATTGTTATACCCTAACATTGAATATGTTAATACCTTTCATAGCAGTTGCCTCTATGGGATTACCGCTATTGTGGACTCATGAGGAGCAAAACTGCCCATGTCATTTAATCTTAAGGTCACCTCTTGACACATATAACTGCTGGCGTGTCTGCTTGGATACCATCATTATAGGCCCGCTGTCACTAACAATACTTGCTAGTTTATGCCCCCACTAGGCTCATCGAAGGAGTAGTATGATGACTTCATATGTAACGCTTTAGCGATTGAGAGGGTTTCAAGCAGCAGTGGCGTTTGGTGTGGAACCCGTGACCTGTTGCAAGCTTAGCTTATATATTAGTAAGTTCACAGAACGTCACAGGTTTTAAAGTTGTACGTGCCCTGCTATAAAATAGTGCTTTCAGAATAACTGACATCTTGTCACTGCACCCTAAACGTGCGACGTATAATACGTTGCAGAAAGCATGTGGCAAGCATAGAAAATAATGACAATAAATTAATCTGTGGCTCGATAAACGACGGCACGGTACGATAATTTAGATTTTACTCTCAGCCATAAACTCACCAACGTCATATAGAAAAGCTTCCTTAGTGCTCTTACGAGAGGACTGATGTTGTATAAACACTGTCCTATTGCTGTCGTATTGTGGATGAAATATGTCGTTATTTGCAAGACAAAATAAAAAACAAAAAAAATCTATTATGTGAAGCAAGCAATGGCCTTTCTTTGACTGAGCAAAATTTAGAGAAGATTGGCGTTTTGCTTATGGAACTCATAATGCTTGAGGATGCCAATTCAGCAAGTTTCTTGTAATATGTGAATAGAAAGTTAATAAGTCTGAAAGATGTTGAGGCTGCCCTTATCAGCCTATCATTAAATCGACAACTTACTAAAAGGCACGAGACAGATTGCTTAGAGACCTGTAACCTTTATAAGAACTTAAACATTCGATATTAGTACTATATAGACACTGTAGGGAAGGACTGAACAACTCACGTGTCACAGTTTGTGCCCTTGCCAAGTTATTGCTGATACCACATCAGTTGCACTATTGTGCATGCGTTATGTGCGATTATTGTAACAAAACCTCGTGAGTGAGATCTTGGTTTTTGGATTTCTCTATGTATGACGCTAGTGTGCCAACAATACGCAGCATGGTTGTCATGCCCAAAATAGCAGTGTTGTAAATAACACGGTCCATATTTTCGCAGGGCTAGTAGTTTCACAAGGTGAGCTGTCTACATGGATAGTTGCAAACTGTTGGCTTCGTTGGACACAAGAACATCTAGTCAACATGTTTTGCTACAGTGGTGAGACACTATATGACTGTAAGGTAAATGAAATGCAGAAATGACCTAGAAAGAATACGGCTGAACAGTAGTCTTATATAAATTAGGTGGCTGTATGTGTTCTGTAATTATACCACATTGTTTGTACATTGTAAGAGTTGTACATGCGAAAATAGTTGTGCAGAATTCTGATTACAATAAATGTAAGCAAGAGAACCATGAGACGGTAATGTTGTTTTCTCTTTTATAGGGAGACAGTGTGCACGAATGCGGTCCTCAGAACAGTGCCAAAAACGTGATTGCTTTAAAATAGTACACTTGACAATAGAGTAGGCGGATCCGAACGGAATTTACCATATGTCTCTGGTACTAGATATTTTAAAAAAATACAACAAGTTGATTAAAGCATAAAAAAGTAATCGAAGGAAAGCAATACACATTAACAAACAGTAACAAACTTTGAAAACTAAGGGTTGCCTCCTCGATTGCTAATCCTTGAAGCGGCGTGAGACGCTTACTAATTATTGGATAATGGAAGTGACGAAGTAAACGCGGTTCCAACCCAAACTAAACGCCGGCTCTTCGAACAGGGAGACAGATATCCACACAAGAACAAACGACAATATCATGACTCAGACGGAGCCAACTTTGCAATTAGCACATACCCCTTTCTGTAGTTGTTTTTAGAAATTACATCATTGCTGCTTTTTTGTTATCGATAGGACGAAGAAAATAAGACCTTAAACATAATTAGAAACATTATTAGGAGAAAAGGAGTAACCCTTCGGCAATATTTTTAGAAAATATGAGCTATTATATTAGCAAATACGTAATACGTAATAGCATTGTTGTGCGGAAAACAAAACACTCGATAGATACTAATAATAACAGTAATATGGAGGTAGTTTTAATTCTGATATAGATTAAATCCGGATATGGGATTGTAGAAGCTGGTCTTGCCAAGAAGCTTAAGGAACATTTCATAGCGTATATTTCAATGCAGAGTCTGAAGCGATGATATCCTACAAATACACTGTTATTTTTTTGTATGTATCTAATCCAACTTATTCTCGAACCAACATTCCAATACTGCGAGGCTATAGATGTATGTAATTTTTATCAAAACTTGCAAAAGTTAATTTCTGTACTTAGTAATAGCAGTTATGTACTGGCAAAACGCAAATTAGACACATTTCATCCATCGAATATTATAGAGCTTCATAATCAAACGCCGAGATAAAGGTAATTGAGCCAAAAGGATAGTATTGGGATTTTTTGTTTCTACACCGCCATTGTACGGGGTTGGGCTGACGGCCAATGGAGTGTAACGTTACCTATAATTTTTGCACCAAAGTTTGCCCAGTTCTGTAAGCCAAATAGTGGATCGAAACCTAATCACCTTTTTTTTTGTTGAACGAATGTGTACGTTTGTTTTTTGTGTAATTCTAAAAGTGACGAGATTCGCATCTGACCATCGGTGATCAGTGATATCCGACATAAACACGCCATCAACAAAAAAAAAAAAACAAAAACTAAATTAGTTCATTGTGGCAGTGTGATGGGTTAATTAGCTCTCGTTAATCGTTTTCTCTAGAATAGTCGTAAAAAATACCTGAGATAAACCACGATGGTGTGCTGCTTATGAAATGACAGAACTGTTGTCTCAGACACGTTCTTAGTGATCGGTTTATATTGATCGAAGACTGCCTTGACCGATATACAATTGGCGATATAGAGGTAGCGCCATCTGGATTAGCTGATTAGGTACAGGTCTGACTGATTACTCGGTTTAGCAAATGATTAGGCACTAATTGGCTAATTTTGCAGTTTCTCACTGGTGTTATATACTCTGCACCTGAGAGCATGATCAAGTGGTACTTGTCGCTGTAACTAAGTAAATCGGTCCGCAAATTCCTAGTTTCGTAGGTAGGAACGTCTACTTTTATCGGACAGGTTCATATTTGAGCGCCTTGAAACAAAAACATTCCGTGTGTCGAATATAAGCTACGGCATTATTATTTTACTATAACTTTTCCCCATATTCAACATATGGAGATCATATTGCTTAATTAATTATTACATCTTAATTAAGCGCGAAGCTTAGAGAACTATTTTAATACTGTTGTCCATCAATTTTTCAGCTATGACGCCACGCTACCTACCAGTCTAAGAATTTTCAAAAATCCGTTAAAATGACAATTTTTCCGCTTTTTCTAAGAATAGCAAAATCGAATCATTTGAAACACCAGAATGTCACTTAAAAAAAATATCGACATTCGAACATATGGGGTCATACATTGAGGGACTGCAGCGTTTGCGGGTATCGTGTTCAGTAAGGAAGCTTCCGCGTTCTTTTATCGTAGGAAAGATCGTAGGAAAATCGTATCTATCGATCATAGGAAAAGAAATAGTGGCAGAACTGGCAAAGGTAATCGCGCAATTATAGTAAATTTGATCGTACATCGTTAGAGTAAACTATTTCGCGCTTAAATAAGAAGATAACATTTTGTCTATGGAGCACGGGCCTAGTTCACTCGTAGACTCATATCCCATTTCCCATTAGACTAAGACAGATCCAGAAAATTAAATGTTGAGGGGTAGAAGAAAAATGCCAATGTTACTCATGTAGAAGTTGTGAATGAATCGGTTGTAAGTGGAACGATCAGTAGCATTCGAAGCCACCATAACGAGCTAGAATGATCTATTTGTTCTATTAAAGCGATCATTGTCATCGATATACGAATTTTTTCGTAGCTATTGACATTAAACTGCAGTGATGTAATGAAAATAAATATACTAAACTCCGCGATTTTAATCGAGTAATTAACGTTAACGCAACGAGGTGTTATTTTACGATGAACGTCGTCGAAAAATTGCTTAGCTGTATCTAGCATTCGTTGTGTGAGACGCATTAAGTACGAAGCATGAATAGATGAAGAACGAAGCGTTGTTCTTCAACGAGCATTATTTGGGCCAATATTGCAACTAATTTATGTCGGACCGTCGTGTTCAATTCGACACAGATAAGCTTAATATGATACTAAACATAGTTACAAGATGATATATGTGCACATCTCTCAGGACAAGTAACAACGGTTTGATCTGTAAAATCAGAGTAGAAACTATTAGCATTAATTCATACATTCGCATAAGTGCCATAAAGGTGCCGAATTGTTGCTAGAGCAGCTATTGTACCCTTCTTTAACCTAACTAACACATTTTCCAAATAAGTACAGTAATGACTATCCATTGTGATTTTAGTGCCCGGAACTGCCAAGGGCCGATAAACAGTTCATCGCGTCGCCTATAATACTGTAAGTCTTATGGCCATTTCACATTCGTTTATTCGGGAATATCGTGTCTTTGCCGTAATCCCCTTTACTCTTCACAAATGCATATTCATGCGGTTGCGTTCTCCCTTCCCTTTTCTGTGTGTCACATAAGTCCATATGCGCAGCTTCTGCAGTTGCGGATAGACGAACCGTTTGCGGCCGTTAACGTCTACCGGAATCTCTCAGTCGTCAGATTCCTTGGAAATCCTTCCTACAACTGGTCGTTCACGCTGCGTTCTGTCGTTTCTTTGTTTGTTTGCATTGTTTAATCACAATAAAGGCAGATAAGTTGGCCGTTTGAAGCCTGTCTCTTGCATCGTCTCGCTTACTCTGCTTATGGAACGCGGCAATCGAATGCCGAAAGTCGAAAAACTTTGGTTTCTATCTCAATACTGGAACAGCGAACTCTTTCATATTTGAATTGAACTCACAATATTGATTCGGATAGATCAGTAGAATAATGTATAAAGCTTTGTTTGTTGTACACGACGATGTAGCTGAACGCGTTGTTGTATTTTTGTTGTGGGCTGATGCACTTATGCACGGCCGGGATATCAATTTCTTCTGCAGCTAGTTTGAAGGCGCCCGAGTGTGAAATTTACTGGCCTGTCCGCAGAACGATGAAGTCGCACTCTGGTGGCGTGGAGCACGATAATACACATCAAATCGCTGTCCTCCTGAGGATTCTTTCTGAAGGCTTAGGCCATTTTTGAAATATGATTAAAAAGGAGGAAAAGGCGCATACCCCTTGACGCTTTTCTTCAGGTTTCTTTCTTTTTGCTTTTTCAAGGTCTGTTTTTGTCTATAATGATCTGGAAAAAGATTGTTCCTCTCCTTTCTGGATCTAACGATAAGGTCCACAACGTCCTTGATCATGGTCCTGAATCTACCTCACAGTACCTCTTTATGCATTTTTGGACTTCATGGTCAAATACAGTATAGTGTACTCAGTCGGCTTTATTTAACATGCGCAATACGCATATGTCATGCTGCGTTTTCTCAATTTTTACCATGTGCGTCTGGTGCTGACTGCGTCCGCTTAAAACATGCATGATGTGATAGGTGAAGTCGTCTGTCACACCAGACACCCGGATCCGGGATGAAAGAATTCGTTAAGGTTCTCGACCTATTCGCCGTTCCTTATTGTGAACCTTTTTCTTGTCACTTCCGTATCAGTGCTGTCTTGGCCATGGACAGCCCATAGCGCCAAAATATCCCAGGATAGCATGTCAGCAAGTACAAAGACCCTTTTAATGGAGAATGTCCTATACGTTTTGATTACTCTAATATCTATTGCTCTTTGTGCTTTAAACAAAGTCTTCCTCTTGCTCTATTTATCTGAAGCAATATTCGCTCTTATAGGAACATCCTTACAATAGGGCTACCGACGTCAGAAGGGGTCACGTGCCTTGCGAGAGTTCTTTCATTCTAAACATAAGTCGCACTATATTAAATGCGATATGGAGCGTTTTTCCCCTAGCATATCGGACATTTTGCATACCTACCAGATCAGTATCCAGGACAACGTCTCGGTACTTTTTCTATCGACTTGACCTATATGCAATTGCATCTATTGCTATGACTTCTGCTGCAGGTAGATTATCCCGCTTTTCTCCTGTGCTACTGAGTGATCTTTCATCCAGTCCACCACGGCGGCAAAGGTCCTATTCGTTTTTCCTTATAACCTTTTTTCAAAATGGCCTGCTATAATTAACGCTAGATCATCAGTGTAAGCAAAAGTGTCCGGGTCGTCTGGCCTATCTAGAATATTCAGCATCTCGTAATAAGTAAGGTTCCACATAATAGATAAGAAATCAGTTCTGTAGCATTCCTGCTATCACCCTCCTTCTCGAACCTTCGCGTTACTAACATTAGTAGTATTAGAAAACGTAGTTTCGGGTTTTGAACGTTTTGTCGCTCTTACTATATGCCCTGTATAGTATTTTCTTGATGATTACGAGTCTTCTTTAGGCTAGCCATATTGTGTGTCTGACAAAGATCGGTGTGAGCCCATCTATGATAATGTACTTCATGATTTTGACTGCCGTATTGAAACGGCAGACGGGTTTAGATGCCCGCCTTACCGGGTTTTGGAATCGGGATTACCTCACCATTTTTTCATACCTTCAGGAACCATTCCAAGGAAAAAGTTTGCTAATAAAGGTCTTAATTCACTTCTGGTGAGCAACCTTAAAGCCCCCGCTGGAATCTCATCTGGCCTTTGGGGCTTTCAGTCTCCTTCATTCTGCTTTTTTAATTGTTTGCGCTTCCCCCATTGCATTTGCATCTGAAAATGTAGCAGTATCGTATGAACTATTATATATTGAAGGCCTTATAGAGCTCAACGAGACGTTAGTGAGTGTCGTCGTCCGTTGGAGCACATTGCTTTATAAAAGTTATATTCACAAGATCCAATGTAAAGTTCATGCTTAATAGAAAAATAAGTGAGCGCAACGGTCTGTTTGATTGACAATGTTTCTATTGTTTGTCGCCGGACATTCGCTCTTTTTTCTTTTCACATCTTTTTTCTCCTTTATTCTTTACATCGATCGATCTTGATTTTGATACAGATCAGCCAAGCCGCTTTGCTTTGCTTGTCGGTCGACGATGATTAACGAAGTTCTCCTGTATCGTCAACTAACTTCACTTCACTGACCAGTCCTCAGAAATCAGTAAAACACCTTAGAGAGAGGAAATATGACTATGACTGGAATTTGACAAATATTCCGGACTGTCTGTCTTGACCGCCGAATCTGCGACGATTCCTGCAAACAGACTGAGTAACAACAAGATTTTTGTGGATTTTGACCCCAAGAGTTAAGCCGCTTGCTCACACAGTGAACTGAACATCGGTCACTATGGCAGACCTAACTAAGATTCCATCCACAATAGAATAAGAACCTTGTAGACGATCGACCAAGCGACAGAGACGAGGACTGCTTAATGTGTCGAATTCACGACAAGCGACCCATGCTATTTTATTGAACGTTCATCTGAGGTGTCATCCAATATTAGTCTAGGGCCGACGCTGTCCAAAGGGTGTCTAGTCGAGGAGTTCTAGAACAGAAAATTTGACAGCAGCCTCGTACTGTAGCAACGGATTTATTTGTAAATATGACAAAGTGACGTAATTTATAGTTAGACAATTAAGAGCACTGTAAGACAATACAGAGTACATGTATCGAGAGGTAGACGTAATTGAACAAATGAAAATGATGGAAGCATCCAACGATAAGTTTACAATAAAAATGAGTTTTGAATAAATTTGAAAATTCAACTTACGAAATATATTGGGGGACTTCTAACACCTTGAGCAATTTACGAACCACGGAAGCTAAGTTATGGGACTTTTAGATATGATTACCACCTGGCTTATTGCCTTACGTAATTTGCGATTGACGATAGCTGAGCGCCAATCAACCGGTAGACCACCAAAAAGCACATTTATCGCAACATACGTCAAGCCTCGTTCATTTCTTCAGCTATAATCCCGTACAAAAATGTAGCAGAAATGTCGAAAGAAATAAGGCCATTTGAGACCACTAAGGTGAATTAGGACAAATGGATGATATCCTATTTTAGCGTATTTCAAGCTTTTTTTTAAAGTTTTGTTCCCAGAAGCACTTGTATCTACTAGGAATGTTTGTCGTTTTACTCACGACCGGTACCAGTCAGCATTTCTTGGTTCAAGAAAATTTTTTAAAAGATTCAAGAGGTCTCAATTCCTATTACCCAGGTAGTAGTTGGGCATTACCTGCCACTTTTTTCTGCGAGTGTGTCTTGCCCAGCTCAAGTGAACTTAGCATTTTAAATTAGGGCTCCTATTTATCTATAATAATAATTATATATATATCAATCTATTTTATTCTCCCTTTGTCTAATGAGACCTATGAAAGACCCGTTTAATTTTTCCTAGAACGACAGAAAAATGTTAGATAGAGTACATAACAAAATACAAAGCGATTTACCTTAACGAGCCTATTTTTCCAGTATTAAACTCAGCCCCTACGGCAAACAAATTGAACACATTCATATAGGATACGCATGTTATGATTTGGTTCAATAAACATAGTAAAGTTCACTTGCAGTTTGTTGCGCGGCTTGAACAGAGAATACGTAAAAATCGCAAGACACATTCGTGTGTATGCAAATGGCGACTTTGTACCGAACAGTGAACTGGACCGGACGAAAAGGGCGAAGTGCAGGTAACCTCAACTGTCACACTGTTAATCCAATCGACGAAATTATAAAAAGCGCAGATGTGGGTTTTTGCACTTCGATGGTCCATTACAGACGTTCTAGGCGCAGGTAAACAGCACTAAGTGGAAGACAGTAAGATATCTAGTCAATAGAAGTACTATGAGCATGCCGAAACTCGAGTGTTTTCTATGCTTATGTTCTTCCTTGCGCTCTTATACGGGCCCTTTCTATTCACATGAGCTACAAATGAGCAAAGGAAAATGAATCACGAGTAAAATGGTAGCGTACCGATTATGTCGATCAGTCTTCGATTAGCTCTGACCTTGTTGAATGACGGAATCGATCTTTTGCATGTAACCTAAAAACACGGTTATACTACGCAATAGTTTTCATTTTCGAAATTTCTATATAATGCCGTAATTATGAACCTCTCTTGTTTACATAGGTGGCGCTGGTTAAGTGTGACATTATTGGTGCACGCGTTTGTCACTTGTTGAGGTTGCGTATTGGCATACAAGATTAATCTATTTCTCTGGTGTCTATTTGCTGTATGTTTTCCGTCAAACGTAGTTCCACTCTGGCTGCGACTTTC
Organism: Varroa destructor; assembly: GCF_002443255.2. Taxonomy (NCBI): domain Eukaryota; kingdom Metazoa; phylum Arthropoda; class Arachnida; order Mesostigmata; family Varroidae; genus Varroa; species Varroa destructor. The sequence goes on along the minus strand of NW_019211457.1, from coordinate 46,415,860 downwards.
TGCCAGGTCCGCACATTTAAGACGTCACATCACCTAAATCCGCTTTTTATTCGATGTTCTATCTTGTGGGCAATTTTAGCGTTCGAGAGAAACGAGGTTGTATTTCACTCTATATATCTATCTATACTAGACCCGTTTGCTTAAATATGTACGTCGCAATATCGATACTTTCTGTTCCAGGGCCACGGAAGCCAGCTTATCTTATGAGACGCCGACAATGGACAATGGCTCTGTCTATCGCTCGACATATAAGGTAGACCACGGGTGGTTGATGTCAGTGAAGCAGCTTTATGTCGTAAAAGTGGGGCACGTATCTATGACGTAGTTACCGATAAGCGAAAGTTCAAAAGGGACTATGGCTATTGAAGGTAAGTAATAGCGTCACAAGGACCACCGCCATACTTGCGGTAGCTACGCGAAAAACGCTGTCTTTTGCTTTACGCAATGGCGACATTAACATCCAAATGGAGAGAACGTATCGGTGTGTATACAACGAGACGCTGGGACCAGTGATCAGCAATAAGAACGAAGTTGTACGCGAATTTGTTGCTAGTGGGAGATTTTAGCATAATAGCTATGAGGTTGTGCGGTGGTAGTGACGACTGGCTATGTCTAAGCAGGAAAAGAGCTGAAACAAAAATGTTTGCCTTCGTGCATTCAGTCTTTCTGTCAGCGACTCCTATAGACTGGTCAAAGGAAGGTTAACCAAAATTGGCCGGCTGCCATATTATGTTTCGTGCAATATTTTTTCTATTTTTTCTGTAAGTACATCAGTAGATAAAAATCTGTACCTAAGGAAAAAAGAGCAAAAAATGAAAAAGTATTCCCCGGAACACTACAGTTTAATTAAAGGTTTGCTTCGCAAAAAAGTCTAGTGAGTGTGTAATCGTCATTTTATGGACCTGGTTCCGGCTACCAGATTTACAGTCCATCACGTTATATATATTGATTACATATTATTGTTGTGTGCGATTGATTACTCAGAATGGAATAAGATGGTGCAATGTACTTTCTAGGAACACCTTCAAGAAAAAGAACGACTTTTTATTAAGGGTCTTTCCTGATAGGTGACGGTCAAGTGAGGACGAGAAGGTTTTATTTTCGAAATGGAATCTGTTGTCGAAGTTATAGATTCTTAGTTATAGATTCAATTGACCAGCGTTACATCGCGTGACGCGGACGTGTTCTTCGAGGTTCGGCGCGGGAAAGATTCGCACTTTTAGAACGTCTATATTGAAGTCAAATAGATAAATATCAACAATATATTATATCAGTGCATCCTCCAACCAAGCGAAAGAAGCAGACTACAGTACTTGTGGCAGAGTTTTTGCTCTACCACATCTATCTAATTCTACTGAACTTTTCCGTTTCCTGCAAAGGCTTAGTAATCTTAATTGCCTATGTCGTTGTGGCGTTACGAAGCTACGAAAATCCTAGAAAGCTTATGCTGCATCAGCTGCACTAAGTAACATGTTAATTATATGAAAGAATGGGTAGAGCTGTGGGACAGTAACCTGCTTTCACACAACAAAAGATTCACGAAATTATGTTATCACAACAAACAAATTTCGAGCTAGTCCCATCTCAAAATCGAATGCTCACCGTCTTTACGATGAGTGCGTTTATGAGCAGTACATTTATATAGCCTCTACAAATAAGGCCCTGTGTGCCCATGTTCCCTTCCTATATCTGCCTACATGTCTGGTGTGTGGTGCCTCCTAATGGATGTTGCAAAAAGATATACCTGCCATAGCTAATATTAATCACTTATCCGAGTTTATTCTGCTCCATGGCAACGTAGCCGTGAAGAGTGCGTGGCACACTGTGCAACTCTTCTATCGCAGCTCGTGTTATGCATTCCTATTGCAGATGCCTACACCATAAAGCTTAGTCTTTGCTTAAGTATATATATATACTATATATATATACACTTTGTGTATATATATATATATATACTGATACACAAATACAAAATGGATAACCGCACATAGCTGCGGCAAAACAACCAGTCTAACAGATCCTCGTGGACATTGACTGGCTCATACAAGCATCTTCTTCGGAATATTTATCTGGTCTTTCTTTTTTTTTCGTTTCGTTTCGATTTCGTAGTTCGCAGTACCCATTACCATAATCAACATCGAGTCACTCAGTGGGTTTGTGGACACTTCCCTACCCAGCGTCCTGTTAGCAATCGTTGCACAACAGCCAACGTAAGCCATTGTCAAATGAAGCAAACAGCTTCAGGCTTCACTACCACCACTTGCTTAGCAGTAGCAGTCTCCCATCCGATTTAGAAACTTGTATATCCATCCCGGCCACAGCAGCAGCAGCAGCAGCAGCAGCCTCGTCAATCGAAATCCCTGTGACATTCATGTCTATACAGATTACAACAGAACGCAGCCTGCTGATTCCAGCCGTTCCTTCAGCACCAGAAGCAGTGCCGAAGCCGATGCTACAGGTGACTATTAAGGGACTATAGACTACTGCACTAATAAGAGTTATAGACTCACTAAGCGTAGGACTAAGTGTAGCTTGGATACCGTGATCATCATAGACATTTTTGGCTGCTTTTAATCCGTGGTTGACCAGAAGACTATGCCGTGAAAGCGAACCAACGATAGGGGCCATAGTGGGCCGCTTCCTATAATAGTTGTCCCAATAGCCAGTGTTTTATAGACTCAAAGCCAGGTCAGGAAAACGTAGAGTTGATCCAGCTGGCTCCTGTTAGCAACAACGATAGCTGAACTCGACCGAGACCGTGGCATCACCCGTATAGTGGGACCGCAGCCAACGGCTAGGATAATGCTACAAGGAAAATTAGAAGCAAGCTGCTAAAACAGCTTTGCAATGAACAGTTACAGTAAATAAAAAAAAAATTAAAAGAAGACCAAAAAGAATGGGATCTTGAGCATGTGGAAACATGTAACAAGATTTTGTCAAGAATAGTAAGTTAAGTTTTGATCGGTTGGTGGTTGGGCGAATCGTATTCTCAGATGTAGCGATAGTAAAACGAGCCCCTCAAACTAGGCTTTACTCTTGCATGCCTGAGCAGGCCCAGCGCTGATTTAGATCAAGGACACAGGCAAGACGAAATAGCGTGGGATAGGACGACGGAATAGCTAAGGTCAGGTACAAAGCCTTGCTAATGCAAACACGAGCACTGAGGAAATTGTATTATTGGTAAATAACGATTTATGGCAGTATGGCATAGTTGTCGTGGCTCGAGTGATGATACTTCAACTGTATAAGTAGGCTCTTTGTCCCTGCATAGGGTAGCTCCAGTGAGTTTTTTTAAACAATCTTTTGTTTAACTGGAAAGTTAACCTCGCTGTTCAGTGACGAGGCCTTTGTAGACTTTAACGCTGATTTATAGAACCAGCCATAAGCGCTTAATAAGCAAGTATATGCCATATATATATATATATATATATCTATATATATATATATATCCATATAAACTTTATGTTCTAGGGAGCAATATTTTAATTACCGTCAGTTACAGGAACACAATAGAAAATCTTTTCCTTGTCAACCCAACTATGGGTTGCGCACAAAAAGATTTTTGCTGGCAACGGTAGCGGCCGCCTTTCTCTTGACATTCGTCCACAGTCTCCACAGACCTGTTAAGGTCTCGTCTAAGCCACACTTTTAAGAGATTTCATGAGGATAATTGGGGCCAAGGAACTGGCCGAGCAACTGGCACCTGCAGCCTAAGTCCGATTTGTTGCGTCTTCTTGGAGCCAGCATCATGGGCCGCTGCCCAAATCGGCTACTCCTTTTCGCATGTTCTAGCTAGGCAGCGGTCCACCCCGCGTCTGCGCAAGGGATCAAGAAAACTCTTCTGGGAAAGCTAATCTATGTTCGATGCTAAGACCAGAATCGGCGAAACTGAAGGGCACGTCGGGTTGAGCTGTGAGGTAGAAAACAAAGCTACCTGCAATTGAGCTAGAGCTCATTGGTAACACCGAAGTACTTAGGACGACCATTTTAAGCAAGCTGAATCGGTCATACTGAATGACGTACATTCGCTTCGAAAAAAAATAGTTTATAAGATAAAATTAAGAAGAGAAGTCTATTCTGGTCATTTGATAAATACGATATTTTTAAAGGAATTCAGAATCTAATTATAACTGAAAAAACATCTTTTATATCCAAGTATACATTTTACCTAACACTGGTGCAAAATACGCACAGATATATTATTCCTCAAGCTGGTTGAAACAGGCCGAGAGTCGTTATACGAAGTCCTATCGACGTCACATCCTACACGACGTGTATGGATGAAGTTATTGTCAAAGTACACGGAAATTTAACATCGAAATGCTATTATGACTGTATTAATTCTCTTTGTTTGTTGTACGAGTGTTGAGTAGTACAACAGTACAATAAAAGCAATGTTGAATGAAACATCGCAGTTAATTAACGGAATGATGGCTATCGCTACTGTTGCTCTATCACTTCAATAATTTCCAGTGAGCAAATTTTGGTAAAATTTTTCAATAGTATTTAAAAGGAAGTGAAAAAAACCCATTGAAGACAATCTGTTTGTGACAATATATGCTCCAGAAGACACGAATACTTCGTTAGAAGCTGGCCTTAACCCAAAATATTCACTTTCTTTATGGTAGATGGTTGCCAAGTTTTGCTTAAATTTACATAATTGATTATAAATAATGATAATGAATAATAATAATAATAATAAAATTGGATTTTGTTGCTATCAGAATAGAATTTGCGAAAACCTTTGTGTCACTGCTGTGCATTTTGTATATATTTTAATCGTTTTGTTATACCCAGTCTTCGCGTTTCCGATGGGTAAAGAGGTCCGGTAAACAATGATATGAAGCCACGCTTACCGGAATATTTTCATGCCTTTATCTAAAGATACCGCTACTGCCAGCAAGGGCTTAGGCGTACACAGACGTCGCCGCACGATGTCAGAATTCTTTTTTTGTGGTTTTCGCACCTTCCTACAACGACTTCAACTAAGTCTTTTTCTTATGCCCTAATTATGACCCACAATATCTTCAAAGCTCTCTTAATGCCGTTGAATAAGAAAGTAGCTTCCTTGGTAAGGTGTTACTCTTCAGAACGTGCCAGAATCCATATTCCGCCTATAGACAGGTTGGCAAGCACGTCATGAGGTTCATTTAAACGAATTTCTTTCACAAAGAACAAGCACAGGAAATATCGACAGACTGAAAATTGAAAAACACTGAAAACCGAGAGGAGGTTAGAAAAGTGCTTTTGGAAGGAAGGAGGCGGGAGGTAGTTCCAAGAAAGGCAGAATGAAAAGAGCAAGAGGACTTACAACGATGAAAAAGCGGCTCTCAAAAAGGATAAGTTATATCAATGACTAGATCAAAAGGACTGGAAGAAATCGTTCAATGTATTGACTATCACAAAGGAGGAATACGTCATGCTTGCAACCAAACAAGTAAGCAGAGACCTAAAAATGGCCTGGTCATTGGATGCGTGGTGGCAGCCCTTGGGATATCAGGGAAAATACGCGGGAAAAGGAAACACGTCCGCTTTATGTAAAAATGTATTTTTTTCAATTATCCGCGTCTAGTGCAGCTGTACCTAGTGGTTTTAAGAGTTATTACGTTTTTTAGACATAAAAGAGATTAAAAATAGCGTCATAAGTAATACGCACGCGGATTTTGATATTGAAGTCTTAGATTACGATCTAAAGACACATTGGATGCTTAGTAAAACATTTTAATGCCTGGCTGTTTGGTAGGCCGAGGTCAGCTTGACAATAAAGTACGTTTCTTAAAAGCGAATTGCTGAACGCTTCAGGGGATGTCCTCAGCAGCGCTTCTTGGTAATATTGAACAAACAAATGCAGGATACAAGCTGCACAGTGCGTGTACAATACGATTAAGATACCGGCGTCTCGTTCTCTTTTAATTATGTTCCCATAAGTAGCAGTTACTGCTTTTCGTTTGCTTTACTCTATTCAGAAATAAGTATTTATCTGCTGCTGTCAAGAAACACCTGGTACATTTAATGCAGGTTAATGTTTTACTAATCAGCAATACTATTACAACATCAGAGAAAAAACGTAACTTGTAAATATAGCTGAATATATAACTTATAGTGTTGAAGAAGTTTGTTCATAGTGCCACGTTTGTACATAACGAACATGTACTGCTATACGAGTAACTACAGATGGCGCCAGCCCTGTTTTATTTTTAATGCTTCAGCTATTGTTAGTACTGAAAATAAATGTACACGCAGCCGCACAAAAGGTATTTAATATTTCCAAATAAAAAAAAAGTGATCGAAAACTCAGCGTCAGAGAGTATTCAGGCCATTTCATTGAGCATGACGGCCGGTTGAATTCGTGAAAAGCTTTCTGTCGCTTTTTATAATTTCCGCTGTGTTGTTATTGAGTTAAACATAAACTTTTTAGTTAAACGTTTTACTCCAGAAAACGATAAAAAAAAAAAGCATATGAAAAGGATACAATATATCGTGAAATGAAAAAAAATTACTGCCGTAAGCTATTTGCGATCATTTTTCAAACGAATACATCCTTCTCCTCTAAATGGAATCATTGTACACCTGTGTGTGGGCTGAACGTTGGCATTGCCATTAAGAGTGTCATGGCTATATAATGGATTCTACCCGTTTTTTTTTTTTTTTTCATTTTATTATGTCTTGAAATAATACATGTTTGGGAGATAGAAACAAAGGAAGCCTGCGTATAGCTGTGGGAAAGAGCCATGAAAACTATGGAACGAGCGTGCAATTGAATCGGGCCAAAGAGCATTAATACTGCTGAGCAGATGCCACCTGCTTATTAGAAAACGAGGTTGTTTGCCTGCCGTTTAGTGGGCGGATCATCGACAACCTAGGCTTATTTAGCTGAGCTTGGATAATTTCATCCTGGGGAGCACCTGCTCCCAGTGCTTCGGCCTTAAGTATTAAAAACAACAATTAGCGGCCATTTACGTTGAACAAAAAACAACCATGATAATTATACCGATATTTATCGTTATTTCAAAAATATAATAACTGTGACGCCGAAGCAGTATTTTATTCGTATGCATGTGGAACAATAGGTAAATAATGCGTTACCCTAGAAGAAGAAATGATTTTAGTACACAGTGATACAAACCCATGATGTTGGCCATTGCCTGGTGATGCACAAGGTTGGTACCGTGTGCCCTTTCAATATTTTATATAGTTCCTTTTGTTTCGTTGTATATATATATATATATACTCTATTTTCTAAATAAGATGCATTTACATTACGTGATCAGAATTTGGTTTTACTAGACCGAAGTAATTTTTCTTATTTCTAATACAGAAACGTATAAGGAAATTGTGTGATACATTACTCTCCTCTCTTGAGCTCCTGTAACGTTGACCTACTCTGTTAATACTTTAATATTCCAGTATTTTTTAGACAAGCATATCAATTGTTAGTATTGCCTGGTATATTGATTTATGAAGGAACAGTTACATTTCGAATTTTACCCTAAGAATATTCACACATTTCTCATTAAAGCTGAAATTAAATATCAGATCCTCATGAATTATCTTATACAATCATTTGCTTAGCCTATCCAAGATTAGATCATTTTTACATTTAGAGTTTTATGTTCGCTATCACCGTTAGGCACCTTGTCAAACGGCTAGCTCCTAGCACGAAACGAAGTTCTCGTCTATGGCCGGGTTCGAACCTATACCACAGCGTGTCCCTAAGATAAGGAGCGCAAAAATGTTACCCATTAAACTGTCGCAGAAATTAAGGTTCGGTCACCTACCTGGCGCAAAGGAAATGAGATATAAAGCAAGGCCTGCGAAAGTGATCCAACCCAAATTTCCCGCCACGGGACATATTCTGTCCTCAGGAATCCAGTCCGGAGGATAGACACTTCGATTCGCGTTTGCCTCGATCTTCGGCAAACACGTACCTGCATCCCCTGCCGGATTGCTGACGAATAGACATCGGTGATCATCAAGGCATGGCTTGCAGAAGCTGAAAACACGATGAAGTTCACACGATTTTTCAGTGATGTGCCATAGAAACTGTTTTTATAGATTGTATTGAGAAAGCTATTCGGAAGGAAGAAGTTACTCGTAAAGATGTGCTAGCACAGTTAGTAAGTAAATAGAATAACAATGGCAAAAAAAAAACAGTCAGGTTTCCGCTAATGATGAGAAAAGACAATGACTAAATAGGGCGTAACAGTTCACAGAGAACAATACGGTTTGGAAACACAGTAGGATGAGAACTTGCATGATGGATACGCCCTAATTATCCACTTAATCGCCCGAAGATGCGCAAATCAATTGTCTGATAGTCCATGTTCAACGAAGAGGGTCAATACGCACTCATAGGAAGCACAGGGTCCGGCCAAATCTTTTGGCACAGTGACCGCAGATGAATGCGAACCGCCTATCCAGAACCCGCCAGACAGAACAGCCAAAGACAACGCCACACCTAAAAACAATAAATGGCACGTGTTTTATTTATTCATATTGTGATTTTCGTTCACTTTAATTACATTTATTGTATACTTTACGGTGTTTTTTTTTTTCTATTTTGTAATTGAGTTTGTGCCTACCTTAGACTGGATTATATAATGACGTACGCATGTTAAAACGTAAGCAGATTTTACCGTACCGTAACTGAAGCTGACTTGCTTCGGCCCAGTTGCTAGTAAATGATGCATTCATGAATGATATATTAACGGATAATGATGACGTTCATTAAGATATTGGCGAGAAGTAAAGAAGAAAAAAACAATATGGTTTATGCGCGGAGTGTTTGCAGATATCTTACCTTGCGCCAGTATTAATGATTAATAATGAGATATTAAGTTTTACCTAACGCGTAGCCGGTTGGCTAATATTTGAACGCTAGTAAGTATGAGCACGTCTTGTCGCACACACCTTTGTCACTCTCATAACCTTCTTTTCACCGATATTTAGCTGAAGTTTCTCCGTTAGCTTTTTTTTGGATCTAGCATATCAACGATTATTTGTTAAATGAACACTGTTATCGAGGGGCGACAACCAGAGAAGTGGCACTCAAGTTCGAATTCAACTTCGCACTTAATTGAGATGATTTCTAACGCACCAAATGCATCGGAGATTGTTTTTTGTCTCGTGTTCTTTTTCGCGGTGCGGAATTAATTTTGGATTAGTACATATAATTTAGATAGGGAAAGTTGTTTTAGCTCCTTGGGGATGGCCTATTGTATTTGGTGATGACTTTCTTTTGTACAGATCCTTTACATGTGAAAGGACCACATTATCATGATTGCAGACTTGTGCGGGCCTTTTTTGAAATTACGGTTTCCTTTGAGACGCTTTTATTCACTATTAACAGTCGAATAGTGTTACAGATGTACTGTGCCGAAATCCATACACGAAAAAAATATAACTATTAATTAAAATAACATACGCTATGCTAACTTATTATTTAGGCCTTTATATGTGCATGCCTCCGATTATCTGTTGATAATCTGTTAGTATGGCCACACTTTACTATGGCCGTCTAGTCCTATTAGAGCGCAGGCCAAATCAATTAGCCAGTCGGAATTTTTCTGCCAGCGTAAGGCTTCCGTACATGTTCGTCGAATACGACCCAGTACGAACAGCCTCATTCAAATAAGCCGGAACAAAAGTGCCGCTAATATGACCTTGCGTCTCGGGCTAACTCCAGGTTAATGGGTCTGTGTTTTCCTGACTGTTAGTGGAAACAAGCAGGTCTCGCCTATAATCAAGTCCTGTCACGCGAATCTTTGGGGACTGTTTTCAAGGTTGAACGGGCTCCTTATTTTCGGCTATTTCCAGTTGTAGCCCAACGGCGCCTCTAGGAGTCAATTTGCGATGCACCACAGCCCTCACACCGCCGTATGTATCTCACCATTAACAATATGTACGCCTTCAAAACAGCTCGCGGTTTTGTCGGTCACTTCCGGTTTAATCGATCGGTCTGTAAAGGACCAGAACGACTGGCGTATTTGGATCTGATCAACCGAAAGAGTAGCACCCATCTACTTAATGAGTCGACAATCTACTTCCGCAGACAGTGTAGCTAAATGACCTGTAATATTGGAAATATCTGTCACCGCAGTATGTTTCAGTGTGCTTCAAGATTTTCTCATGCATGACAAGAGACTTTTCAAGTGTCCGTATTTCAAAAGATGATTGTCCTATGTTGATGCGGTAATTAAACAATTAAGACTTTCTCTAAAAGGAGCCCAACCACCGACACACACTACGTGACAAGCGTGGTTAAATGCGACAGCGTAGTCTGAACGGTTAACGCGCATCGCCTGAAGTTCGTTACCATGGTACGCCTAAACATGCAATCATCGCTAGTTCAAATTTCAATTGGGTACTATGGCATATGGTGGTCAGGCCGTTTCAAAGGTCTGTAGGAAAAATCTTAGATAAATCTAGGAATGCTTATGCTTGTTCATACGGTGGAATTAGCCGAAAATAGAAAAAAAAATAACTGTCGCTACACAGAAAAACAAAGAAAATCCTTGAAATCAGCTAGAGTAATTGTCTCTATAAAGTATCTTGTTAAATCTATTTATAAGAGCTAGGAGGACGGGTATGCTGCAGCGTTAGACAGGAAAACAGAGTTCGCTTATAAATTTCAAGAAGGCGAACACAGTTTAGGCCTAATTTGCTTTTGGAAACAGATGCAAAAGCCTTTCTGCCTATGTAGGTGTGTATAGCAAGATAAAGGAATCCAGTAGGGGACCGGCGAAACAGTTTCAAATGAATAAATACCAGAGCTTCCGTTCACTGATTATAGCTGCCCTTACAAGTTGATTATATTCTTCCTTTGTGACTCTTGGCTAAGTCTGGGGTGATGAATGTGTTGATTGCTAACAGTGTCATCATCAAAAATATACAAGCAGGTATTATGGAAGTAAGGACATTGAGCATCGCACGTAAAGGGTCTCCGTCTCCGGAAGAAGACGCAATTCAAGCAGCACATTCAGACGCAATCTCAGACATACAAAATTATATATGCCGCAGCTATACTTGTTAGGCTTTTCCTGCAATGGAATTATACGGCTACACATGATGCATATATGTATGTATATATAAGAACCCGTCTAAAAACTCTCATTCAGGAACAGTTACTTTGTGTAGACGGCTATGCATGACGTGAAACTTTATAACCGTAAGATGTAGATAAGTTCCTTAAAAAGACAAAATTAACATTGTCATATCATATTATTAGCACTAGAAACAAAATACATAGTTTTCAATCAATTTCGACTGATAGGCTATCGTTGTATTTTTAGTGATTGATGGCTGATTTTATACAGGCTCATGTTAGTACTTCTCAGAGATCAAGGGAGTTACGTAACATTACGTGAGATATTCTGCCACGCGTCTCTGCTTCACTTAAGTGATACGTGCATTTTTTTCAAAATGCCTTCATGATCTTCAAGTACCGATGATAAAACAGTATCGATCATCGTATGTAGATCACACAAGTCGTATTTATGGGAGGAAAGGCGAGCGGTTTTTCCTCTCTTTCTGCTTCTTGCTTGTGCAGATAAATACAATTACCCTCATTGTTTCGCCAGCTATCCTTGGCATTTGTCAGCAGTTGCATTTATACGTCAGAACTGGTTTGTGCCCACAGATCAGCTGTGCTTCATGCGAACCGTAACTGATTTGCAATTTTCCCACGAAAGTCCCCCCTGAGGTACAAAATCAGGAGAATTTCTCGTTGAGTCCATTGGCTAAGTCCAGCCAATGCATGCTTTCCCCAAAATAGTGGCAGTACCGGTAGAAGGGGTTTGGAAAATTGGCAGCTATCAATATCTATGTCAGATGTAGCATGACACGACCTCACATAGATGATGCCACATGGGCGACTAGCCGGACACAGTAAGCGAGAGCAAGGTAACGCAAGTCTTCGCACTGAACACGTATCACAGCTTATTTGCATTTGACTTCGGTCTCTAAATGCTTAGGACAGACGCACGCTGGGCTGGCAGGATGTACGGTTAAGCGCTACTAGCGGGAAAGATAAACACAGCACCAACATAACGGAGAGAAGTGGGCCTCTAGTCTCGTGAAAGAACGCTCGCAAGCGAACGACCTTGACCGACCCTGAATACGTGGCTTAAGACATCACCTTACGCTCCGTTTTATCTTCAACTTTTTTGTCGGCCAAGGCGTTTCGTTCACCTTGCGTGATATCGGGAAGCACCAGCAAGCGTTTGACGGTTAGTAGAGAAAGGACCGAACCGCTACGTTGGTTGCGTTTGAAGTAAGTGTAGAGCACCAGAAGCGACGTACACTCGCACCGCATAGAAAGGAATTAGGAGCCAACAAACAGGCAAACCAGAATGGCTATACAGCCCAGCATGGGTGAGGCGTATTCAACAAGGCTTTTTTTGGAACACTTCCTTTTCGGCTGAGTTCAGAGAAAAACAACACGTCACGAACGATCCAAAATGGGAATGAGCGACTATTTCACAATAGTAGTCACTGGTGGCTTTGTGCACACGAGATAATGACGAAAAACGTTAAGTTATAACGAATGCAAAGAGGTTATTTGCTGCCAATAACATATACCAGACGGCAGGTAAATAAATAAAGAAATGTCGCACAGGGTTACGCTATATGTATACAGGTGATGGTATAACAAAACAGTATTTACTTGAACTAGTTTATAAATATTAACGATTAGGTCCTATTGCAAAATTCAGGCCACAACAACAAAAGCAGTTATAACCATTGAAGTGACGTAACCACGGCGGCTAGCAACAGCAGAGATGGCAAAAACACATTGAGAGACTACCTAGGTTCTTGAGAATTAGTCACTCGGTACATTCCACGATCACACAGCATACATAGCTTCACCGCCCTCCGCCTCCTATCTCGTTGGCGGTTATTTTCGTTCTATTAAAAATATAAGTTCCTTTTTGATTCCTTTTTGATAAAGCCTTTTTGATTTGCCTGATACGAAAAATAAATAGTAGTGTATGACGCTAGGAGTTCGTGTCCAATCAGTATAATAGCAGTTGTGTGCATCCGCTAGGAATCCGCAGTCACGCCTTCCTTGGAACGTAAACTTCTACAAAACACCTTGCTAGGCCAACAAGGTATTTTAATGATATTGTACAGAAAGATACGTGGTCAACTTGCTTTTTAATTATAAACCTCATACATAGTAGAAAGTATGGTTTGGCGAAATCAGCCGCGTTATGAAAACAAATAATACCTTAAACGATCGTATTTGAGCTGTGGTCTCTTACCGCGAAATGCTATTATTGACAGTTTTGTTATTAACGTGTTATTACAGAAGCCAGCGAACAGAGTCTGAAGCTTCCATACTTCTTAAACGCAATACGAATACAAACAAATATTTCCCTTTTTTGTTACCGCGACTAAATTAAATACAATAACGAAAAAAAACTATTTGCGTTTATAAGGACTGGTGGCCTTGTACATGAAAACAAATTTAAATTTCACGTCCAATGGTGTTTCCGCTTCCGAAGTTCGTAGATAAGGATGAAGATGAATGCTCTATCTGCATTCAGTGGCGGACAGTCACCAGAATTGCATTACAGCATATTATCTACCGCTAACACTAATGTGATAACATACTTTACCATTGCTGTGTAGACCGTTTTTTGTAATAAATATAGCATTCAGTACATTAGGATGTCATTTGTGAAACGCCATCTGTAAAACGCAGGAGGAACTTGACCGATGTCCCGCTATACCTCTCCCGGTGGCAAATTAAAGACACTGACTAAGTCTGATTCCGAAGTCATTTTGGTTCGCAACGTTTGTATTCGTAGCAGGAACAACTCGAACAAAAGTTCCGGCGCCGATCACTTGAGAGTTGTAAAGCAGGCGGCGTGATAGAAAGTATAAGGAATCCAAGGCTTTACTTTACAGAAACTGCCATCCAGGATCAACGGCTTTAGAGTGAAAAAGTGGGCCTTACTCAGTTGTAGAGTCAAGACTATTATCGCCACTTTTGTAGATTTTTCTGCTCGCACTTCAACGCTACCAGCTTCCCTCCTACATTGAGTGCACTGAAGCCGTGCGACAAACGTATCTTCCATCCAATACTTCTTTCACTATCTCTTTCTTTGCGTTATCCGGCGTGAGGCATCTTGTCAGGATAGTTTGTACGAGCGTTTGGCGCTACAGCCAGATTTCTGATCCCTCGTGCCTAAGGACTTCAGTGACACGCGCAGCCGTTTTGTGGGACACGGCACTTACCAATATGGCAGGTCGCCACGAACTTTTCCACTATAGAGCGCGCTGGCTTGCAGAACAGCTCGTTTCCTTCATCTGCTGCTCCGCTAAAGCGTAACTTGTTTTAAATTAGCCAGTGCTTTGTTTCATCATCCTTCTGGTTAGCGAAGAGCAGAAGCTTCAATGGCTTCTCTTCAGGGGTCAGGGAGGACCTCGCTCTGGGTGAAAGACGGGGCGTTGCAACAGTTCAGCCTAAGAATTTAATGCAAGCCGTTGCTCGCAGGGAGACATTCAGCTATGGAAAGGGCATAAGCTAACGGGAAAATACCAACTAAATTGAAAAAAAAACCACATAAATCAACAAATAAAAAAAAAGAGCGAAAATCGGGAAGCATGAAAAGATAGCGACGTAGCAAAATTTTGTCAAGAATTACGTACATGATACGTCATGTGTGCAGCCAATTAATGATTCACTAGAAGAAGACTTCTATGAAGAGGAAACTTTCTTAGCCATGGTTGCCATCGCATTTGAGGCAACCCGCATAGCGACAACTTTGCTAATCGTCCTTTTAAAAGGCCGTGATTTCGACATGTGGATGATAGCAGTACATGCAAAAATCCTTCGTAATGTTCTTAGTCAGTATTTCTTAATGTTAAACAATATATATAGATATATATTCTTGTTGATAAAGGATTACGAGCAACTGCGTATTTAAGGGGAATGAGGGTAAAACCGTGTCGTAGTCGCTTTTCCAAGTAAAATACAGTATAATTCAAGGTTTCGTAGTCGAACTTCTGAACTTTTCGTTCCGTGGCAAGTTGACCCAAGCCTTTTAGTATATGAGGAATCTTGAGTAAGTTAAGCAGACTCGGCTCTTTTGGAACGGATTTGAGTTCGATTCAGCCTTAGACTCAAACGGTCTGATAGGTTATGAAACTTTCATACATTACAGTGCATGTAATACGCGTTTCGTTTACCTTTTTTCCGAAGAGAAATTTCACCATAAAAAGGCAACGATTATTATCCAACGCGGCCACACAATAACAACAGCAAAATGACGAATAAACCTAATAAAATAACATTTGAAAGAAGGCAGGCCTACCGACCCAATTTTTCTAGCTTTATGCTTAGTACATAGCCGTTACTTATTGCTGCAAACGGCTAACGGCCAGCGCAAAATGAAGTGTGTCCATATTGAATTTAGAGCACCATGTGTTCCTCTATTTATTGGCAAATATGTTAGCACTGCCTTACCACACAGGGACAGTTTTGCACCTTACCACTATGTTTAGATAAATAGCCTCGATAGATGAGTCAACTGTTTTTAATGATAAAACGAATGAATTGAACCTAGTGACGCAACTGCCGGTAGGTGGAGCTGTTAAATACTGAAGGTCATCATCATTGCATAACAATGCTGGTTTTTCCGTCCCTGATATGGCCAACAAATAAAATGACAATAGGTCAAAGGAAAAAGCTCGTTGGTTTTACTTTGTCGTTCCCCTCGAGCAGAGTGTCGCGCGCCACTTGCGTTCAACTATATTGAAGGTCATTCGATTTATAGTACACGTTTACGCGCGAGATTTTCTCACGAACTCTTGTATCTATGACGATAAGCCCATAAGCTATATCGTTGTTGGTGGAACCAGCTATCAACTTCTCCTTGATCTGGAACGTGCACGTGGAACGCCCTTTCGAGTCAATGCTGACCGCATAACGGTTGCTCCGACTCATAGATAGACCCAAAATGGGTCACTAACCCAGTATACGAATAGTATTCTTTCACCACAGTATTAGTGGTCATTATTATTCATGCTGAAAGCTACCATATATCAGTAACAGAGATAAATTAGCCTAGTACCCATAAAAGCCACCAATTATCTATAGCAGGAAATGTTAAACTAGAAGCTCTTTTTTTTTTTAACTGAACTAAAAGAAATTTGCATTTTATTACACATCAGAATGTTCTAGTGCGCACGACATTTGTGTATCTCCATCTGTTACGTCATGCCTTTATTGAACAATAGCAAATATCTGTATTCGCTTACTTCTACCCTTACATATATATATACCTATAGTTTCCCGTATATACCAACGACGGATTAAACCGTATAAAATGTTTACTTCTTAAAGATCTTCGGACTGATAGATACCAAGAGGTGCATCTGTGAAGACGCAGACGATGTGCAGTAACTCGAAACGTTTGCTCTGATGTATAGAACGTTTGCTCTGAATCGTACTAGAGGCATTGGTGACGGCTGTTTTGGAAACTCCTTCATTTCACTGATCAGCGGATAGATTTATGACAAAATAATTACCACAAAAAATAGATGACTGTTTTTAAAAAAGAATCTATCTGATCGAGGCTTTTCAAATCATATTTCTCTGGTAGGCTGGCAGTTTCGAACAAAGTATCGTACACATAAATAGCATACGGAATTCTGATGAAGCACGTCACCTACTTCGTAGAGGTGCTTTATACGTACTCTGACTGATTGACAGAGCTTTCAACGACTGTCGCTTCGGCGACCTTTGCAGGGCAAGGACGACCATTGCCCTCCCGAGACTGCCCCCAAAGTCCATACCCTACGTACGTAGCTGACAAGGTATATGCTGCTGATGTCAAATCGGCGTCGTCGGCGGCGGCAAAGCAACGACTAGCGCACTAGGACGACTGTATAACTAAACGACCTTGTTCACTACGTTGACACACTTTAAAACTACGTGCTGTCTCTTACTTTAAAAGGTCGGATCAGTAAGGGATACAACCAGTCAGATTGTACACTGCCAGTAACCAACAGGTTTAGAACAATTTAGGGTTGTCTATAAAAGCTAACAAGTTTTAGAGAAATGGGATACTGTCAGCTGGTTAATAGAGCCACTCCCATGGGCTGAGTCGAGCTCACGAACTGATAGAGTGTTCAGTCTTTGGAAATTGAGGGTTATCTGCGAATAGGCGCCAATTGACAACGTATTGTACAGTGGTCACCTACGTCTCATATAGTGTATTGCATACGTTATTTAACTGTGAAATACGTCCGTGAGTATGCAATATCCTACGATTATAATGGAGATGTATATATGGGTAGGCTGAAAAAATTCGCACATGGATAGCCCTCGTGTGCCCTGTTGAAGGCGGAATAAAAGATACGTTTAAAAGATGCGTTTCTTGAAGTAAAATTTGTACTATATGAATAGGTCCCACCCATGTATTTTTTCTATTGCTGGTTTAAAATTTGTCCAACGTATTTTATAGATCTTTTCTATATTCATCAAATGTGAGAGCGTAAAAATTACTAAAGGCACCTATTACGGGCAGGCATGTACTATGGATAATATTCGATTGACCTTTTCCTAACTAACAGTTAGTGTTACTAACAAGGATATTTCTGCTAAATCAGCATATCCTATCGGGCGAAGAGTCGTGATCCGCTCAGACGCAAAGACCCGCCGGCTCAGGCGGCTCAGATCACATTAATGATGGCAAAATAACAGCACGTAAAACTATTCGATTCGCGTTATTTTTTTCTGGCCGATGCCACTGGAAGAAGCAACCTTGTTTAACATAATTTAGCGATTTCTCCTGGGATTGGTCGCGAGCTCTAGTAGAATCGGGGTCTCAGGCCCTAAGACTTACATGGCTCTGACTGAGGGACGTCTGTACGTCACCTCACGCGTGAGTCGGTGGGTCAGTTTAGTACGCAGGACTGTGTGACGGAGGGGTGAAATGAACGGTACACTGCTCTACTTGATTTGGCCCCCTTAATGTGCCTCTGGTTCTACCCGTATTTTTGCCCCGGAAGAAGAGAAAAATATATTTAGTGAAGAAAAAATTCCTCGTGGCATGACCAAGTCCAGCGTCGATGTCCGAGTTTCGTTGGTGTGAAAATCGGCTTCAGGCAACAGAAATAGACTCATGGGGTCAGCTATGGGAAGAATATTTTCAACCAGCGTGATAGACTAAAGTACATACAGCGTATCTGCTGTCTCGACTGCACGAATTATACGTACTATTTACAGTAAAAGCAGTATGTATTTTACATGCTGTATGTATTTATATAGGCTTACATTATATACAGTTACTAAATATATTCTTGCACACGAGTCCATTACATAGGATGAACTTTGAAGAGAAGAAGATAAAAGATTGTAGGAAGATCGAACGAAGGAACATGCTGCAACTGCTGCTCCACCTAGTTTCATCTAGGGAACTTGGTAGAAAAGAAGACTGCTGGCAAAGATAAATTGTGCGGGTGGGCCGTTTCGGTCCCACCATTTCTACGGGGTTGAACAAAGTATCCGACAAATTCGCCTACACAGCGATACGACCCCGTTCGTTCGCTAGCTTGTCAGCAGGTTAATAAATATACGAGTATGTTTACTATCACTCATGCTGTAAACATGCTAAATTAGCAAAAGGAGAAAATGAAAATAAATCAATAGAATAGAAATATAGTGGACTCCATTTTACGATACGTAAGAATGGCCAATATAGGGTACAAAACTATACGGTAACAAAAAAGCACTTGTTTCAGAAACTCTTGCTGATATATTGGTCATGGTAATTTGCAAGCACTTAGTGTCCATCAAGCTTGTGTGTGTTCGGAGTAAACATCGAAGTGTCTTTTTTAAATAAGTAAATATTCAATGTAGCAACGCATGCATATCTAGACTCATATGTATGGAAAAGATGCTTATGGAATTGCGTCCTTATACGCATGAAAGAGCCTGTTTCATGTCAACTTGAAATTTTCAATGGCAGAGAAACCTCTACTGTACATCAAAAACCCACCAACAAGGACGCGACAGGAAACATGCTACTTCGGTCGACGGTGGTTGTTATTGCGTTTCTGTCACAACTATTGCAGTTTGCGAACGAAATGGCTCGCTGTATGCCAATATTTTACAATATTTCGTAGGAGTCTAACATAACAGTGAAGGCTTCTTGTCTGGGTTACGGATTGGCCTTCCGATCCTTGTCGGCAGGCGACCTCCAAAGGAGGCATTATTCTCTATTGAACTGATAATGCGTATAAATAATTTGGCAAACTAGGTCGTTACAGTATTTGATTGCTTAAAGTGAAGATATTGAGAAAGAAGTTCTGTTGGCCTTAAACTGTATAAAGCGCAGCCGGCAACTATTAATGTAGGTTCATTGTATAGTGAAATTTGGATGAAAGATGCCGATGCCGTAGAACGTCAGCCACACAAGTGACTAGCGTCTCACCGCTATTTCGGCGGCTTGCCCGATTAGCCTCGCGGCCTTCATGCATCACTTCTCAAAGATTTTTGTGTCAAGGCATATGGTACCTCGCGCTGTTCCCCTTTTTGCTGCAGCCTGGGAGGGGTGAGGAAAGGGGATCTTAATAAACGCGATATCCTCCAACAAGATTTCACAATACGGAAACCAATGCAGGGTCTTGAGAGCCTACGAAACAAGAAGGTTGCCGGTCGGGATAAAGGCTGCAACGAGCACCTCAAGGGCAATGTCGTTTTATACCGCGGTAAACGGCATTATTTAACATATCCTCAATCCTGTGCTACTTTGTTAGTGAGTTCTGAGGGAAACGGTGGCCTAACTACTCCATCATCATAGTAAGGAATACAGAAGCGAAACGTCTGTTAAAAGTTGCACTTCGGCTTGCTAACTAAGAGACTGGAGAGCTACACAGAAAGCGTACATGCCATCCCAATGGAGTAACTTGACTTACGAAGAGAACGCTCCATAGAAACGACCTGCAGGATCCTAATAGCCGACATCAAGAAAGCACTAGCTACGCCAAGTGATTAGCTACGTGTCGTGTTTAATGACTCCAAGTCAGCCTTCCAAACGGCAGGTTCTCGCTAAGGTAAATGTCTCTATGAATTTGTATAAACTTCTCGCTGCGCTTCTACAAGTGAACAGAACAAACATCAACGACGGAGTGGCTGAACTCATGCCTCGCATGCAGACAATTGGCTTGATTTAGGGGGGACAACCTAAGCCCACTCTTAACTTTAATATTGTTGAAGGGCCTAGAGGAAATCAGTTGGTGTCAGCTTGTATACAGACGACTTCGAAATATACGGGTTGAACAGGCTCTGATTATAGACCTGACCAAGAAAGAGGCGATGAAGTTTTAGGAGAAGAGGCAGCACAGCAGTTATTGATACCTTGTACCTTGGCATGTCGCTTTTGCCTGTGCAAACTGAGTTTCGTACGTTGTTCGTTTCAACAAACGGCAAAAGAGTCACTGTGAAAGACGCAAGAAACCAGTGATGGCCGCATGGACGATCAAATCGTTTCTTCGATTGCCCCTCGCACCCATTCCCATTCGACGTTTGACCTTAAGGTAGCTCCGATCCCAACATATAGGACGCGTGCCGTTGGGGAAGATCTCCCAGAGAACCTCGAACAATTAAATCACGTTAAAGCATGTTTACACAAACAAGAGAATTGGAGTTACCTGAAATTGCCTCGCCTACCTTCTGGCCGACCCACCACCGCTGTTCGAAACGTCGTCACTTTGAGCTCCCAGCAACAGAAGCTTTCAAGACCATTCTCAGAAGCCGGGAGCAAAAATTGATATGGCTTCTTTTACTTTAGGTACGATGAAAAACAACGCATAATAAGAAACAAATCAGCTAAGAGGACATGTCTTCACTTGTTTTCCCATGTATAGATTCCACCATAGATTCAGTAGAAGGCCTGGTTTTTATTAGCCTGGCGATATTTGTGTTGCAAGTGTGGGGGCGGGGGGGCAATTGTGACAGATATTATGTTACTCCTTGCTATAGCGAAAGGCCAAGTTGTCCCACTGTGGTCTCTGATACAGTCTTTACCACATCTAATAAATGGTTCTATACATTCTCTCGGATATCGGGATATTGTATTGTTAACCTGTATAGACACGCTTTTTGACTACTATTAGCAAAGGTGAATAAATAAAATTTGATTGATTGAAGTATCGAAGATGGGTACGTTATCACTACGAATAGTGACACATCTCAACAATTTAGAAACAGGTAAACCCGGAAATTTAACTTGAAAATAGCTGGTACCGGTAGCTGTAAAATACTGTTACCTCTGGTAGGCATCGCTGCCTAAGGAGGTGGCTTTGAGGGGCTTTTGCACATCTGGGTGTTTCCGAAATCTAAACCGCCCTTGAAGCTGCCTCATCGGCACAACATTCAGAATAAGTGACTTAGTACGAGTCAACTATGGAGAACGTGAGCTATATAAACGGCTAAGCTTTGAGGTCTTTCGTTAAGATGAAGTAACATGTACGAGAAAATGG
The DNA here is from genome assembly GCF_002443255.2 of Varroa destructor. Taxonomy (NCBI): domain Eukaryota; kingdom Metazoa; phylum Arthropoda; class Arachnida; order Mesostigmata; family Varroidae; genus Varroa; species Varroa destructor. Next base: position 46,394,365 of record NW_019211457.1, on the reverse strand, counting down.
CGTGACCTGGATAGTTAACGCGCATGTCTTTAAGTGCGTTGTTCTGGTAACCATAATTAACATGCACCCTGCCAGGATGGTTCAAACTTCAGTGTAAAAAAAATAACTCTAGCAATTGCTATTTCATGCGAGAAGTGAAATCTAGTGATTTACCGGCAAGAGATGACAGTGTCAGGATACGTCTACCTACACGTTCGACAAGGTAGACGCCCACAGTAGAGAAGGCGAAATTGAAGAAGGCTACACCCGCCGACAGCCAAATGGCGATGCGTTTATCTCGAAATCCAGACATTTCGATGATTGTCGCCGAATAGTACATTACCTAATTGGAAATGTAAAAGCAGAACATTCTGTTGATTAGTTTATTTATAATAGGTAGGCGGATATATATATATACCTACCTATTCCAAACAGACATGGGTATATTATACGAAGACCGCGTCTCCGTACCTAACTTTGAAAAACAGCTCTAAAAAAGGCGAATCAGCTACTTTCGCTCCTCTCAGTAGGGTGGGTCAGCTCAGCCTTAGGCGTTTACAAACTTAGCTCGTTTTTAACCTTGTAGCGTGTGTCGTTTGTAGTTTAAGGCATTTCCCGCCGCGCATTTTATTTTAGTATAACTGCTTAAGCATTAAGAGCTTTCTTTTTTGCTATCGGACGCGAATACTAGTACCCCTGATTTTCTGATGAAATCGATGCGTTTTCCCCAGTTTCCAGAATACTGTTCTACATCTGAACGAGCTGTATGATCTATTTGGATTTTCCTTACTACTTCGTGACATGAAGTAGACTTCGGGATCTTGTTTAGTCTATGATTATTTATTATGATGCACCTTGACCTCGTCATACTAACCGTGTTTATGGCGATGATTTGCTGGAATACCATTAGCATGACGCCGACAATGAAACGTTTTCGTAAAAATGCGTCTGCCCATACCTTACCCAAAATGAAGCCTGAAACCAGAATGAAACAATAGTCAGCTTTCAACATATTGCAATACAATATGAGAAACGATCTGTAAATGGACCCGAACTATAGACCGATCTCGAAATGTTTCATCTAAGGTTAAATGAAACTGGCTTTTAAACGAAAAAAAGGTAAAAACCATACGGATAACATTCCAGCCGCTTGAACTCACCCCGGTTCGTTGCATCGTGTTAATAAATTGTCTATTATTGCTTACCGCATCTACAAACTACGAGCATTAATGAAATTGTGGTAATTATATACGACTCGCACTCTGAACCTTATATAATACACAGTTATATTTGGTCATTATGTTCGCACTCAATAATTAAATTGTTTTGCCGTTGTTGAAAGCATCCCGGTCCGTGACGGGCTGTAGACAGCACAAGGTAGGTTTCAATTAGACCACGCTACCTGTTGCAACAAAAGACAGACATGCTAATTTTCGCAATCCAATTCACCATTTTCCATCTCTAAGCTTGGTCAGAAAAAACGTTTCATACTTTGGCAGAGTGTTTATTGTTGCCCGTTCCTCTCGACACTAACCACTGCTACTCCTTACAGAATTCACCGCCCACGGTGCAAAGCGTCCATTAGGGACGTTGAGGGAAAACGTCAGTCACTCAAGGTTACTGGTCGTGCGCGAGCCTCGCCCACTTTTGTTCCTATCCTAGTGCTCGTCGTGTTCTAGGCCAAAAGGGTTGCCGTTTCCGGGAAGCTGGAACCCTTTTCCAGCGATCCTGCGCACACGCTATTGCGTTCAATGTGTCTCAGTCAAGAAATTTTCCGTCCATTCATTGTTTTTCTGTTACTTATTGCGTCCGTCTGTTTCGAAGGACAAGAAACGTCCGCTATAAAATTTCGTTTGCTTCTTTGAAAAGCCACGCTCAAGGATTTTAGTTGAAGCCAATAGCTAAACCGAATTACACCGAGCTAAAAGATTGTATCAACTGAGAGCTGCGATGTTCAGGCCGATACTTATTTCACCATCTCCAGCATGATGTGATTGCCCTAGAACGAAACTTCGCGGATGAGCCGGACCACCGTAGAGGTGGGGGGGGGGGGGGCAAAAGCAAGAAGTTATTTAAATCGGAATATATTGGGGGCTAATCAAGAAACCCACGGAAGGGCAAAGACCAAAGAAAGCAGAGACCGGAAGGTCTGAATGCCGTTTTTGCAACATGTTTTATCTTCCTGTTTTGCCTAGGGAGAAACAAGCCAGGGGTCAAGTACTACGAGCGTCAAAGACCGCAAAGCAAAGTGAGAATAACACAAAGTACAGTGAGCACGTAGAAAGGGGCAAAAGAGGACTATTTACGGATGTCCGTCTTATTTTTGCTTTCCCTCCGTCTTCTCCGCTTCTGGTTTCGCTGGGACTGGGTATCCGGACTGGGCATTACCTCAGGGCATGCTGTCCAAAACGTTGGTAACTGGAAACAAAAAAATGAAAGAGAGGCAAAGCGGCGCGGCATGGGCGTTTATCTGTCGGAACAAGACGTGCTCCTCTACGGCATCCACAGAGATACTTGTCTTTCTGTACTTGAGTGACCGTGTGTACACAGGTGCGTAAAATTCTTTCAGTCCCTTAAATGTGTCTTAAAATTTAGGACAAGCGCTAAGTTGGGTAAACGCGGCGCACGTTAAATACTTATGAAATGTTTCTTCAAAGTTAGATTGTTATTCAAGATTTTTTTCCCAAAGTAGAATTGTACATTTCCTAAAAAAAAAAACTTTGGAAAACAAAGTAAGCGTACACTATCTGTGAAGTTGAAGTACCAATTTTTCGAATTATACTCGTAACCATACGCGAAGTGAACTTGCCTTTAACGAGCAACTTGGTACCTTTTGAGGCACTTATTATTTACGGTTGATTTTTATCCACCCTACTCATGTGGAACAACTATATTTAACAGTTAGAATAGTAATAATTAGTCCTACAACAATATGGCGTCGGTTGTTAACTTGACGATTCTAGAGCTGTAAACAGTTTATTAGGGTAATAAGTAACTTTTACGTCAGTTTCGGTAACGTGAGTAGAATAAACACATTGCATTGAGATAGCACAAATATAAACGTTTGGCTCAGTACGACGAGCCAAATATCATTACTCGACGAGTTTCTGAGGCAGTTTTCAATGTTACCTCCCCAAAGGGGGAGACAGTACAAGCTAACGCCTTTTTGTTATTCCAATTCACATACACAGTCAGGGACTACTTTTTAAAGGTCCTCGATCGACATCCTGACATAAGGCACACGCATCTTTCGCATCGCGCCCAATAGGTCCTCCAAAAAGGTCCAATAATACGGGTTCTGTAGTCGAGTACCCTGCAGGGGGCTTATGCCTATCTTTGTTGTACTGCAAGTCCACGAACAACAAAACTATGCGACAGCTGCGGTTGCACGAAATCGTTCTCTGCCAGTTTAGAAAGAGAGTTTAATGATAATACGTTGTTAGTCTCATAAAAAAGTAAACGACCGTATTAGAGTATCTAAATATATACTTATCTTTTAATAACAGTAAACGGGATGACGCTATTATTTGCTACTCACGTGCGTAGCTAGTGAGCATCGGAATTATGTATTGCCATAAAAATTACTGTGTGATATGTGTAATAATTATTAAGTATCTGCATAAGCGGTTGTTGTTGTTACTTTCCACTAAGATGAGTGTAGTTGCATAATTTTTTCTACGTAAAACCTTCTAACAGCTAGCTATACGATAGACGCCTGTCATTGTTCTAAACTGTAAATTAATTAAATCGGAAATATTAAACTGGCACCCATTTACTTTTGATGAACGAGGCACTGGTAAATCCCCTCCCTTTAATAGTATAACAATGTTGCGTTCTTTGTCAGAAACATTTAGAAGTAGGAAAGTATTTACGGATTGTAATACGGGAGCTTACCGATTAGGTCAAGTCAATAGGACGTTGGCCTTTGACACGTGTAGTTGTCACTTTTTTTTATCTCAGACCTGTGCGCAGGAGGGCTACATCCATACTAACAACCTCATGCATTTGCTGCGTATGACATTCACGCTGATAAAGCTAAATTATATATGTATATATATTACCTCTACCAAATTTTCGCTCAGACTCTAGCCTAGAGGGTCAAGGACATCATGACCAACGATACTATAAATTGACGAAAGATCTTGGTAGGTTTATCTGCTAACCACGTATAAGCGGTGTTAACCAAAGCCAAAGAATAATGGTAACAATAGCTGCAGAAAGATGATTTTTTCAAATATGCGGTATCTCTGTCCATTCGGTTTCGAAAATATAGCCCCTGCCCGCGGAAGAACTTGTTGCTATCTTTTGGCAGTACGTGCGCTGAAGCTAAACGCTCGGGTGAGCGAAACAATTTCGAAGGCCAACACTGTAGAAGAGATTTAACCTATAAATATACTTATTAACATAGAATATAATAACGCTGCCTGAATATTTTGGCCTTTTCTCCAGAAAGGGATATATAAAAGGACAAAAAACAAAATACTATACCACTCGAATGTAATTCTAACGGTAATGAGAAAAGGCGACCTTTAATCACTGAAGGTTTTGTTAGACCGTACGCAATAGCATTAAGTTGTCGAACAAGTATTTCCCGTATTGCTAGCTAAGTGGCTTTAATGTCACAGATTTCAGGGAGTATGGATCACGTCTAAAAATTGAAATTTGGCAGTAGTAGACGTGATAAAATTATTTATTCAAACTTAGAATAATTAATATCTCGAAAATGGGTAAGATTTCTCTAAAAAAATTGCTATTCTTTACAGCTGTATTACGATAAAGGCATACAGTCTGTTCAGGCCCATAACAAATGTGTGCTGTTTTTGGCCAACATACCTTGTCGGAGGAAGCGGCCTTAAGATGGTTCGGTCGCTTTCTTTCTGAGAAGTTCAAGCTAAAAAATGCTTCAGTGTTAGATCGCATACATCTTTAGCCACCCGGAAGGCACTGAGAGAGCCTAAACGAGAAATTCGTATGCATCCTCTATATAGTTCGGGCCTTGCATCATGATATTATCATCTGTTTCGATCTCTCCCTTAATGTACATAGTTTTAACGGAGGGCTGTCAAAAAAGCTTGTTACAATTTTTCGCTAGAAAACCGAAAAGGTTCTACAGTGATAGGATTATGGTGTTACCAGAAAAGTCAGAAGATCATCGATCAAAATTGCGCGTACTTGGCTTAGCGACATTCGTTTATATATGACAAAAAAAGAAAACTTTTAATATAAAGCTAGTACTTGCTTTAATTTCCCCTCTAAAGCTATCAACACTTACAAGGTGTACTGTGAAGTGGGTAGATAACATTCGACTCATAGAAGATTAACCGCTACATGGAACATTGCTGTTTAAACAGGACGGGTAACCGGGGTCGTGTATATTTCTAACGGACTTTGGATTGTACTCAAATCAGCCATAAATGCCAGCAAATCTAGACGATTCAGACAAGTTAACTGGGTTGAGCAGAGCCTAGATGGAGTATATTCCGCTTTTATAGGTACAGGGAGGGGCATACGACTTGAATGAAATAGATATTGACGCATAATTTAGCGTACATGGTCCTAAATGGACTATTATAGGAACATACGAAAGTTGTATGGCACATTCTATGCGCTTTAAAAGCGCTTGCTTCATAACGGTCGTAGCGTTATAATGACATGAACAGCTTATTTATCATAGGGTTTCATAGACACAACTGTGCAGCTTTACTCACAACCATAATTACTTAGTTACTTGAGTGACTCGAACTTGATCCTGTGACAGCACCAAACGTAGGTTCGTTCGTGCTATCTCATATCGATTCTTCATTGGGGTTAAGCTTTGAAGGAAGCGTCCTTTGCTTCGTTTGCTATTAGCGTAATATTGAGCATCGTTGACAGCGTCTTCATCGATGCTGCGGCGAAATGCAAACGTGTATTGATGAATGAGCATCGCGACGTTGCAGGCTGAGTTCGTTCCTTCGATGATTACTAGTCAAGGGATCTTCACTTTCAGACCAGGTCGGTCCGTCCATCTAATGAAAAAGCGGCTGCCAAAATGATAATATCTCAGAGCTTTGGAAAACTCGAATTTTGACTGGTAAACCGGAATTGATTTCAGTTTGACCTATATGATTGGCGCTTCAAATGCACACTAAATAGGAAGCCCATGAATATGTGTTGAACGGCAGGACATATATTGGGTAACATGCTTATTGGTCGGCTTTGAAATGTAGGCGTTTATACAGTCAGCACTACTTGAAACGACCTGAATCTCTATATAGATAGCACAGATGTATAGCTGAGCATGTCAGCCGGCTTCTCTGTAATTGACGATCATTATTATTCAGTTGTTTCTTTTTTTAATAAATCCTATTAATTAATTTTTGCGAATTAACAATAGTAAACACTTTACTTAAAACTTTTTTCTTTCCTATCCGGAGTGAGGTCTGTCTGTCCTTTATTTGCAAGGAATATGACCGGATTTGCACCTGCGTAACAATGACTGTTCACTAGGAATTGCTTGAACAAGTGGTAAACTCTAACCTCACCTAACGTTTCTATGCAGCTAAGTTACGCCAGACGCCGAAAAAATATACGACTTAGTTTCACTTATTTACGTTTTCCCCCTAACTATCCCTTTCTTTCTTAGATATGTCATTTTGTTTCGGACGACAGAAAAATGAGGCCAATTCAGATGTATTTCTTATGGAAGTGAGGCCTTTCTTAATCAATAGTCTCGCCTGTTCATCGAAGCTAGGTGAAGATTGATTCAAAACAAACTAGAAGAATTGAACGCCTAGAACTTTTATACAACTATATATTTAAAAGTCTGCCAAAAAAGCAGAACTCTCACTAATGAATGTTTTATATCAGGAAGAGTATATATATATTACTTATTATAATAAAATTTATTATGTAAGCGGCGTCTGTGAAAATTAATATATTAAGCGAAATATTGCTAGCCCTTTTCTTTGTTTTAATATACCTTCTCTATGGCATCAGCATATAGGTACACGGTGTGTTCTCGTCTCTTTGGATTTCCTCTGTGGAGAGTGTTTGAAATTCTATTAAAAAGTGCTCTGTATTTTAGCTACTTTGCCAGATATGTATTAGCATTATAGGAATCACCTTTGTTCTCAAGCGCAATATTTAGTTGAACATATACGTTTACATGTAAGAAGTCCTTCGAGCCTTGCTTTTCCGCGCCTCATCGTTTTTATACTTTCTAATGCACTTCTAACACTAATGGCTCTTCAAGCGTTATTGTTGCTAAGTTTTTTGTTGATTGTGCCAAATCTGTTGTTGTTCCTCTGTTACTTACGTAAAACACGGTGCCAAGACATTCAGCCTTTTTCGGCAAGAACGCCAGTGATACCTATTTACTATGAAAATCTACAGATATGTTCATGCATTGTATGTGCACAGATTTATTATTGTTTTATATAAAGGACAAACTGTGAAACAAAATCTTTTGACCTCGTGTTGCTAATAGAGTTACTAAATGTTGCAGCTTTCGTGGAATGGAATCGTGGATCCCGTTACGTGTTTATAGCACACCCCAGCAACAGCTCCCTAATATGGTTGAAGTCTTGAGTCTGATACAACCTTCCCTAAGCGGAATAGCGAGCTCAGAGACGCCTCGTCTTCCCTGTTTTATTCTGTATGCGCTCAACACAAGCCGAATATATATACTGCGTTAAGTGTGTTCCTTGAACGCCGTGTCCGGTTGCGCCTTGCAGGCCGGACTGTCCCATACCTCTACTCTCACATTTCTATGTTAGATATCCATCAAATTCTGGCCAGAGGTCACCTCTGGATTGATTCACTTCAACCCTGTAGGTGTTTTTTTAGGTCGCCACGAAAGAATGAGCGTTGGGAGAGTCTGGTCTAAAGCAACATAGTGCAAAGGTAGACTCATTTCTTGGTTCGGAGCAGAGAGAAAACCTGGGACGTTAACACAAGGACAAGTATATTCCATGCAACAACCGTTGCGTTCTACTACGCCTACGACCATGACCCGTATATATAGGGTAGCGGAGTCTGAGAACTCGGACCTCAGCCGGCATCGAAGTTATAAGTTTTCCTCATTGATCCTTTATGGCATGCTTGGTCCTTGAAGGACTGCCATATAGAACCCTGTCTGCTGTTGAAGTTAAAACACTAACCGCTTCCTGTAGTTTCGAGTTCGTTGGCACTCATCTTGATGTCGCGGAGTTCGGCGTCAATGTTGACGTTCTTGCCGCGGAGTTTGCGTAAAACTTCATGCGCCTGTTGATCTTTACTTTTTCCTGTAATGCAAATATGCGGCGAAAAAGCGAGAGTGAAGGGGTGAATCAATGATTTATCGTTACAACAACATATTACGATTAAATAAGAAATTTATATCTAGAGTTACGATCAGTGTCAACGTACAGCTGGGTACGATTCTGGGTATCTCATTGGGACTATAGAATTCTCTGGCCTTGACAGTAATTACTACCTGTTGTGACTAAAGTGGGAGTCCTTGATGAATGATTTGAACATTTGACCGACTAGAAGCTATTAAGCTGCATAGGTATCCGATCGAGTAGCTTTATAAATTACATTGTGCATGAGGGCCCATCAGTACGCATCTTTTTTCAGATTTTCAGATCGTGCGTGCATTAAGTAAAATTCGTACGAAAATAGTGGCGAAGCAACAGTTAACCGCAAATAACTTACTTGCTATTTTTTTCAAATTAAAATTTATTAAATTAAAATTAAGAAACAAAAATTTAGAAGCAGTCCTCATTGCGCGTTTATAGGCATTCTCTTCGTACGTAGAGTTTGTTGTATCCTAAGTATACGCATGGGTCCTATGTGTTACTTGAGTTTATACGGTCCTTTTAAACTTTGCATCGTCTTAATTAACACGCATAGTAATTATCATGTGACAGGTTCTCACCACATAGCCAGCGAGGAGATTCAGGCATGAAAAGAAAGCAGACACCTTGAATCAGTGCGGGTATAGCTGCTAAACCCAGCATGAACCTGGAAAAATACAAAAACCATAGACGCTTATACGGAAGTATATAAATAAGCTAATTATAGCTTCCTAGAGTCAGCTAGGATAGTTAGCTGTACAATAGGTTTGTCTCATCAAATGGTCATACGTGTACTTACACTAGACAATTTTATTCAGCCTAATCATGTATATGTGTAACACTTTATCACGCATAACTACGTTTGCTTAACAATATGTGTCACCTTAGTGGCTTCGTAAAGTACGTATCAATTTCAACACGTTTTTGTCAACGGTTATGAGATTCCAGGGCCGAATCTAAGGAAGGATCGGGCCATCCTGTTATATGCTCCATATGCATTTAATATATACAGACAATACAAAAATCGTTTCCGCAGTACCCTTGTACGGGCGGCTTAAAATAATGCTACATATCTTCTAATGTTTTTGAGTCATAACTTTGTCTGTTCTCTAATTTCGTTTGCCTCCTAAATTCAATATATTGCTTTAAATACATCCTTGCCGTTTTTATCTACTACCGAAGCCTTGCGGTTTTTGCTGTGCTGCCGTTCGGGTGCTTAACACGAACTTCGTCATTGGACTCTATAAAGCACTTGACCTTTTTATCTATGGATTAGTAAAAGCAGACCTATTAATGTAGCCTGAAAATACTGTGCACGTCAAAGGGCAAGATCAGGGTCAGCGGAATAAGCAGAACGTTTCACCAGCCATAACGAATGAACTCGTGAGGACACAATTTTCAATTCAGCATTTTCAGCCGCCTCAACAAATTGCAGCTGTCAGCAATAATATAAATAACAGCATTTTGAAGATGCTTTAATGTTTTCGTCTCAGGCAAACCGGTTAAAGGCCGCCTTGCCCAAAGGGATAACTATGTAGTTAGATGGACTGCATTGAAGACCGTGCGATTGTGTTGCTAACATACGGAAGCTTAGGCTACAACTTTTAAGCGCTTCGAGCAAGAGATGCAGCAAGATAGAAACTGAGCTCGTCAACCAGTCAATAATTGATAACTGCAAGTAAGTAACTTGGCCAATAGGCCACTCAACGGAGGACCAAAATCACAGTTCTCTCGTCGTTGTCATATGCTTATTGGACACCTAGCGTAGACATGGGCACGAAGATATGCCATGTAGCCTCTGCGATCGTCGACTACGTCCGATGGCCCTTCTTTTTTTTATCGAATTACCGTGCCTTTTTGTCTAGGCGATGGAAAAGGATCCCAAAGTTTTTCGGTCCTTCGAATTCATACAGTTCGCGTCTCCGTCGTTTTCTCTTTCCATAGAAAACAAGGATATATAGCCAAAACGTGTTATTGTTTGCGAAACATTCGAAGTAGGTTTAAAAGGGTCGTTTCCGTTTGTCCTGATAGTCTAGCGGTGGTTGTCAAACGAGTGGAAGGAAGGTAGTGGCTGAACTGACCACCCATCCAGCCATGTTTACAGGTTCGTCTGGCTTCCTGCTAGACTTCGAACCTATTAACGGCAGGCTTTTGTCCTATCGTTTTGAGTAAGTCATTGCGCCCCTTTAGCTCTGCTCCATAAAGCTCAGTTATTGAAGCTACAGTTGGTTCAACTCATTATCTTCGATTTCCGACTATTACATTCGACGGCCTAGCGGAGGTCAAAACGTTAATCCCGATAAAAGCTCAAAACATATTACGACCACCGTTGGAATATCTTCCATTGTACGTGGTATAAAGTGACAGAATGGCCTATAACGTAGATAGCATTATCGTTTTAGCAATCAACATCTTCTATGGTTAGAATGATCCTTCCTGATTTAAATTTGTAAACCGTAGTACCTTTCTTAGGAGAATTTTCCTATGTGATGATTGTATTGATTACCGGGCGATAAAATAACTTAGATATTCTGATCTCAAAACCCATTGGTAGAAATAATTAGATATTTATGCATAGAACGCTTTGACTAATACAACTTGAGTAGCTTTAAGTCAAGCTAGACCCACCTTCACAGCGTCAAAGAAGGCAAATCAAAACATCTATAATGATTTAACAGTAACAACGCTTGTAGCATTAACAGTGGTACCGTGTATACAAAATCATACCACCTAAGTCTATTTGCAACGACAACAAATATCTTAGAAAATATACACTACCCACATTTTTACCCTGTCTTAAGATAAGGTTCGCACAGGTGCAGCAGGTTAGGATTTACATTCCGCAGGTTATAGAAATAATCGTTTTTGATCACTGCGGGCCTTTTCCCCTTAAATCCACCTTCCCTTTTTTTAATTTGGACAAATTGTCTTTTACCTCTTCGCTCGTTGAAAATAGTTGCGCTGTACTTGTTGTATTCCTCTTAAAAAGCTAACGAACTCTTACATCCACCGCCGTTTTCCATGTTCTACTCTGCGTAAGTACTTTATTCATATGAACATTGGATAATAACAATAGATAAGGCCGATTTTAAAAAAAAACGTAAACTCTATACAACTTGTGTGAATAGAAGTTATTATAGCATGGACAACAACTGAAGAAGGCAGCGCCTTCTTCGCTCGTCGGCTTGCTGCGTTCGTTTTTTGTAGAAAATTATCCTTGACCTAATTATTCTAGTCATTCTTACTCGTTGTTATAGCTACAGTAACTCAGACCGGCACTACGAAACCCGCATCCCAAGCATCGGTAATGTACATCACCCAGCTTTATAGACTAATGTTGATTGGTGGATCTACGCACCTCGAAGTTACATGGCGCCGAGCGCTGATCGTGCAAAAAGCTAAGTACGCATTTAGGTCTACTTGATCTGAGGCCGTGCTGTTGTAAAAAAGCAAGGTCAGACGCGGCCTCACAAGAAAACACTTGACAACCCATCGAATGCAAGCAATCAACGCAGAGGAATCAAAATGAAAGCATATCTCTATACCAAGACAAGGTCGCTTCATTTTCCAGGATTGTTTTTGAAAGAAACGAAATTGTGGGTTTCTGCTTTGTTCAACTACACGTCACGTCTTAATTTCTATTTGTATTACGTGTGTGTGTGTGTGTGTGTTTGTCTATGTACATGTGGCTTGCATATATGTGCAAGCTTGATTGCACAGTTGTCTGCGGAATGGGTCGTTTAGCTCTTTGCTTGTATATGAGTGAATATAATATAAAGAACGTTTCGTAAGTGCTTTCGTGTGCTTTCAGTCGATGGATATGGTGTTTTGACTATAAAATAATACATTATTCTCTAGTACAGAGTGCATGGGTAGTCTTCGCTTTAAGTCGCTTCCTGCGCTGTCGTATACAATGTCCCTAGAAAGGCTGAATAAGCAATCTTCCTACCCGCCAACGACAACCTTGTCATATATGGACGCGCTTTGCAGTTGCATTCTGCCTTAACCCAACTGATACCGAACGAATGAGCAGAGATTGTACGATACGGATTTATGATCTGTAGACTATATGTTTACTAATCGGCCCTGATGTTGTTGCTTTATAGAGAGGTTGACTACGCTACAGACATTAGCGGGAAGAGCTTATCATTAGTTGACATTGACCTTGCCTGCTGTATGATCTCCTATGGCTTGAAGCAGCTCTTGAAAAACTAATGACGATGGGTGAAACGGGTGTCTTCTGACGGCCCCTACAACATAACTCTGACATTGGCAGTTTGACATATATAACCGCAGGCCGATTCAATGACTAATTAAAAACAGACCAGACCGGCAGAGAGGTAAACGCCGTAATACAATGACTCGCTAAGTTAGAGGAAAAAGGTAGCAACTTAGATATGCCAGATATAATGCGAAGGCCGGTTAGACTGTAGCCTCGTGGTAGAATTAAATCTCATCGTGTGCGCATGCCACGTGGCTTGCCCAGATTACGGAGAGTTGAACTGCGGACGACGGCCTTCAGACCTGAATGCGATAGGATCAACCATACACGTATATCAGTTTGTAACTGTTATGTTTTTCTATCCATGGACACTTGGGTAGGCAGTGGTAATAATAGCAGTATTGACTACAACAGCATGGACATTCGTCGTTTGACATTGAAACAAAGTGGAATTTGTTACAAGAGAATGTCTTTGATAACAGAGTCTGGAACAGAGCGCAGAGCCTGGAATCGCTTCGTTTCTTTGGCCGTTCCCAATGAAAGCTGATAGGATACACCAATTTTGAGGTTCTGAAGTTCTAAAAATCTAGAGATTTCTACTAAATGTTGAATTTTCGATTCATACGTTTACAAAATACATTTGTATTTTCATAAACACAACCAAATGAAGTACAACAATGTTTTGCTTTTGCTTGTAATAGCAGCATGGTGCGAGACGTCAAAGAATCATCGATAATGAATAAAGTTGAACGGGCCTGCGTCGGTTACGGCCGTTCATAATACCACTCGAGAGATTCAGCGCCGAACGTGGGGTGACGATTCGTCAGAACGTACAATATAAGCCTGTTCGTATTTGTTTACATACGTCGAGTTAAATGAGATTGCTCTATTGTGCGTTTTATGACGGTTTAAAAGATCGAGTGGTACGCTGTAACAACATGTAAAATATATTTGGCTTTGGGAAGTTATCTGTGAATAAAACAGTTACAACTGCTGCGCAAGCCGTCGAAGTTCCACTACTGATATAATCATCTATTTAGTTATAACTAAGGTAGGATTTTGTGCTTCCCGAAGAAGACGCCTGGACTAAACGCTGTTAGTATTGACGATGAACATTTGAATCCCGATCTCGAACATATTGACCAAATAATGAACGTTAAAACGGAACGTAGTGGGTTGTTATCGTGGATCGCCAATAGAACGAAGCACGTACATGCAATGTAATGATTCATCCATTCATAGTAGAACTATTTAGCTATGTTTTATAGCAGGCTTTATCTTACTTCTTTCTTCTTAAATCCGCACACGTCGATCTAGGGGCAAAGAAACTCTACGAAGACCAATCAAATAAAAGTGTTAGTATACAAACATGAAAAAAATGAAAGCACTTTATTATACGGTCGTGGATGTACTCAGTAGCAGTGAACGAAGCACAAACAAATCAGTTCGGCTTGTTATGATCTTTTGAACGTTACCTTTTCACAGACCCAGAGACAGCGAAACAAATGTGCATTGGTCGTGTGGCGTGAAACCCGTCAGAAGCACCCGGAACTTCTCTGTTTGGGACGCGTTCACAGGTGCCTCTCTGACGGTCTTCTGGTACGCGCCGGCCCCATCGCGACAAATCAAGCAGTTTTCACATATTCCACTCGATATTTGGGTCCCACGACGGCTTTGCCTGCCACAAGATGTATCATCTTGATTTTTGAAAGTTCTGCTAAACTTGGCATGCAGCCGAAATTGCGCTGGTTTTCGGTCAGGTCAACAACGAACGCAGTCAAACCAAAACTGATAAGTAAGTAAAAGCTCTACAAATGAGCTATGCTTTGAAGATGTTTCAGCCGCTGATCTCAACATGTGACAAACGTTACATATAGGTTTACTTACACGCAGAACATAAGTTCTGAACTTTGTGATCGAACGCTGTGCACTAGCTATGAACAGCATACTGCTATTATTCAAGGGGCTTTTGTGCGAAATCTATTTTGCTCTTTACTCTCGCTAAAAGACGGAGTATTATTGTAGAAGATAGAAGTCTGACATGCAGACTCGTTTATTTGAAGCAATTAAACAAAGTCATGAAAACGTGCCACCAAAACAGATAGATCCAGCCAATATTTTGGCTCTAGGTAAACAAAAACAGGGAAGAAGAAAGCCAGCAAAAAAACACAAACATTATCTATACATCAGTGTCATCATATTTGCGAGTATTATTGACTAAATCAGCAGCTATTTAAAAGTAAAATCAATCATGGAGAACAGTGGCAATGGGTTTCAAACGTAACGCCAAGCTCCAGTCATTCAGCTATGGAACACCACAAACCAGCCTGCGTGACGAACCGAAATAATAACGCTACATTACAAGCGTGCTAAAAACCAATGGTAATTTTGTCCAAGTCTTCAAAGACAGCGTAGATTTTGTGGTGCATTTTTCCAGCGCTGACGATTAACAGAATTTAGACTAATAAGCATATGTGTGCTGACCTATATACTTCTAACGTTTTGTTTTTTTATTGAACATCATAATTACACCCAGGTCTACTTTGAAACAAGTCTTCGTACACACATACTACCATAAGACATGATAGAAAAATATCATAAAACAGGCACAATTAAATTAAACCCTATACATACTAGAAAAGTCTACAATAATGCTTCCATAAGCGTAGATGGTTCAGTGTTTGAGTAACCAAATACGCCGCGATGTTGAGCTACGTTGGATCACTGCGATAGTTGGCTACGCGTTATCTCGTCACCCCGGAGGTCGATCAGATTTTGGAGGCAGGGCTTCAGGTTTAATAAGGAAGAAAGTGCATTTTTCCTGCGTTAAGCCTAAGTAAAAGCAATTTATAATAAAAAGTATAATAATTGCAAAGCCTGCTTTCACTGCGGTTGAAGACGATGCTGGGTAATAGCACACATATTGTCATAGCTTGGCGATAAGAGGAAAATGCCTATCGGTTCTAACGATGCCCGGCTCAAGTAGCGTCTGTTGGTTTATTTCCTAGGGAAATGAAGGATGATATACCCTACATGCTAGAAAAAAAAATAAAGAAAACTTTTTCGGTATATACTGTCGGATGCAATGGCCAGAAGTCTAGTTTGCCTATATCCAACTGGGCCTTCGGTAAACATCGCTCTCCGAGCTAACGGAATGGCAGTAACCCCACGGAAAGAAAAACAAAGCCAAAAGTGGTATGTCCATTAGCATCATCCACGTACATGGCTGCGGCACAGATCCAGATTACATAATTTTCACAGCACTAGAAAAGGAAGCGGCTAGTACGTCCATTAGATTGAATTAGCGACAAAATAATATTCCTCAGTTCGTTTCTATCGAAATCTTCAGCGTAGTCGTAACTATCTTAGAGACATATTAAAGAAAGCATGAAAAGCTACCGAATATTCTACCCAACGAACCTCGCCAGACGTGCAAAAAAATGGTATGCCGTTTATAATAGTTCTCTTCACTTCAACATGGTCTCTACACTTCGACCCATACAATACACATCAAACTGCTCCTATATTTTTTCTCGTAAATTTTGTTTTAATACTAATAATAATAAAGCTATGAAGATCAATATACATTGTACATGTTTTTGTATGACTTAGATTTTCTATTACCCAACAAAGGGTACGCATAAATTTTATTATACATAACGCGTTGGACGGCCACATGGTTAAATATTATAATCTATACACAGCTGCTTGACAGTTTCCTTGCGGTCCGACGTTTCAAGAGCACAGCTACACTGGTATCGCCGTTCACATTACGTCATATCTGGTCGAAAGGCCTCTTCTATCATCTTTTTCAGAAAAATGTTTTTTTCTACTTGGAAGAACTGCTCAGAGCGCTGTCGTTCTCGCCTCTGGGCCTCTTCATCTAATCTAGAAATGAATCGCAGTGCTAGTGGCGCAGAGAATGGCCTCTGCGTTATAGGCACCCCATCAAACGGAAATGCCGCACCTATGAATCAACTAATGAATTATAACGTTTCTTGTATATATATACAATGATTTGGCCGCAGCGCCTCTTGATTTCCATCAAGATACGCGGCGATCTATAGACTATTTTTATAGTAGCCGTTGGTCGAATTTTCTTGTTTCGATGCATTGCTCGCTTTTCGGAGTTGTAGTCGACGGAGGCGCAGGCAGCTTTCCCTTTTGCACATAGAAGAAAAACAAGACAATCTCTAGGTTCGCCAAAATAGCCGTTTTTTTCTAGCTATTTTTCTTTCTGTGCTGAACCGTTCCTTGTAATATACAACAAAAGGTAAAGTTTGCCGTTCTTGAAACTCTGGTTTTGCATAACCTCCGTAGCGACGAGGCATACACATTCATTTGTCCAGCTGTCCCTGGGGCTCGTTCTAGCCTCAGGTGTTGCATTTTGCTTAGCTCTTGGTTTTTTAACTAACGATCCTGCCTGTGAGTGTTCGAACGACGGAGGGAAATCAAGCAGCAATGAAAGGCAGTCGCGTGAGTTTCTTCCTCACCTGTGCCGACGTCGCCTCTCGTTCCATTTCTGACGAAAGTTGGACCGAGAACCTCGTATTGATAATCAAAGGTCTTGTTGCTACCAATGACGTTTTAATTAGAAGCAGTTAATGAAAAAGGTGAAATTTGTGGAGAAAAGCAAAAATCTCATATTATTTCTATGAGGAAAGCTGTATTAGGAGCAGAAATGATAATGGTGGTCTAATCATTGTTGGACCAGTTGATCTAATTCGGATTGACATTGAAAGTTTGATTACTCACATTTCTATTTATCGTGTAAAACTAAACCCTTTCGATGTTTCCTTCCTTTTATGATGTTTCGTGTGATGCGAAGTGTACACGTTGCGATGCTCTGACAACGCTAGTAGGAACGTTTGGGCGTTTCCCTTTATTTACCCTTTTCGTTCTATAATTTCGTTCTGGTAGCATGCACCCCATCAGTGTGACAGGTGAAGAATTTAAGACCGTTCTATGATATATCAGTCGTATTCAAACATTCATTCTTGGTAGACGTTATTCTATTTATGCAAAACTCATAAATACTGATTTGAAAGTTTAAAAAAATATAATTATTGAAAGTTTGCGTACTTCTTCGAAATAAAAGGATTTAATGTTTTCTAGCAATTCTTACACGCCTTGGTATAGACCGATAGTGATAATAGTGAGAAAGAAAGAAATAGAAGTGAGTTAGCATGCTGTGTGGTTCTAAAATAGCACGGCGTTTAATTTCCCTTAGGGAGAATAGACGGTAAAAAGATAATTTCTCATTCTGCGGTATATTGGATCTTATAGCAACCATCATTGACGCATACAATAATACAGGTACTGTATGCTTCAATATACGCCCGCCGTACTGCTTCGATTAAAACAAACAACTATCAAAACAGGTCGTTATAAAGGTCGCATACACTTAGCAAAAAAGAGTATGCGGAATAATTTCGAAATCGAACAATTTTAATTGGCATTGAAGCCCAATTAGCCTAGGTAACGACTCACAGTGAAACTACATGAATATCAATTTATATCAGCATCCTTCATGTCGATTGCTATGGCAAATATAATGAAAAGTGGTACGAATTTTCTGCGAAAAATAAGCGAACTTTTCGCAAAAAAAGTTTGTGCGAAAAATCGATTTAGAAATTATGTACGCGTCATCCTAATAAGCGAACCTAATCGCTATCGTTCGTGATATGCCCACAGCCTATACCAATAGAATTCGCGCATGATCCACGACGCATTGGAACAATGCAGCATATAGAGAAAAAATCTCGAGATGATTTTTATTAATTTTAGCAGATCAGTGCATCGCCGATAAAAATAAAGATCTGCAATAGCCAGGACCACAGTCAACCCGAATTTTGAAATGACCTATATTCCAGTGATTTTTGGCTCACTTTTATCCCATTCGACTGTATGACGCTTATTCTATCACTTCAATATCTACTATATTTAGTGCCATCTTATAATACGAACCAGTTCAAAAGGTGACAGCATTTGGACTATGCCCCTTTCAGCAGCTTGCGAACATTCTGCACCAGACCCAAATCCTGCGGCATTGAATACTGGTAAAAGGCTGACTATCGGCGGTACCGCCGATTCAGTCTAATGATAGCACAATACATGCTACTGCAATTTATAGTAGAATATAACAAGCTAGATTGTTTATGATCGAAATAAAAAATGAGGGAAAAATAGATTCCACCCAGACATCTCCCGCCAGTTCTAATCTTTTTTTTTGCGGATTTTGATACAATCGATTAAACTAAGCATCGGCAATTTGCCTTGTCTGTCTTTTAAATCAATGAAGCAAACTCACTGAAACGTCAATGAATAACGATACATTTCCAACTTTTACATGTAAGTGTTACCAAACTCAATCAAATCTATATTTTATTAATTACTTTCCACTACATAAAGATATCGTTATGCCGTATTATAGGCTGTTGGATGTAAATTTACTGACTGGGACGGCACAACAGTGTCTTTGCAGAGGATTAACAACGTAAATCTCAGTTATCAGCATCTGGCGTTCTCAGACCTTCTGTTCAGACATCTCTCATAGTCGCATCAAGTGGCATCTGCTTCATCAGTAATTGGCGGATGAGACCTGCATAGTCTGGCTTACTGCTCGTATTTTACTGTATCATATTCTTGTTTTACTCCTTTCAGAATCATTATGTTATGTTAATGAACGTACGTCCGGGAAAGTAAAGCCACTTGGGTAGGCCTAACTGATCCGGCAAATACCATCATCCATTCGGGTTACATTGACTGCTTCTGAAAATGTACGCGTCTTCCATGTATTGTATGTAAATGGCGGCACTTGCTTATGGCATTCTATGTTATAGACTTCTAACATCTAGATTAAAAGTTTAGCTAAAAATGAAAGTGGTAGGATGTGTGCGCAGCGAGCGGTGGGTCTGGGTTGGTTTCATTCGGATAAAAAAAGTTTGAAGTAATTTTACACCATGACTGGCACTAACTACGCTGTATTATGGGATTATCTCGCACAAATGTATAAAATTATACATCTTCACGAACGAGGAAAAGCGGTGCCTCTGATGCCTACAGATTATTTCTGTGACGGTGCAATGGTAACGAATTTACCTGCTAAATTCATGAGATGGCCTAAATTCAAAACTGGGCTGTGACACACGTAGTTCCAAACCGGAACAGGCCAGCCATTTTATGCAGTGTTTAACGATAGTGCCACGCACAAAAAATCTTAATATTTAAACATACACGTTTTCAGCCAGTAGATTATTTCTAAAGTAGTTAAATGCGAATTTAAAAAAACAGATGTTTTTCGCTTTAAAAAACCCGAAACCTTGATCTTACCTCCATCCGTTGCGTTCGTCAGCGGCAAATACTCCATCGACGACTGAAGCAATGAATTGGCCGGCTGTAATGAACAACTGATTGACGGTCACCAGCTTTCCACGATACTCTGTTGGAGATACTTCCGCAATGTACATTGGCGTCGTCATTGATGAAAGGCCTATAGGAAGAAAAATAAATCCATTTAGTGTCACATCTATTGGAAAAATATTGTATGATGTGCGCAAGCCGTGAGAGTTTACGAATATAAATAAATGGAAGAAGTATACAGATCAGTAGTTAATCTAGCAGTTTTGTTAATGGTACCTGCTAGTCACCTACATGTAGCTTAAAGTAAAGAGAGACATGGCGAAGAAATGACACGCCGCATCCATTAAGCTCCGTTCCAGATATTTTTCTTAGGCTGTCCCTATAGCGCAAGCTACTGGCTACTGATTAGACCATTCTAATCATCTTAATTACGTAGACCTCTTCATTTTCGTCAAACTGAATTGTGCGATTTGTAATAATTTCCTCACAACAATGACAAATATTCTATTATTCACTTTTGCCCCTGGTTTTTACAATTTAATCGACCACTTCAATACGACTGATCGAAATCGACCATTTCAACCCGCCACAGCCTTGAATCGATGACCTCGGCATCGTGAAGCAGGAGTCGGCTCACCCGACTCGCATCCGTTTGGGTACGATAGACACTTCCATTATAGTTTGACTAAAGGGCAAAGAAAGTGATTCAGAGAGATTGGGAAAGCGTGGGAATGGAACGGACATTGCTTGGGTCGACCTCTAGATTTTCAATCGCTTCTTCCAGTTCCCCTGTTGGGTCCCATAGGAAAATATGAAATGCACATAACTTATGCAAACACAACAGAACACCCATGCGCCAGCGCTACATTGGCCTTTACTGATGTTGATGGCTGTGTTGTTACACCCGTAACAGTGAACGAACAATAGTGGGGGCGCGGTTTAAAATCGTGTCAATGATGACGTGGTCTCCAACGCCAAACGTGAGGGCGTCTAAACTTCGGACGAAGGGTAGAACAACGCCACGTTAAGGATGTGTTGGCGGTGCTGATAAAAACACCGCGTTAAGATGCCGGTGCTACTGCCTCAAAGAATTAGTTAACAGTAGGAAACTGGGACAGGAGCCGGAAGTATAAATGGAAGAAAAGCAAATTCCAGATTTGAGCTGACGGATAAACGAAGTGCAGCTCTTCACTGTTCCGCAGTGGAAACCGTGGCTGTCCGGGGAGAGGAACTAAGTTAAAGACAAGAGTAACAATAGAAAAAAATTACCATAAGGTGAATGAATTATTTGTAAATAATTTTTCGCTTAATATTCGACAGTTGTGGTTGTATCGCAGCCATTCTCATTTGATCTTTAGATTCATGTTTTAGG
The DNA here is from genome assembly GCF_002443255.2 of Varroa destructor. Lineage (NCBI taxonomy): Eukaryota > Metazoa > Arthropoda > Arachnida > Mesostigmata > Varroidae > Varroa > Varroa destructor. The sequence goes on along the minus strand of NW_019211457.1, from coordinate 46,373,112 downwards.
AAGGTTCAGAATAATGTAATATCATTTGTAGAGTAAAATCTTGTAACTTATACGAAAAATTCGGGAAATAATGACAACATACGGGAACGACGTTCACTGTGATTAATAACCAACTTCGGAAATAGTTAGTCTTAGACACTACAGCGCCATGCTTAGATGGCTGAATTAACGGCAATGGCAAGGGCAACACAGCGATAGCAAAAAAAAAAAATTAATATCGTGTTGAAAGCTTCAGTAACAAATTGTCTACGATAGGTAGAAAAAAAAAACGCTATCCTAATATATTGCTAATTTGCCTTAAATACTTAAAATCACTTAAGCCGGTACTCCTTTTTTGCAAACACGTTCTGTCAAAGTAGAGGCGAGCTTCGTAGAAGTCACAGGTATATTTGTACGTGTAACTATAATTTACTATTCAAGGTGTACACTTTGTTTAAGCAGAGCTAGATACAATCAGATTAGCAATCCAGAAATAATTGCGTTTTGATTGTTGAGGTGAGGATTTTAAGCAACTTTTTTAAGTTGGCTTTATGCGTTCGTGCTCCGTAAACCGAGGAACTGTCAATGGAGAAAACGTTTCTTTCCGCTTGACGTCCGGACTAGGAATGATTGTTTCTGTGCAGCTCTCCACCTTCCCGGCGCGATGCGCTGTCGTAGCGAATCGGATCAATTTAGGCGTCGAAGGATTACATTCAGAAATCAGATGGCGGGAGTGCACCTACAACCTCGCCGATGGATGGCAGTGCCGGCACAGGTTTCAAACGGGTAAGTCTATCGACCAGATGCCGAGGTTATTCCTCGATTCCTCTCGGTCATTTTGATATCCCAGGCGACGTTCTACATTGATCAGAAGGTCGTCTATGTGGCCTCAAAATCACCAATACCATTCTTCTCTCATTTTCACATAGACCCTAGATTGGAGCTGCTGCCAGACTTTCTCAGCCGGTGTAATAGCTCTCAACTTCTCAATGCTGAGCTCGCGCAAGAGGTCAGCTTTAAGAACCTTTGTACAGCGAGTAAGTCGCTACCATCTGTTCTCCTCGGCAAGTCAAACTCCGAAACTTTTATATTTAAGGGAAAACTCGGACTCCTCCTCTCTTCCCGTGAAACCCTCATAACAAGTGATAGGCCCGTAGAGTTTGGATCATTTCAATGGGAGAAGATTACGCTTAGGGTGCTCGGGGCACGCCGCTCGCCACGAGCAACAGGATCAGCCTATGAAGACGGAAAGGGGAGGAGGGGTTGAAATTTACGTTCCGTCTGAACAGATTAGGAACACCACTGTAACGGGGTCGAGGGAGCGAGTCAACTATTAAGGAAGAAGCGAGGAACGAGCACAGCTACGCAGGAGAATAGCGGATGCTAGTCTCGAGCGCCCCGGAAACGCTGAACATACTTTTAAGCTAGCTGCTAAAAAAGGTTACGAAAAAAAATAGGGAAGATTTTTAGATGTCTTGGTAGCTGACCCACAATTGGGCTTTGATGAAGCTCTCAAAAAACTAAACAAAACCGTCAAGGTCCTTAGGGACCTTCGTTGGCAATTTGGAGACATGTACAACTTAATGCAGGCCATTATAACAAGGCTGAAAGTTGAAGTATAATAGCTTTCAAGGAGAACAAGAAAAAATGGTTTTTCTAGGTCACCGTAGAAACACTACGGAAAAACAATTTACCCTAATCCAGAAAAACAGGTTAATCCTGGAACAATTTCGTTCTTGGGGAAACAGTATGAATTATTCTAGCAGAAGAACAACAAGTTACGTCGTATACGAGAGATGCAACAAGCAGATAAGAGCTCTAAGGTGACCGAGGATTCCATATTTTTCTTTATCAAGTGTAGCAAAAAAACGGAGAAACATTAGTAGCACTTCGAGTAGCAGAAAAGAATCGGGTACGAAATGGAGAAACTGTAGACATTCGAGGACCTTGTCTTCTAGTAGCTAATATATAGCAGAAACCAAGTTAGGTGGAGGCAAAATCTTTGAGGGGATGCGCATCTGCGTAAGAACACGCACGGGACGCTTTAGATCCGCCGACGATGCTAGTACTACAGAAAATTGACCTTCTCCTAGCTGCCGTACAGACAGAGAAAAAGTACGGAATCAACTAGTTACAGCTGAGCGAATTAGGATGCGTACAGAGGACTCCTGTACGAAGAAAAGCGGGCATTGTCTGGTAACGCTTCTACGCCAAACATTCTACAAACTAGTCTCTTAAAAAGGATAATGTTTGAAAAGTATACCCCAAGGTATGAACTTTAATACCGACCTGCTTCAATTGCCAGAAACTAAAACATTACGCTAAGGAAAGCAGAAACAACATAGTTGGATGAAGACGTTGCTATAACTGTAGCATATAATAACTGCTTTTGCACCAACAGACATATCATGAGTGCAAAGAGGATGTTCATATCACGAGTTCCATGATTTGCCCAATGTTCAGAAAAAAAAAAGCAATTCTTAAAAAAGCTGAGCAAACTTTCCATGCTAATGCATGTAAGAAAGACAATCTGAAACAACTCGTGCCAGGTCTGATCACAAAAAGGACAAGAGGGAACGTTATCGAAGAAGAGGGCTAGACGAATAGTCCTAGTTCGGAGAACCCGGTCGCGGACAGTAAGGTACTCTCATTCTTCATCAATAATTCAGATTAAGATAATGAAAGTCAGCTGCGACCGCAGTTGTCCCGCCCATGCTTTGGTGGAATAGATCTCGACCAAGAGCCTAACGGGAAGCCTAACTCGACTTTAATAAGTGAGCTGAACGTAACTTTGGCAAATAGCAGGGCAGATCACTCTGTAGACATTTCTAGGATCGTTTTCATCTGTACAGAAGGCTCCTTCCAAATTCTTGGATGCGGTTAAGAGCAAGGGTATATTTCTGCTATATCACTCCGAACTACAAGTCGAAACTTTCGAATTTACCCTTGACGACCTTTCGGCTTCAATTCATCCTGTGTAGTTACTAGCTAAGGTCCTCCTAGCCACTGACTGCAATGCTGCCTCGGACACACGAGGGTTTGACCGAACTAGTCGGAGATGAGAAATAATATAGGTGGCAAATAACCTTCTGGCTATAAAGGCAGGATGCACCTACATGTAATCGACCAGTCCAGTGACCTCACAATTCGCTCAGAGGAAATGGAGGTCAAAAAGTGGCTACTGCTAATAGAAATGTAATCTAAACGATTACCACTGCAATTCCCTCTGGAACGTGGTACAAAACGTGTTACGATTGGGCGCTGAAAGAACCATTAGGAAGGGTTGCAAAGCAACAACAAGCTCCAGAGGGCACTGAGGACTCCAACGCGTTCCGAATAAAGTTGCAGGTTGACGAGTGCTTCTACAAGATATCCTAAAAAGGAAAAAACAGATAGAATCCAGGTGCTGGTAAAACTCTCAAAATTCGTCTCAAAGTCGTACGCGCTATTTGCAGGTCAGGAGAGCCTTGCAGAAGGCTTGCTAGGACAACGACAGATCCTGCTCAGCCCAAACAGAAAAAGGCTAAGCTCAAACGACCCATAAATAAGTGCAAAAATAAGTGCTGGAGAGACTTTGGCCGAGCTAGAAGAAGACTTATAGAAAAGCCCCTATAAAGCGGTAAACGGAAAAGTGAAAAAAGTTCCTAGGCTTAATGTGAGACACAAATAATGGAAAAACACACGAGCATTTTCCTAGGAAATTTTCGCGGCTTGAGCCTAACGCGGAAAACCAAGAACACATGATACTAGAAGTTGCGGCAGCTAATCAGATCAAGCAAGAAAAAGGTCACAGGGCGGGTGGCACAATAAGGATTATTTTCAAGAAGTAGCAGCGGAAGCCACTAAGATTTATTAATTATATTATCATTAATTAATTAATTAGTAAAAATAATAGCGGCAATTTTCGAATGCATGGAAAAGGGCGAAAGTGGTATTGATACCGGAAGGTAATGGAAGCTTCAGGTCGATTTGCTCGTCGAACTAACTGACCAAAAACGTTAATCATCAAGACAGGTTAAGAACTTTTACCAAGGACGACAGCCTGTCATTTACGACCCTAGAAAAAATCGTTCTGTCTTTACGGTGGCTAAAACGAAACTCCTACGTCGTTCAACCCTCAAGACCTGGAAGCTGTTCATGGCTGTTCTGCTTGACGCACAAAACGCTGTTAATAGTTTACAATGGAAAATATTACTAGAAACTGGTGCTGGCATATTAGCAGAGAACTATGCTAAATTTTTGCAGGACAGAAAGACACCAAGCGAAGGTTCTACGCTTCCGTTGAGGAAAATGGGCGTTCTTCATGCCTCGATACTGGACTCGTTTTTATGAAATGTTGCGCACAATGACATGCTGAGCCTTCAAGATCTTCCATGGAGTAAGTTGCCAGCCCACGCTGACGACTTGATGATCACAGTCAGGGTAAAGACGGCTACAGAACTAGAGCCGCACGCCAACAAACGTTGAATGCAGTCTCTGAATAGATGGCAAAAGCAGAGATAGTTCGCTTTGAATAGATAGAGTTCGCTTGGATAAAAATAAAGGGTGCTTACGAAAAATAAACAGATGAGACAAATTACCCAATTAGTGAGTAGACAGATCAGGCTAATAAAAGACAGCAAAGTATTAACAAGTCTATTTGGATGAAGCTCTCTGGGGAATACTCCACATTAAAACGGCAGTATTGGAAGCGAGTAAAGCGGCGGGTTCTAGGTGAGCTGGCAAGCGCAGGCTGCTGACGTCTGTCGTGCAGAGTTAGCTTTTATCGGGTTCATCGTATGGAGGAGGAGCCTTGCGGGCTCCAAAGCCGGTAAAGACCTTTCCATAAGACTCAGAGAACGGCGGCGCTACACATCTATAGAACGGTAAGCACGCCGGCGGCCTTGGACGCTCTTATGGGATCTAGAAGAGGCGGAAAGAAGACATCAATGGAAAAATGGTTCATATGTCTCTAACGAGATCAAACGAAAATCAATATTAGACGCCTGGCAGGCGGAGTGTATAACTAACGGCTGGCCGACCATCTTTAGTACCGTACACAGAAAAACGACTGGATCAATCGGTTAATTATAACCTGAAACGAATAATAACGTATGGAGTTTTAAATCTACTTATATGGGCTCGGAAAAGCTCCCTCCGATACCATGATTTAGGAACTGCCTATATGCTACTGATATACTCTGCGCTAAAAGATGTTGAGGGTAAAGCACGACAGATAGTTGTGGGCAGAAGAAACAGAAACGTGCTAGATCCCTTTTAACTTTCAAAATTTGTTAAGCTAATTAGTACCTCTACCGGAAGATGAAAGTTGAGTGGCCACAGCAAAAAAAAGTTCTGAAAGGCTACCTGCGCGCGAAACAGAGGTTGCGGTAAGGCTTCCGGGTTCATAGACTAAGGGACTTCGCACACCTGGTGTGGTGGGGAACCCAAAAATGACCTCGGCCAGTTGACCCGGTCAGGCTGTAGTGCTATTCTATGAACAGCCCGGGCAGCAGGCTGTGAAGCTTATGGGAATGGATGCGTTGATCGGTATTAATCTGGGTGGAACCAAATTCAAGCTTCTGAGTTGAGTCTGCACTGAGGATCCCTACCGTGTGCGTCAATGCATTAAATACGCTTTCTAGAAAAAATTACCCAGAAGTAGCTGACGTGTGAGAAAGAGTCAGGCTTGACCAAACGACGTAGTATGAGGAATTAATCTGAGACGCTTTTGAAGAGGTTAAGAAGCGGATTCCATTTATCTCTTCAAATCCCATTGTATTTGAATTGAAAAGCGATCCAATATGGAAGAAGCTGTGGTCACGATTCTAGCCACTTTACCATAGGCCATTAGCTCCTACCGCTAATAGCTAATATTGTTAAGCCTGTCTTACCCACACGCACGTAAGCCACACATTCTAAGCTATCTATTTGTCTACTACAGAGAACAATACATAGTTTTGTTATGAGCTTCTGAGAGACTGATTATGTCGTAGACATAGAAAACCATACATTATTACTAAGACAATACATTATTGCTCGTAATGATTTGTGCCTATATACCAAAAAGCTGTCTTCGTTATTTATTGTGTTCGCAGTAGAGTTCGAAATGCAAATTCCCACTTGAATGTTATTCTCAGTTGAGTGTTTAATAAAGATTTACTACATTAGAGGATTTGTTTTTTTTCAATATTTCGTTACAGGTTGACCACGTTTTGTATTATTTTCGTATTGCTTATCCTTGATGGCCCTTGTAACATTTTGGCAAAATCATTAACGTGAAACAAGATAAATGAATATCACTAGCCGAATTTGTGTACAATAAAAGGTCACCTTCGTATCATCCTTTGCTAACGGAAAAAAAAACATCACTTGTCTCATCCTTCGGCACAGAATATAAAAAGCAGTCTATAATGAATTTTATTGGAAATCGGGGTGAGAGCTAATCATTCCCTTCATTTCCTTCTCTCGATTTCCTTGTCCACTAATTGAAAACGTCCAAGCAGCCGGTCTCGTTAGTAAAAGTAATACCATCAGGGCAGCGTGGCATCGCTAGCCATGCACTGCCTCCCGGCCCAACGTTCCGACGCAAACGCGATAAACGTGTCGAACACCGAAAAAGCCTACGACGTAGTAATGAACAATTTTCCGGCGTTCCTACACAGCGTACCGTAATTTGTCGCACAGCTCTCCTTTCGATGCCGACTCCTATTTCTTCTCTTTTTTCCCTTCGTTCTATAAACGATTGTCGAATCGGCGATGTCGGTTCGACTTCGCACCAAAGGACCCATTTAGTCGCTGCACAAAGAGCGAACCTCTACACGTATTGCGACCTGCTTCGGCCAATTCCTGACGAGTCATTCTTGTCAACATACTTTTCGCGTATAGTATGGCAGCGCCTTTCAATAAGACACTGCTTTCAAGCCGCTGTGGGCTAGGTATCGGGTCCGCTAGAACTGTCATCGTATCCGAGGGGAATCAATAGAACAGAACGAACTTGATTCGATGTAATGACAGTAGAACTGATGAACAATGTGTCTATCGGCACGTAATCTACCAAATAAAAAAAATGTATAGATATAAATATTAGACAGAGGGTGTCGACCAAGATCTCCAGGACACTGCGTATTGATTGAACGATAATGACAACTTCGGGACATTACAGCCGCCGCCGGCGGCGGCGGCGCTACTGCTACTACTACTACTACTACTACTACTACTACTACTACTACTACTACTACTAGAAACACCGTGAGCCGTTAATCGAACAAATTCTATAAGGGAAATTGCGATCTCAAAGCCTCGAAGACTCTCTGCGAACTAAATAGCGAAGGGTTGAGAAGTGCAATGGAAACTGACCGATCTCAAAAGCAACCAGATTTGGTGTGCTTAGCTCGGTATAATAAGTAAAAAAATATGAGTAAGTAGATCTTAAGTTAGCTGAACGAGGATCTACCTAGAGGTAGGTACGTTTGCTTTGGTTTTATTTCACCTTAGTAGTTAGTGGCCGATTTATGTACATTATGTATCGAACTATGACTCATGATGTGAATGAACGGTTACGTCAGTCAGTGGATGCAATTGAAACGGTTAATATCGTCCTAAAGCAAATGCACAATTGCGAAGTCTGCCAAGCGACTTAATGTTGACCCTGTTTGTTACAGCTTCAATGTTTTCATTTGCTAAACATTATGCTGACTATTGGATAATATAATGAACTAACTTGGCATCATCGTCCAAGATAGGTGAACAGAAATAGGAGATGCGCAACAATGCTCGACCTCCTCACATCGTAAAAAGTTGAAAAGACAGTGAGGCAAAAGTTTTGCTAGACGGGGCAGAATTTCGAAAACTTTTTAATAGGATTTTTATGAACATTTCAGCAGGATGCCAAGAGTGGCCGTCGAAACTTGATCGATCGTCGTACTCGACAGTCGCGAAACAACTGGCAGAAGTTCATGGACAACAACGCTTGCTCTCGTTCACTGCTTAATGAATAAACATCCTGAACAGCTCATTGATAGAATTCTATGATACTGTCAAAATCTTAGTCGATATGCTCGAATATCCCTTGACTGGTTGTATCGTTAGACAAGTTAACAAATCTATTTCGCTTGTATTGTCTAGATCATGTTCTTTTCATTTTCCCGTCATCCTAGGGAACAATGACAAGCCATGCAAATAATGATACCGGGCTCACAATCGTTTTCAAACGAGTCAAAAAGTGTATCAACTAAGAACGGAGAATTGAGCTTCATGGTCGTAAATGAAAATCTTTCGTAAACGAAAAAACGACGCAGTAACATTTTGTTTTATCCGGCAACATTTTCTTTTTTTTTTTTTTTTTTTTTTTCATTATAATGCGTTTTGAGTGGCGGAAATTAATGTCTTAGACGTCTTTACATGACTAGTGGTAGTGCAAATAACTTTAATCACTTTATACTGAAGGAGAGCCGAACGTCGCAGAGAACTATGTATCACCTAGTTATAATGATAGCAAGACAAAATTGTTATACTTTTTATATGATTATGCAGATGGAACGTCCTCTTTGTAGCAGAAGGTCGCTGTAAAACAAAGTGTATGCAGTATGTCACCGGCCGCGTCACGGACGTATGCACTGCACAGTACCAGAATTGGTTTTATAATAGTTCATATAAGTATAAACATATTTCGACCGACCAAAATGTTAAGATATGTTCTTTATCACAAAAATATTCATTGATCATTTCCTCCGCTAACCAGCTTCGAGTATAGGATCTAACTAGAAATGCCCTATACCCAAAGATTCATATATTGCCTTTGATGCGTCAGTACAGACACCGCTTTATATGTGTTTTGGCTCTAAGCAAAGAAGCCAAAAAAGGCAGATACTTCAAAAGTTACCCAACTAAAAAAGACGAAGTTATAAAATAACGACGGCACTCCCTATAACTTACTACTTCCGCAAAGATTCAAATGTTCCGTGCCTGAAAACTGCTCCGCGAAGTTTCTGTCGATCTCAGCAAGCAGCACAAGTCGGTCGTTAAAACTGTGGCTTTCACTTACATAGCCGCGCGTATCCCACTTAGAGTCAAATGGGTCAAATGAGTCAAATTTAAATCCTTTCTAACATTGTTATAAGTTACGATAACTTTTAAGCTTGTTTTGTCTGGGTACGCCTCTGGGTAAAATGATGCTATCGTTTTTTACACTCTTCAGAACGATGCGATGTATCATTGCTAAGCAACGGAAACTTATCTACTATCGGATAAACGAGCGAATCACGCACAGACCCGAATGTCCCGACATAATCGTGCACCTACATGACGTGACAATGTGCCCAAGGGTCATTCTCTCGTAGAACATCGACTATTAAACACTGAGGTAGCGGAAACAAAGCAGTCGTTATCGAAACTCTATTTTACATCTTGAGCTTTACGTAGGAACAGAAAGATACGAAGGGGCTTCTACGAATTTCGTACGCGGAAAAATATGGGCAAAAGCTATAGTTACAGCCTCCAAGGCTATTCGAAGTACTGGCCAAAATTGTATTATCTAAAGCAACTATACTATATAGCTTACGAGTATGTAAATGCCGTACACTTTACTCCTTGGATAGAGTTAGCTAAATGAGGTCGTGAAGCTTGGTAAAAACACCGACGCTACGCAGCACCTAGAACCATATGTTACCGTACGATGCATGTATCATATGAATGTAATTTACAAACATATCAGAAAAATTAATAACAAGTGACCATTATCTTAACATTATACAAATACGATTTTTCTTGCTGATCAGCCAAACTACCGACTGCCAGTTGAATATTTATGTTTGTTCTGTTTCTATAATATTGCCGCAAAAGTTCCAATCAGAACAAAAACCAATTCGCGCCTTCCTTGCATTCTAGAAGTTTTTCGGGAAGTAAGAACACAGAACCATCGGCCGAAATCGTTCTCCGGAAGAACTTGCTACACAAACGGTATGTGTTAGAAAATAAAGTAATGAATATTTTTTTGGAAATGGGTTGGATTGTTCAGACGAAATTAATATAGGTATTATACTAATTTAACTAAATAATCTCAAATAATCATTAAACTAATTTATTATATATTTTATATTGACGGATAAAACTTTTATGTGCACAGTTATTGGGACACCGTTAAACACAATTGGACATTTCAATCGTGCGACCACCAGGCCTCAGGGAATGTAACTTAGAGAACCTTACGTTTTCGTAAGGTACTCGTACTCGCATTAACAGAAAACACGAGACTATGGGTATGCGTAACAAATATTCATGATACTATAATACTGAAAGGCTTAACTTACAAAATTCGAAAAGTGACACTAAGGGCTGATAGATATTATAATAAGGGTCTAAGACACAGTAATTTTCTAATGCAATAAAGTTTTCCGTACTTAATAGACAGTTTCCGTTATATATGTATGTATATATATAAAGACGATAGATAGATTAATATATATAAAGTAATGCGTTTAAATTCAACGGCCTGTTGGTTGCAAACATGCAAATGGAAAAGCTTCCAAATTCGTCAGTCTAGCCTATAGCCAGTTTCCATGCCGTTCCTAAAAAATAGAGTTTAGATTTGTAGCAGAAAACCGTTTGGACATAAAAATTAGCGACCTTTATGGGGAGGAGAGTATCTGTTACCAGTTGGGTGGTCTACATAGGCTCTAATGGTCAGTTCCTGTGACGCTTTTCGCCTTTTTATGTCTTTCACTCTTTTTGGCCGTATTCGGCCCGGCCATTTTTGACACTTCTGCCCTGCTGTTTATTTCATTTCATTAGAATGAATACATAACTTATTTGAGCGACACTGCAGCAAGCTTACATTTACCAATATCGCTTAACATACAATTACTATTAAAGAGTTGTCTGCGGAAAAGGATATTTTAAAAATGACGTAATCAAAATCGACAGTGGCTATATCGTACAATTAGGACCATCAGAATGTTATTATATGCGTGCGTGCATGTTGATGTAGTGGACTTACCCACTCCGAAACCGACAATCAAACGACCAACGCAGAGCGTCCATTTGTCCGATGAGGCAGCCATCAGAATTGAGCCTACCGAAAACAGGCACGAGGCGATGAGAACTGTTGGCTTACGGCCTAGCCAATCATTGAGTTTACCAGCGAGGACGGCACAGATCCAGGCCCCAGCTATCGTGATCGAGACAACCACTTCTTGCCATTCTATATTCAAGTCGAAGTATGTTCGTAACTGTTCGTAGCAACGAAACAGATAAAACTATTATTGTTAGGCAACTAGAAGGCCTCGCAAAGTATAAATGCATGTAGAATAAAAAAACATAATGTAAGGGTGCAGCACTGATAAAAGCAAACCTTTTTTTATGGCAAGCCGACGGAATGCTTTGATACACCATTAGAGACATAACAGCTACTAGTGACGACAACTGTATACGTCTGGCATTTTAATGCCCTTAGAAAATACGTGTTTAGTGCAAACCTTCTCTAGTGGGCGGAGAAGGCGGCCATCTTAGGGATAATCGAATGTTTGAACACTTAACTGGTTCTATAATAAAACAGTTCGTCGTGGCATAACGTGTCCATTAAGAGCATGGTTAAGCTATTAGATATTATTAGGGTCTGATGCAAGACGTCGTATGGCCCGCATTGGGTGCTCTGAACTCGGATGACGCTGTCTGGTTACGGTAGGATGATGTCATAAGTGAGACGTGCGCTAGTAACGCCACCCTGTGCTGTAATTTCTCTGTCGATCAGGGCTCATTTCGAAAAATGGAAACTCAATTTATGGATAAAAATCCACCTGTCACAGCCATTGTAGGCAAACATTTCGAACACGTCGCGGAAAATCTTATTTTATAATAGCACCAACGTAAAATTCTAATTAATAGGAAAAATGGCCAGCTCTAATTATTTTATCATTTTATTGGGATTATGAAAAGTGCTTCTACTTTTTTTTTTTTTAGAAATTTTTCTGACACTTCAACGAATTTGAACCTAACGCGTGTAATTAAATCAAGAGACAAACATATCTGTTATTAAAGATGCTAACCCAGCACATCAGATCGTTGGGCTTTTGGCGGTATTTTCCTCCAGCACCGTCCTGCCTATACTAAGCTAACTTTTAGAACATTCTTAGATTTTGTTCCCATTCGAGTTTATATGATAGGTTGGCTATTCACTAGCGGAAAACGTCCTTCAAAGGATTAAGCTTTTGTAGGTGCTCCGTAGTGAAAGGTACTTTTCACATATCCCTGACGATTTTTCTCCTAATCTGCTGCTGAAGCCAAGGCTTTATTGCTAAGTACGTTCATTATGAAAGTGCGACAGGCGTGCACTATACGCCATCTACCCATCGGGAGCCTACTCATTTGTGTTGGCTTTGGGTTGGTACCCATTGGAGGAAACCAAGGAAGCAGTAATACGTTATTTTAATCACTATGTCAGATTATCATCATATGAATACGATGATAGATTTGATTTTATTGGAAAGTTGACTAACCTGCATGGGGAGCGTTTCGCTGCGCTGAACTCGTGAAGCTTTGCCCCGCACTGCCGTCTATTATCCATGATAGCTGTTTATTGCCTTAGTTTCATTGCACATTTGGAAAATATCTAAGGACGTGTGGGTATCTCTATAGACAAACAGCTAGATGAAGATATTTTCCATGAAAAACTAGAAATGGAATATCAAGTAAGCGGTCCAAGGGGATCTCAATAGTGCATTCGTAGTATATTGTAATCTCTGTAGGTAGATTGTAAAGCGGTAGACGGACGATTTCTAAAGACAGCTCTACAGGGCATTATGTATTTATCACTAGGCAGAATTATGTGTTTAATTCTGCACCTATTTACCGAATATGAGTATCTGTTTAACTGTTAGTAATGAATTTCTATCTTACTATCCTGGCTGAGATAAGCTTCTAGTCTGACTTTGCTCCCCTTTATCTATCTATCACTGTGTTCTCTAAAGAGATTATGCGCGTCGACTAAAATTCTGTAGTTTGCTTTGTAGATAACTGGATTCATTCGAGTCTTCAAAAGCAGGCACTGAGTGTTTTAATCACGTTTGTCTATCATACAAATAATTCATGCTATGAACATTCTGGAAGCCCGCTGACAAACATTTTTTATTCAGAAAATAAAAAAATAATTATTTAATAGCCCGAGGAAAAAACGGGAAGAGCGTCTTTTTCTCTCGACGACAACAAATAATAAATGTGTAACGCCTAATCGAACCGAATGTCTTGGCTGATCACTCATATAGTGCAATAGCTTGTTCTATAATATAATTTCTATATGTTTTGAGTTTTGCACCCGGTATAGCCGTTAAGCACGCCGTGACACGGTTGGACCCCAGCACGAATCGAAGTGTGTCCCTGCTCGGATCTGAACCCATACTATAACGTATGCCTAAGATTAGCAAGCAAACATATATGTATATAAATGTATAATCGGTCTGAACCGAAACAACAAAGTATACCCGAAACGAATCCATCGTCAAAATGGTCCTATTTTCGCGTGCTTCTGTACGCCGCCAGTATTATGAAGCATCGTACGAAAATTCGTTTATATGTGTTTGTATGCTGCAGATGTCTAGCAAGCTTGCTCAGTGCACGGTGGAGAATATCAGGATCGATTAAAGGAGATGAGATTAGATTAATCAGATGCCGTACTCAGATCGTATAAAAATACTTTGTGTTATTCTGTCGGCCGATGGTGTCATCATGGACGACTGTGGTGCTAAACCCATCACAGCGCGAACTAAGTAACATCGTAATGGGCAGGACAACGTATTTTCTTTAATCCGCTAGAAAAAAAACTTTAACATAATAATAAAGTATATTCTCCTGTTTCTAGTCCTTACCTGTAAAAGCGCTCCGGATACAACCCCGGTATCATAGCCAAATAGGAATCCTCCAATAGCCGATAACAATGCGGCCATATAGAGATAAACCGTAGTTTGTGGAGTAGCTCCTTTGGTTTCACCTGAAAGCAAAGGACTCGTCTCTGAGTGTTGGCCTGTTTCAGTCATTTTCGCACGCTTCGATAGTCTTCTCAGGAAGATCACCCGTGGTATTGTGCGCCACTGACCCCCTTGTGCCGTCACTGCTTTTCAGTTACCTCACGACAATATGAATTCGCTTTACTTAGGAACACACAAGCTCGCAATGCGTTTTCTCGTGTTTAGGCCAGAATATTCATAATCGAGTTTTTTCGTGTCGCTGTACTTTTATCCAACTCCATCTGTTTTTATGTCGACCTATTGTAATGGGGATCGATCGAATCAGTGCGGCATAAAAATGAAGTATTTAACTATACGTTATCCGTCTCTGAATCACGTCCTATGAATATTGTGTTTCTGTTTAGTAAGCACTATCGATGGCTATAGACGCCGTCATCTACGAGATATGTAGAAAAACCACTGGCGGCTTGCTAGTAGTAGCAGTTATTAATTTACATCACTGTTTATTATATAAATCCGAAATTCAACCACATGCCATTTATATGATTGGCATCACGGCTGGTTTGTTTTTCTTTTCGCGCACGTCGGCGTCCCTGTACGTACGTATCTGCTGCACACGAAGGGCGATTAAGCCTATGTCACGTCGAAGGCGTGGGACAATCGGGCCAGCTTAACTAGCGTCATACAGCGGTAACTGGAATAGCTCACTCGATAAGCACGATGAGTACACACGACACTCTGACTATTGTCAGCTTGTATTCGATCAAAATAATTCGCTACTTTTACGGGTAGAGTTTAAAATCAGTTGACGCCTACGTTGCCCTTTGAATTCAGTTGTGTACACTTTGATAGAACCTATCCAATATAACAGCTGCCCGCACAAATGTCTCAAGCATTGAAACGGACTAAATCTATTCCACGAACGGCTTTATTTTTACTTGTGGGTGTAGTACAGCGAAGGAGCGGCCAACTTTGTGGGTTTCTATGCCGGACAATTGTAAGCGACAAGGGCAAGTCGCTCTCCTCCTTACACTCACATACAAGATTTATCTGGAAATGTTAGCCAAAGCACACATTTTCCATGTATATGCTCTGTGAGTATTTTGTAAATTCTCAATATTGCTATCCAGACAACCACCATAAAAGAAAAATACCACCACATAGAATAAGGCGCGCTCTCAGAGAGAAGATTTAAGAAAATATACAATACGGCTATGGTAGTCTCTAGTGGGATACTGGTAAAAAGCACCGAACCGCTATTCGTTACATGACTGTTTCCTAAACCTTCGCATTCGTAGGATCAAGCCGACTTATTCTAGCAGTTTGGGAACCAGCGAAAGTCGAAGCGCTCGTTGGAAAAGCCCGTTGATGCTTCTTAAGTTCCAGCGTACCGTTTGCATTGTTGCCAAAAGCCGCGCTGGGGTCGTTTACTGTTTGGCACCCTGGCGCGTCGGGCAGTCGGTCCTTAGCAGTAAATTCGAGCGTTGTCTTCGATCGCTGCCAAGAGAGTCGCCTGACATATGCCAAAGGATCAAATATCCGAAAAAAACTAGGACAGAAAGAAGTCGTCGAGATGAGAAGAGCATCGTAAAATCGAATAGATGTCTATTGGCGACAAAAGAGTTTGCGGCGACAACGGCATCAGCGTCACCAGCCATAGACGCAGCAGCAGCAGCAGCAGTAGTAGCAAGGAGGTTCTGCCTAACAAGCGTACCGTGGAAGTGTATGATGACTGTTCTGTATCAACTGCAGCTAGAACTAGGAAGAATCCATTGAAAAAACGTTGTTACCCTAACCAGAGGGATCAATCTCTATCAAAATCTGGATCTTGACCCTTGCGAGACAACCGCCGCGTCTCACTTATAAAATATAATAACATATCATTTGAAATAAGCCTGCAAGTGATAAAGCAGCATAAGGAAATTAAATCTCGTAGTAAAAATGGCAGCGTTACCCTCTCTCTCTGGCTGATGATAAGCTTTGTCAGAAATGATATTGCACTGATAATTATATTCGTCTATATTTACGTAGTATCCGCTATAACAGTCAAAACTATATCTTTTGCTTAGAACATAAGTGATATAGTAAAATGCATGATTTTTACAGAAAAAAAAAAAAAAATGTTTGGATAACACGAAGGTTCAACTAAAAATGCCATATTGAAACATAGATTTATGAGCATATAACTATTGCATTAGGTGTGCAAGCTTATATCTACCGTTGTTCGTCTAGCTCGTCAACTAGTGTCGATATCTATAGAAAGCTGTAATCCTCTGGACAAACCCTCAATTTTAAAAAATGATGAAAACTCTTGGTGCTAACCCAATAACTTTGGAGTAACGATTTATCATGATCTTCGTTACTTGAAAATATTGTTACTACAGTATATGTTAAATATGCTAGAGCCTCAAAGCTTCATTCAAACGATTAATCGATTACGTACAAGATGTAACGTAAATATAAAACGTTTCGTTAATTGACAACAACTTACATGCCGCCTAACGCACAAACCGTTATCAATGAATCATCCTTTCGCTAAAATCAAAACAATTTTGTGTTCAAGTGACTTGTACATATGAGCTGATTAGCGGGAATACGGCGCAGGCCGATAATAGGGTAAGCCTCTTCTAGGGAAGAAACCTCCTTTAACTGGCAGAGCAGTCTCTCCTGATATCTACAGAAAGAGAGCAAAGTACACGAAGTATCGGAAATCGTCATTACGGCTCGACTTGATCGGAAAGTAATCTTGCTAACTATATTCAGCTAATATGAATATCAGGATCGAGCAGCTGACGCCATTTTATCAGTTTGATAACATCTCGTTTGTAGGAAATCTCAGCGAAACACAGACTGGCTCAAAGCGCTTGAATATGTTTTTCTCGTATATGGTCCACACCATATACATATGCATACTTGACGTTGGTTTTCATCATATTGTAACTTTTTTAACCTAGTCCAAGGCTAGTTCAGGCCTGAACTGCTCGCCTTGGACGTAGCAGCGTTTTTCTATCGACCTGCTGTCCGGTTTGCGCTGCATCGGCTACCTGTAGAAGCTTTCGTGCTTGTCCTATTACAGTTTTTCCGTTGTGCTAAGTTTACGTTGTTCAGCGGGTACGATGTTTTACGAATTAGCCTGTTTTAGCGACGTTATATTTTACCGTATTCCAAGCACCGTGTGGTTCTTACAGCATTTGCCAATTGATATAATATTAGTATTACGTAGAAATTATCCAGCCTATGACAACTGTTGCGTGACTCAATTGATACCGTTAACCCGTTGCTTTTTTTTAGCTATACTGCTATATTAAGGTGAAACTAGTTTTGACCTTAAAATTTCCTACAATTGACAAGAAGAAACGTTTGTTTTCTACAATTATTGAAATCTAAAATTTCATGTCTGCATATCAGAAAGTATGACGGAGTATTCAAATGTAACGTTTAGGTGTTTCTGTTCTAGACATCTCCCATTTAATATTCCACTATCCGAATTGAGAATATCTGAATTTATTATTTTTCCTTTACGTCGTTGGCTTATTGCCAAAAAGTTCTTTAACTTAGCTTATTTCATTTAATATATTGCACGAATTTAACTTTATTCACTCGTTTAAGTTGGCACATTGACATTGCTTTATTTAACTAACAATAGGAAACAAACACATCCTTTTTTAGTTGGAACTTGGCCGTAATTTGTCTTCACATTTTAATCCCACATTTTTTTTGTAGTCTCGACAAAAAATCGCTCTTTTTGGATTTTAAAAACCCCTACACTGGAACATCTGAACCGAAGAACTGAATCTTCCAAATTATCAGCTGAACACTACCATCCTGTAAAAATGACGGGACAAAGATGGAAGATATTCATATAGATTCTACTTTCTTACATGGAATAGTCAGATAACATCTGCATTCTACTATAGGTTTTCAATAGAAACGATTAACAATACAAGGCGCAAAATTATAATTTATTTTCTGCGCGATTCAGGGATACGTTATGGTCCTTGTATCAGAGTAAATATACTACAGATTTTTTTCTAATTTTTTACGAACGTTGGCTCTAATACTATGTTTATGACAGCCCTCCCTGTCACTAACCGCGACATATATGTTTTTAAGAAGACTAAATGCAAAGTTGTTTGCTGCTTGACATGGCCTCTCTGTGTATATATGCTGTTTTTTTGTCAAACACCAACATAAACACGTCTTTAGCTTACTGTATAGTGGCTAGCAATGATCTTGAAAGTATAAGCACCTGCAAGGTCAGCTAAGCTACAGAAAATACATGAGTACACAAGTACCACTGACATAGGGAAGAGAAAAAGGGATGATACGTTGTGGCATGTTTGTAAAGTTGATTCGATTAGTGCCCAAAAATAACAAGTTCTTTATGTCGATTCTTTCGCACAGTCCTATCTAACAATTGTAAACATTTACACTCGCTCGAAACCTTTTTCCACCAGCTTCTTGCCAATGCAAGGTATGGAGTTTTGGGCCTTGGCCAATGCCTGCCTTGAGTACCGTACAGCTTCCGCCTTTGAAGTGTCTTAAGCGCTATTACGAAAGCCATAAAATGCAGGCTCGACTTTATAGCCACGCACCGTCGATGTAGGCCCCATTCATTGTTGACTTATGTTAACATTGCAGACTACAGCTTGCATGAGTAACGCTTGCATACGCTGTTATGTCTAAAAGCTTTACCTTTGAAATCAGTCAAAGCGGGCAAGCGTAAAAACGAGATGTTGAACTTAAGGTATTAGGTGATCGGACGAGTGTTGCTTGCGGTACTTGTGGAAGACCGTTAGGCAGAAACAGTGTTTTTTAGGCAGGATGATATTACGGATTGGGTGCAGGCATCATCGGAACTCTATTCGCTGAATATTACTCTACTATACTTAGTGAGCGAAATTAAAACGCTCCGAATCAGTCACGCCGGAAAGCGGCTTCAAGGGCATTATAATCCTATTGTAATTTCGTGCTGTTATGCCCCAGGATATATTACGCGACAAGAGGGTTAATTCATATGGTTAATGTACGGCGAATATAAAATCCCGGAAAAATTACGAACATCTGTTATTCTATTACCCTATAATCATAATTTCTTGCCACGGCGCTTGACATTAGGCAGCTACATGTGTAACAGTTTCATTTTCTGTCTGCCGGGCCTGTCTACGTAAGCTCATCGAAGCTTTTACTGGACAACAGTAAATCGTATGCCAGAACGGCGACGGCGGTCAGACAGTAGCTCATAACGCATTCTACGTGCTATTGCTTTCTACCAGCAACGCCTAATTTAGGTTTTTCTACCTTCCTCCTCACTGCTCTGCTTTAATCGGCCAACCTATAACGATAGTGATGGAAAGAGTTAAAGGGACTGTTTTAAGGCTCTCATAAAAGCTGTCGAGATCCTTCCCGCAAAGAATTCTCGAACCGCTTAAATGCTATAGCCGTTCCGATTACGCCCGGTAACTGGCACATGATAATTACTGTGGCGAGGCTATTGTCTCACACCTCAGCAATAGGCTATGATCATATATATATATATACATTCATCGTCCAATAACTACTTCGTTTACAGTCACCCTCGAATGCTATCGCTGTTTGCGATATGACATTTTCACGCCGTCGAATGTTCTTCCGTCTGTACGTTACGTTTATTATCACGCGCAAAAAGGAACACACGGGCAATTGCGGTCACGGTGATGTCACGCAAAGTTTTCTCGTTGTTGTCTAGTTGCATGAGATACGTGGTACTGCCTCTAACTTATTACCGCACGTGTGACCTGACCTAAACAGACAAATTGCCATCACAGTTCACGTGAAACACATTGTAGCCACTGGCAGACGTGAAATGAAGGTCTTCTATATTCGTTTGGTCATTTTTGCTTTGCAAGGTACCGATGGAAAAGAGGAATGGAAAAAGACAACATTCCGCTATTAAGTAGCGGATGGTCTTAGAACGGCCGAAGAAGTTAAGTACGCCGAAATGCTTTAACAGTTCACTTGGAAAGCAATTCTTAAAGCCCAGCTTCTTGTCGTTCATAATGTGCAATGTTTCTGGGTACCGGCGGGTGCCGGAATAGCGCTGCCCATAAATTCGTACAAATCGAACACGAGCAGAGGAATCTCCAGCTTCTAGTGCTCGGCCTGAAAGAGTAGTGGCCCAGAATGTCCCAATGGGACAGTCCTTGCGTTTTAAAATCAAATTTTATTTAGATCAGTTGAAGGTAACGTTATTGCGTGCTTCACGCTTTTGCATCGTGGCAGCTCATGTCTGCCTTTCCGAGTCGGAGTCGACATACGTGTCGATAGAGAAGCTCAGTAACTTTCGTTCGTTGTTCTTTTTAAACAAAGTTGACTCAAACTAGCACCTGGATGCGGAGAATCTCCAGCAGCAAGCACACGAAGTCATGCTTATACCTTATACCATCAATACAGGAAGCTACGCACAACACCTCGTTGGAATTATTCAGTCATTTTTTCGACCCACCGCCCCCACCGATCTTCGTCGCCATGACTGAAGTGTCCAGAACACTTTTAGGCTGCTAGAAAAGGTGGGACTCGCAGTTTACCTTCTGGCCTCGGCGCTTAAGACAGTTTGCCGTAACACAACGTAAGAGGATAACAAACGGCAGAAGCAAAACGGCAACTATACAAACTGCTAACACGCGCCGGCTTGACCTTACGTTTGGTAGGCATCACTGCACTGAATAATCACTTCGTTAGCCACCGTTGCCGACATGTGACACGATCTCGCGTGCTATGCCATTGATTCCTGTTATCGGTGACCAGGTATTAACGACAGAGCATAGCTTCCTCGACGTAATGGGCCCACATGGGGTCCGGAAAAACACCTCAAAAGTGTTCTCGTTTTGGACCTTTGCTGGGTTGAATAGGCGTCTACGAGCCGGCATTCTGCTGGCTTAATAGAGAGATGCCTCGCTACTGTTGATTCCCAAAGGGGAATGTGAACTAGGGCTGCTATAGTCGTGGCGTGGAATCGCTAAGCAGAGTGTGTGCTACAAGCTGTATGCCGGTCTGCTGACCAAAAGACTTTTCGCCATTTTAGAAAATAGGAAAGCTCTGCCGAGAAAATAACATGGATTTCGAAGAAAGCACTCAGTGGAGACAGCATGCAGTGTCCCAGTGGCCGAAATTAGAGAGGCGTTCAACAACCCAACGGGTCCCTTGCGCACGGTGTTTGGTGATTTTAAAAACCGCACATGACTCTACACCCAGAAATCTGATTTGGATTTTTCGGGGTACAAGGGTGTATCATGAAATATGGCCGTGCTGCTGGTTGCGATCCCACAGGAAAGCAAAACAAGTATCGATAATAGAACGATGGAACTAGCCGCTTCTTTGCAATAACTAGCTTAGCCCAATGTAATATTGTGAGTTCCCTTTTGTCCTCAGGGTAAGGGGACAAAAAGACCTGGCCTACCTGGATAATACGAAAGCCATGAAATTCAGGGCGGAACTATGATAAATACCGTGCGGTCAGTTGTCCCGTAGTGCTCTCACTTAAAAGCCTGCCAAACTGATCCTATCGCAGGATGAGCACCGTAAACTTTTCACTCGTTGAACCTTTTTAGCAATGTAGGGCAACTTAGGGCTAATACGAATGAATGACAATGAAATATATATATTTGTGTATTTTTATATAAACGAATACGTACAAGCAAAGATATACAAACATTGTTACACCTGTATAATGCACAATGTAAAACGTCCAAATGTCTGCACATAATCCACATCTTGTAAAATATACACATATTTATTGACTATTTCGAGACATTGCTATTGGTAATAAGCAATAAAGTTAGAACCTTACTGACACATACCGGTTTAGGCGAATGTTCCGATTGGATTGTGGATCGTAATGAAAGTTGAGATTTACGTTCACGTATATTCAAATGCTAACTTCGTATGAAAATAAACCTAATTTATGAATGAGAGGAGGTATCTGAAAGTGTTCTGTCTACTTCTGTAAGAAAATAACTGCTATATAATAGCTCAAGCTGTGGGATGCTGCGCTCACCCCAGCCGAAGTAGCCTTTCCACTCCACTATGCTTCAACGTAATTTCACTGTTGTGTCGCTAGAACCTAGATGGAACTTCGGACGTGAGCGCGCTAAAGTTCCGAGCCTATTATTCACGAATCAAAAGAAATCGGACACTGCGCAAACGCAAGTTTTTTTTGTTAGCAGTATAGCAAAATGTTGGAAGTTTTTTTACATGTGTAGTATATACAGAATGACCAAAATTCGTTTCGACAAGTGCTTTTTGAAGTATTTTCAACCCGCAAAGTTATGCTGCGTTGAGTGGCTGCAATATATCAAATATGTATTTGAGATGAGCAGAAAGCTAAAACGAAGTTTTCTCGTCTATCCAAATTTAAGTTTACCGTTCTAAATTTCTATCGTTCTATCTACACCCCGTTCGAGTGTAGAAATAGTAAACTAGTTTAAACACGTCGCGCTGGCAGTGTCCCACCGCAACAATAAACAATTTCAATCGTTTTCAAATTTTTAATTAATGTAGTATTAACAAAAAAAACCACATGACTCGAATATGTATGCATATAAATATAAATGTACACGGGGCACACGTGTTTACATCCCACAATCTCTATGGGCATCAGAACACAGAATGATGTCCATGAGACATAAGTCGATACCAATCCGCATGTTTGCAGGTGACTACGAGTAAAAGAGATGGGCAGCTTGGCTTGAATAAGGACATTTTACATGCAGGCACGCTCACCTATGGAATATCAGCCCGCACGCCGGGATGCTCCTATTGATCCGATAAAAAGCATTCTAGGCTTAGCAACAGTAGTAAACAAGTCTCCTACTCGAACATCTGGACGTGGTGTTGTTAAGTTGAACCTACAATAGAGT
Organism: Varroa destructor; assembly: GCF_002443255.2. NCBI lineage: Eukaryota > Metazoa > Arthropoda > Arachnida > Mesostigmata > Varroidae > Varroa > Varroa destructor. The sequence goes on along the minus strand of NW_019211457.1, from coordinate 46,350,299 downwards.
AGAGTGTAGTAGAATGGAAATCTACGGAATCAGTCATTATAACCGTAAACACCCATAAGCGTATAGAAATTATCAGCGCGCACGCAATAACGACGTAGACAAACAATGAAAAAAATTGCAAACGGTTTTCGTCAATATATGAAGGACACATTGCAAATGATTCTGCCGATGGCAACCCACGAAGTTAGCCACATCCAGGTTACCGACGGCTAAGAAATTCACACTATGTGTAGCAGGTATTCGGAGAAGTTCCACTACCCCGTCTGGACTTTCATTGGGCCTGTAGGACAAAATCTAAATGTTCTGTTTAACGTCCGGTACCATTAATAATCGTTCCATCAGACAGCTGGCTCCCAATATGAAACGAAGTGTACCCCACTCGGACTCAGACCCAGACCATCACGCATGAAAGCTATGACGTATGGAGATACCTCTAAAGGCAAATGCCTGCCTAGTCACTTAAGCATGTATACTACCATGTGGGTCCGATGTATATCTGATGCATATCTGATGTATATGATGAATATTTGTAGAGCACGGGAAGTTTCAGACAGCCATAATGTTTGAAGTAAGTTTAGATGGCACATCCTAATTGTTTCGTGTGGTATCTAGACACGTGACGACTGTTTTTCTATGCGTTTCAAAGGCTGCATGGCTTGCACACATGGCGCGTTGATTGTACTCGTAATTTACTTTGATTTCAAACCTATCTTTACTGTATTAGATATTCCGCCGGATGACGAGCCTTGTCACCAATCATATGTAACCCCATTATTTGTTTTCCACATGAACAGAACCTTTTATATGAACCGAAGGGTATGATGCGTTTGACTTTTTCCTGGGGTTTGACCCCTTACTTGAACTTGATATCCGTGAGGCGCGCCATCCGAATCAACGAGCCGATTAACTCTGCCGACAAACATATACATCTGACATCCCTCAGTGGATGGCGTCGCGATAAAACCTTAGTAAAAGTGGTCCCGATCTTTTCTGATGTCAACGTGTACATTTCAACATGTTGACAACGTTGTTAAGAATTTCACTGTGGAAGTTCCTCCTGGCGACGTTCTCTGTCTATTTAGTGAATGATGCTATGTGCACAAAGAGGTAGAAAATAACGTGAAGGTTTCGGTCCGTTGGATTTTCGATTTACAGAATCCGATCCTGCGGACCGAAACTGTTGCAGACTTTAAGATAAGTGTCCTTGTTTCAGGCTCGCGCGCAACATCGCCTTAAGACTCACGCTAACTTATGAAAAATTCACAACTGTAATACGTCATGTCATAGCGATGCAGGTGGCACGGCGTTGAAACCGTTACCGCCATAATTCGAACTTCTTACTTGCTCCGAATTTTGGTTTTATATTAAAAATGCATAGCAGATAAAAACAAAGCATACTTTGCAGGACTGCATCCGCCCAGGTCAGCGCTATTAGGGCATGGAAGCGCTGCGCGCATTGTGCTGCCGGACGATATGTCGTCAAAGGGGGAGCCAGATTAAAATGTCACCATATGTGTTCATATGGTGACGCAAAAATGCGTCCCATACAGAACAGGTCAAACGTTTCGTGTCACTATTTCACTTTGGCAGACCCTTTCGTTGGTACTGCTGAGTTTTGTCGAGTAACTAGCTAATCGGCGACCTATGCAGGGGAAAAATCTAGAGGAATATTCGAGATGGAACTAAGTATCGTTCACCCCCCAATAAAGCACTATGCGTAGGGGTTACTCGGCACGTTTATCCAACTGAATCCTATAAACGTACTAGAACGTAACCCTTTTTAGTTGTTGCCACTATACGTAAATAATTGTCACGATCAAAACAACTAAGGTGAATGTTTCTTAAAAAATCACCGTGCAAAATCTAATAAGAAGCATATTAATTATATTTAAATCTAAATAAAATAATTATTTTTAGGTATACTAAACATGGCGTATTATGTTTATCACTATTTCAGATTGCTTCATCTCGACAAAAAAAGATATTTTCATTACGTTCCGTTATTCCTAACCGAACCATCATATTCAGGCCAGGAACGGTTTCCATTCTTCTTTCTAGCGAAACCAGACGTCACACGGGCGCGTCAACGTTGCCCTCCCGAGAGGATCAGCTAGTTTTAATGCAAATGCCTATGGTGCGTATTATTTGAAAATTATTACGATGAATACTATTGAATGCCAGCAACAGATTCGTATGCGACAAAGGTTGGTAATGACATCTGCTCTTTCTTTCTTTCCGGCACTCGATTAAAATGTTCTATGGTTTTTTTTTTAAGTATTTGAGATCTGTTTTCCATTTATCAAAGCAAATCAGCTGTCCTTGGAGGAAATATGGGCAAGACGTATGGGTATGCACCACATCTATTACATTGGAGTTTTTCAGTTAGCTGTAATTTTAGGACCAGGCCCTAAATCCTGGCCCTATTCATCGAAATTGATACAGTGAACTTCCGTAAATTAAGCCAGTAAGCTACAGCCATATCCGGCGACGAGTTCATTATATATAACGAGGGTACCAATCGATTGTTGAGTATCGAAACTTCGTTGACTATGCATCTTTTCCGTTGTACTTTTGTTGCCTATTATGGTTTGAATTTTACAGTAATAACAACAATGATCAACAACAACCGTTATTATCGTTGTAAGTTATTATGTCGTACATGTTTCATATCGTGTAACTGGATGAGTTGACAAGGTTGATAGTAGTTATCGATATTTTAAACTTGGATTAACGGCCTGTAAGATTCTAGGGTACAGCATTAGATTCTCTAAAACGATGGACGGAAGGACGGAATGTCTACTGGACATAAAACTCAAAAAACAGGGGTTCTATAACGTATACGTTAGAAGGGTGCTGAGCGTGCTAATCTGAGCGTGTAGTAGCCTATTAAAAATTACCTAATGATTCTGCAGGAAGTTCTTTACTTTTTTAATTTAATGCTATATTAGCTAGACTTGTACCAGGTGTCAGCACCAGCATGCTTGTCAACGAAGCTTCTATAACATTGTGTGTCCTGTATTTGAAAAACAGACGTTGAAGAATTGCTTGGATTGACCACGCAGGCCGCATTGGACAAGGCAAGCAGTCGACGGCCAAGGGCACTGGTAACAATTCAGCACGGTAGTTGGTTCGAACGACAATCCAGGCCATAGGACAGATATCGGTCTAGAAAAGTACGCCCAAGATAGCTATTACCCAAAATGAAAACAAACTAATCTCGTCAGTTATTCTCATAAGCCTAAACCAATCGATATAGGTTATGGACACGGTACAAAGTGACATAGATATTTTATGAAGTATTTTTACTAATTTGCATGATACATTAGATAATAGTTCTTTACTAGGTATGCCCTTCACTACCTATAATAAATAATTAAGGCATCGTTCATGCCGCACTCAATTTTTTTGCAAACAATCAACAAACGTACGCGCGAACCTTAGCGTCTCACAGTTCCGCGCTAATGAAAACAAATGTTGAAATCTAAATCATAGTTATCACTATAAAACGTCATACTCTCTCTATATGTTCAGCAGCCGCTATTCTAGTTATACTGTGTTGGCCGGAACGTACAGGCTCTCGAGCTGTCCAACTTGTGCTAAATGTAGTACCTTCAATAATGTCTCCCACTCTAACAAACCATACTCTCTCAATGGGGTGACTGTCGCCAGTTTTTAGCTGCCCATTACATACAAGGTGCTTCTTCGATACGGCATGAAAACGTGGGTGCAACATGTCCGTGAAGAAGACTCGAAATGCTAACTTCTATTTGAAACTATGTGAAAGTCGTCGCTTAAATAACAAAATGGTAAAATCAATAGCACTTTTCCTCTAAAGCACCCGAAAACCCTACACTATATGATGTATAAGATACAAGAGAGGAAAGAAGCGTGCACAATTCAGTCCAACACCTTTTTATAGCAGCGTGGGGTCGTAGATTTGAATTAAGAAATATTAATTTTAAAAAAAAAACTTCCAGTACAATATAAAGAATGTATCATTGATATCTTTCTTATTTTATCTTATCAACTAAACAACGAGTTTAAAGTGAAAAGTCACCTTATCTTTGCAGCGAGCCGTACACTCTGGATGATTCGAAAACATAAAGCCTTTTAATCTTTTCGGTCTGAGTACGAGTTGTTTATGACGCAAGAAGGTCAGCAGTTGCCGCCTGGTACAATTGTTCTTATTAGAAACAGAAGTTCATTAATGATTCAAGTTGAATTATAGTTTGGCTTGTTCTAAGCTTAGCCATGCACCGGTTAAAATTGGACAACATTTGCATCGAAGGAAGGAGTGCCCAGCAAGCTAGCGAAGCACAAATTTTAATAAGAGTGCTTTTTTATAAAATGTTACGTATGAATAAAAATGTTCTCGGGGAAAGTTGGATTTTCTCTTCACTCATCCTGTGATCAGACCGTTAGAGTAAACAATTCTACACAATTTCCACCGCAGAGTGCAAATGTGTCCAGTTGTCGAAATTTCTGTGAAGGGTAAACGATCAGTATCGATGAGGAACAAGCGAATATGGGTTCGATCCGAACGAACGTCACGTTACGCATCAGTATCAGACGTTCCATTTTGATTTTTAATCAATTTAACTTTCACAAAGCCATAATAAACAAAGTGTTTTTTTTTTCGCCAATGACCATAGCTGGCTGCTCTTGGTATCTGAAATCAAATTAGATTGGTGGCCCGATTATAAATAAAGATCAAGGCACATTTATTTATGGCCGGATCGATAGTTTTCCAATCAAAATCTAAAAACCTTGCCATATCTTACGAACACAGGGTAGTATTAGAACTGGTTAGGGTAGCTCGTTTGTGCGGTTTCGTCAAAAGGAAGTACATCGAGCAGTTTTTTTTTGCGTTCGTATACGTGGAAAAGATAACTCGCACAAGTTGCTTGTGTAGATGAACCCTATCGCGTTAACACTTTTCATTGGGGAACGGGGGAACAACTGCCATATCGTTACTCTTTCACCGTTTTTTGCGTGTCCCGGTCAATAGAACGCATTCTTTAGGAGCGTCCTAAACTATATATGGACGTAAGTAATTTATTGTGTTCTACGAGTTTCTAGATTTTAAACTCGTAAAGTACAGTAACTGATTTAGGTTTTGTTTTCCTTCTAGATTTTAAAGTTAATGCTAAGGCGCACTAGGTAAAGTGAAATTAGTATTTGCCATGCTTGTTCTGACTCATTTAATTAGTTTGGTGCGTACGATTCTCCCTGAAAGGTCCGCTCACGCATACGTCAAGATTAGGGTAGACGTAAAGCATGGTCCGTTGAAGTCATAAACGGTCACGCTACGACTGGGGCATCTTCGAAAGTGTTCATGTTTATCTGTATTGAAAATGCAGATGCAATTAAAACTTAAATGCGATCGTGCTAAATTCGAGAGTAGGCGCTCCTCTACTCTGAGTTATAATGGTCAACAAATAATCACAGGCAACAAGTTCTTCACGGAGGCATTAGCAGAGCGAAGATTCGAATGTACACCGTAGATAGGCAATTGTGGTTCGGATAGAGATGTGCACTCGCTGTAAATTGAAATAGGTCAAGGGTCCAGGCGTCGTGGTACGAGGTGTTTTGAAAAATAATGATATCAACAAGGAACTAACCCGTTGAATATAACGAAAATTAAAAAGAAAATATCCTCGAGTCGCAAACGTAGGCTATAAAATTAGTTTTGTAGAACTTCAATTGAACAACTAGAGCGAGGAAAGAGACACGGTGAAGACATGAAGCGTATTAGATAAAGGCCAAACATTTTTTCGGCCTCAGCTATGGTATGCTTTCGTGCACCTGTGAAGTACATCCCACGTTAATGTTTACTGTTATATATATCTATATGGCAATTGTACTTGTGGATAAGTCCACAGAGCACCCATTTTCACTCCTGAACATCAACAGCCACTGCATTTTAAAAATACGTGCTTCATGTAATAGGTCATGTTTGAGAAGGTACCAAGTAAAGGCTATGATAAAGAGAAATTGTTGAAAATTCTATAGCAGAGTCGAAGCTCACCAGCGATGTGCTGAGTTGTCGATACAGGTCCGTGCATTTTGTATGCCAATCTATCTGCTTTGCTGGAAGAACGGGCAATCAATCCTTTTATTGATACCGGATCGAATGACCTTTTCTGCTATTCCAGTCACCGTTAACACTGTCTTCTATTTTCTTCACAAATCTCTTCTATTATTGTCTATTGTAAGTACTCTTCATTGAGTAGGTTCATATTATTATATGCCAAGTTGATCTACATCATAAAATGGTCCAAACCGTTAGTGCACAGTATCACCTAGACTATTATCTGTATCTAAGTACTTAGCAAGAGAAAGCTTCACTGCACCTATCTCAAGAGAAGATCACTAGCGTTCGTTTGCTTGCCGCTCGATCGTTGAGTCGTTAAGTACAGAAGAAGGTTACTTCTTTTCTACTTATGCGTATAAGCCTCAACACTTCTGCAAGCCTCTCTCATTTCGGCAGCGTTTCCCGGTTACTCTTCCAGCTTCTGCTATTCTATAGGGCTACGCGAATGATCTCGCGCTTCCTTACGGCAACACGATGTCTTTAATTGCGCTGGCGGGTGCGCAATTTTCTAACGAGCATCTGATAGAGAATTGGCGAAGTCGATCGGTCACTCACTGTGCTTTTCAATCAGTCAAGTGTGTCTGCTGATTTGTATTTTTTTGCTGTTTCTGTTTCTGTCTATTTTGTTAGCTCCCACTCAAAAAACAGAACGAATTAAAAATTATAGAAATTGTGTCATTTCCAGCAGTAGCAGCCGGCCGATCTGAGGAAACGACATGTGAAATTCAGATGAATTCCTGGTACATTTGGAAATAGTTGTATCTATCGACGGTAGCAGTAGGAACAGATGCGATTGCGTCGCAACGGTATGGGGCAATCACAGATGACGATCGAACTGGCGCTTCGTGTCATCAGTTCACAGACGCACTTACACATATAGATGCATGCCCGCAGTCGGATATTTCTACACACATGGAAGGAAACAGACGAAAAGATCATGTATGAAAATCGGATCCTTATGTCGAGTGGACTACACTGCTACAAACTGTGGGGCGTCTGATATTAGTGACGAAGAATGACCCCGAACCGCATCTCTGGGTCGAGAGTCTGGGCGAAAATAAACACGATAATTGCACTAGCTAATCAGGCTGCAAGGTCGTGGACTTTGCTGTATCTCCCAGTGTAAGACGAACATTCTTAGTCAACCGAATGGTAATTCGTGGATCCAGTATCAATGCATGTAACAGCAATCTCTTAAATAGACACTTCACGCCCTACGACTATCGTATCGTCCGGAATACTTCAAGAGTTCAATAGCTTTCTCACGAACGTTGGCGATCCATTTAAGCTACTAGCAGGTACCATCTCTTGACGAAGCTTATCTGCCAAACCCGTGTACTTACATAATATACACGATATGTAGACGATCGTCGCACCCGGAAATTCCGAAATGCGAAACTTTCTTGTCCAGTTATATATATATCCACATATATATCCTCATAGGAGAACAGCCTATGGCAGACTACTGCGTGATAGAATCTTTTTACTTCCCTCTCTCGATGCGATTTACAGCCTACGCGGTACTTTAGGAAAATACTAGTGGCAAGTGCAGCCCGTACGAGCTATCACATTGAAGTGGTGTTCCAATACAAGCCACTTAACGACAGTCGCTTAGGCGCACTCGTTCAATTACTCATAAGAATGATTATAAGGAGAGCGTCCAACTGATTCAAATTTGCTCCTCTCGGTCTGAACTTAGGACGGGGCTACAGAGGGCACTATCGCGAGACTTATGTAAGAGATATGATCGAGTCAGGTAGGGGGCAACCTGAACAGTCGAGGCAGCAAAAGCAATAAAAGCACTTGCCCGTACGCAAGCTAATGCAAACATTAGTAGTGGTCAGGAGAGTTGCCACTACACCCCACAAGACAATGTTGCGATATCGGCGACATACCTATTGACGCACTCTCAACGTCAACCTAGGCGAGCAGAAACGGTAAATAGCCCTGGCAGAAAACAATTTGTTTATCCGCCATCTTTAGCGGTATCGTGTGTGCATACGTAGCCAATTTTAATGTTTTCCGTTGACTGATGGCGGAAACACTCGTATTACAATATAAACTGCTATATGATATATTCTTTGTGAATACTGATCAGAAGGGATCGAAGAGAGACAAAATAGAGGGGGCGGCAAGGGGATATTAGAGAGATAGACCTTTCTGTCTTACTCCAGAGGAGGCCGTACTGAACTTATACTGGGCTTCTTCGACAAACCGATGAAGGGCTAAACAGATCATCAACTTCTGTTGATCTTAACCTTTTGACTTTACTTCGTAAAGCGAAAGACCTTCTTATAATCACCTGTCAGAACTACGATTCGAACCTGCCGCGTCCAGCGTTCTTATTTCTCATAGTTCTGGTGGCCCCATAGGCAGAAATACATATTAGCCCATTAGACCACGCTGTCCCTAGTGTCCCTGGAGGTCTTAATCACACGCTTGCTTTCTCCAATTAACTACGTTATGTCAATAGCAGACCAACGATGTCTATGCAGTAATCGCTAGCTATAGACACTGCGTTCAAGTAGTTTCTGCCTAGGGCTTCCATTAATAATGGCAAGCCCTCGACGAAACTTGGACGACCATAGGTAAACAAATGGTTCAGAAGCGTGTCTTCACCTGTGGTAATGTGTGTGGTCGCCAAATAGTGCGACGCTCGTCGTTGTGGACGTTGACGACATATGAACGCAAGGATAATACCAATTACAAGTAAGTATTGCGGTATCTGTTACTGCTTAATCGAAGGGTGGAAAATTGAAAAAGGAAGCTGAATTATTCAGCGTCTGCAACGTCAGAGTCAATGCTAGTAGGCTGTGGAGAAACCGCGACCGCCTGCGGAAAACACCCTGTGGAAGACGACGGGGATCTACGATAGCACCATATTCGTTGATGAGAACTACCATATGAATGGGGCAAGGACAAGTTGGAACGATCCGGAATGACTAAGAACGGACAACTTAGAGATGAGCGTATCGAGTGTTTAAAGAACAAGCTTGGTCGTTCACGGTTTAGAGAGACCAGGTGCACGCATGGCTCAAGCAATCAAGGCTATACTAGCGGCGTTTGAGATTTTTCTATATTTGCATTAAGCTTGAAAGGAAAACCATGGTCGTAGAACATGGGTACAATACACAGTGGTATGCTTAGTCATGCTGCTCTCAAGCAGAAATGATACTTTAGTAAAAAAAGAAGCTGCCGCCACTTTGTTTGTCCATAGCTGTTTCAGTCGACACTCATTGATGTACGTAACGTTTAGTAAAGTGATTTTATGCAGAGTTTAGGACAGAAGCCTGCCGTTCTAACCCACTTAGACAATTCTAGTTGAAAGCATTGTGCGCACTATTCTCCCTCTGTCTCTAGTAACGATTATGTCGTCTATATATATATAAATAATAAATAAAGGGTGAGAGATAATTTTCGTTTGTATTCTCTCACTGATTATCTCTCCCTCATGGTCAGAACAGCAGGACCTGAAACAAATCGGTTTTGCAACCTACAACTCCTTCTATAGTTGACTGTCAGCTATCTCCTCAACAACACGCCTTCGAACCGCTGCTTTAGCTGTGCTGTAAGGATCTGTCAGAGGGCCCCGTAGAAGCAATTCTGAAGGATTGAATAGCGAAAAAAAAAAAAAGAAGTACTACATTCAGAGCATTTGCCATTAATTGGATTTTTTTCACAAGAATAAAAGGTTTCTATCGGTTTCGTCTAGTTGCAGTCAATAACGTTAGCCAGATGAGGTCCGTCCATACTGACTGTTCCTATTTTGGGACTGGGGCACAGCCATATTTGAGGTTTAAGGTCCACTGATGTTTGTTGCGAATTGATAAGTACTTTATAAAATTAACGCATGAGCTAGAGATATTATACAATACTGCAATACTCGAAAATTAGCCAATTAAAATGCCTTTGTAGTCGTTACGTGAGATGGTCTCTTGCTGCCCATAGTCATTGAAGTGAGAGCTGATAATCTGCTCGTACTTTGATAAATACTAACGTTTAGACAAAGTTTTGAAAAATTTAAACGAAAAATTTGTCCCTACTGAAAGATATAACTTGATTGTTGCTTCACGGCCAATGGAACAGAGTGCAATCTTGTAGCAACCGTTGAAATCATTGGTATGCCGTCTATTCCTTCTGGCTAAACCAGGCTATGACGCATCCGCCTCACTCATACGTAGGCAGTCTCAAACGTTCGATTTGTTGAAGCTTGTTTAGGTGCTGAACTCATTCAAATACATTATCAATCTATAGAATCTTCGATTAAGCAGCAGCTACGTGGCTAGATAGTGAGAGGCGTAATTTACGTGTGCGTCCTGAACTTACGTATGTGTGATTTTCAAAACTTTCATGGTCACTCCGCGTAACTCCCATATTGCGATAAGCTTATGGAAACAGTTAGTTACGTTTAAGCGATAACAGAAAGAATTGTGTCTAAACATTATCCAATTCGATATATGTATTATTATATAAACCTTTAAATCGAATGGCAAATTTAGAGAAATAACTCTATTCAAGTTGCAGGTAAGTTTGTTGTTTGATCTTGTCGTTGCTGAAGATCTTCATGGGTTTTTCTATTAGTTCGAGTTCACCTTTTATCTACTTTACCCGATACGATTGCAAGAAATTCTGCCCGTTTCGTATGCTCACGTGCGTCTAATAACCCATTATGTCTGTATAAAATACTACAAAAAAAAGTGTTGAGACATGTATTCCAGAACCGTTGTCGTCGCAAACCGATAGACTGCCGAATTATAACTTTTGCTAGCTTAATAATAGATCAGCTACAACAACTTACTCCACACTGTTATCATTTGAGGATCGTTAAGTAAAAAAGTTATATTTCGTTTCTTAATGAGTGTATCTATCTATCTATCTATCTATCTATCTGTCTACTACAAAATTCCACTTCGCCAGCTGTCAGTCAAAATGGCAATGTTTATTGGTCAGGAAATGGTCAGTCTTATCGGCTGATTTTGACGCTTCGTAACGCCAATGCAGTGATCGGCAAATACATAGACTATGAGCAGACGCACGTAAAGGTAACAAATTGTATTTCAATATACTCTCAAAAATTTGCTAATAACAACTGATGCTCATACCGTGTGACGCAAGGATCAACGTATTTTTCGTCGCAAGACAATATGCCTGCTAGGTGTATAGGGCGACTCGGAAGTCAAGCTATAATTGTCATAAGCGAAATTGATCATAATTTTTACCGGATCTGAATTGGTCAACACATAACGGGAAAATCTTTAGACGTCCTATAATGAATGATAATTATCCATCTCCTCAACAAACCTAAAACCGGCAACCATACTTTAAACAGCAAAACAACCATTTGTAACTAGCAGCCACGCAGTTCCCTTGGGGCACGTCTTGAGTTTTTCTGTTTTTGATTGTCGTTCCAGCTGTTTACTCTATCTGGGTGCTTGTTAAAATAATTCGTAACGCTTACAGGCCCCTTGAAGCCAGCGCAACGACTTCCCAGAATTCCTACGACTATAGATGCCTTGTGGCATACACTTTGCCCTAAACATGCTTTAGATGTGGGCACAATAGTCCATAAAATTAGTATCCAGCGTTTCCTAGACCATCAGACTATAGAACTCTACGAACTTAGCATTCGGTTGCGAGATATTCTCGAACGTACATATTTTTGAGGAAGACATGTTAGATAAGCATTAAATTTTGCCAAAAAAATCATAGAAAATACAGTAGATAAATTTTTGGACATTTCTATTGGACATAAACGCAAAAAAGGGAAAAATGTTGCTGTAATCGGCGTTTGCGTCACGCCCACATCGTCTCGAAGTGAATTTACTTCACCGCGATCGCTCGACGTGATCGATGAAACTAATCGTAGGGATTTCGGCTGATTTTCAATTAACGGTTGAGTGCGCCCTTCGGATTATTATAAGGCTAGCTTGAATGGAATGGGGCTGGTGCCGAAACAATTATAACGCCATAAGAGGCATTGGCTGACGTTTGCACGCGCTAGGCAGCACGATTGTTTATTAAATCCGGGTGTGCACATAGGCATAAGCACACATGCGAGCGTGCGATGTTATCTAACCGGTCGGCGTTGATACGTTATACTCCTGTACTTAGCCGCCATAATGTTCTCCACTGATATTATTTTTTGCTTTTACGAATGAGCTTAAATAGCAGAAAATATAGCGTTTGGTTCTCTCATGCCGTCAAATTTACACATAAAGAAATACCTACTCAGACCAGTCCGTCGAAACTGCTGCCGGTGGTTTATTTCACATTAAATAAAATATTGTTCCCTAAAATTGTTAGTTACCACTTCCCAAATGCCTAATATGTTTTATTGACACTCTCAGGGTCATAAATTAACGTATGTGATCAATGAAAAATCAAAATTAACACCGAGAAACATCTATGTTCAACAAGCAGTACTTCAAATCCGAGCGGGCAGACGTGTTTTTTTCGTGATATTCTAGAGGTACGATGGTATTTGTCTGCAGACTCGTTGATTGGTCGTCTAGAAAATATATGAAGACAGCATCTAGCATCTGCCTTGGAGCTGTTACCTGGAGTAAATGCTCATAGTAGAGCCTCCGGTTGATCAGAAGACGAAGCAATACAGCTTTCAGATTATGCACCGACGAAGGAAGGTATTCGTCCGATAGGCAGTCGTCATGAGAGGCACGTCGACACGGTGCTATACACAGGAGAAGTGACAGCAAATAATAAGAATAATAATTTTTATTATACTTCCTCTCTTAATATATAAAAATATATGACATAAATAGGATTTGATTTAAATGTGTTTGAAAGCTAAACAATTTGCTAATGCAGACACATTGGCAATCAATAACAAGAACACCGATATAAATATTATCTACACTTTTTCGCGATATAGAAGAAGTATATACCGGGTCACAATTACTAAGTAAGTAACAAAAAAAAAATGATATGTGCAATCTAAATTTTGCAATTGTAAGGAGCGAACGAAACAGCGTTATAGCTTAGAATTGAGAATACTAGCGGTGTTTTTGCCCGAACTCTGGCCATTTTTTGTGTGTTTTCAACTATCACTTAAAGGTCGTTCGATGCGTTCACTATATGACGTACGATGATTGTTTTATCTCTATATGTTGTTCTGCCTAGTTCTACAAGATTGCTCTCTTGTATATAGTCGAGTGGATCTTTTCGCCAAATATATTTTACTGTGCCATTTGTATGAACTGGTATAGCTCTCGTTATCGGGTCGACCGGCTCAAAATAGCGTTTTCGAAAATCGTATCTGCGCCTGCCCATTACGCCCCAATGAGATAAGGCCACCTGCACCGAGTCACATTTGTGATGCATCGAAAAAATTCAGTTCTTACATAATATAGATATCCGTTAGTTGATAACCGACCGGAGTTTACCAGGCAGAATCGTCTACTGAAGGTGACAAATGGTCTGCAAGTTGTCTCATTTTAGAACGACTTGTTAACACGTTTAGGTCGCGTTGGATTTTCGTACTAGGCGGAACGTGGGAGCCATACGGTCAGTGCCGTAAGCCAAGAGTTTCAATTCGGTATATTTCACTTACCAATGAGCGGAAATTGAAGATCATCCAGTTCATAGGCATCATTTTAGTTATAGGGATGAGAATTGTTTTTAAGCGCTTGTCGACAAAGTTCCAACATTATCTCCTAGTATTTCAGTTTAAAAGTACAGGCCGCAGGTCTAAAAATGGCTTAAACGAACAGAGTGTACGGTAGGTGGAGTTTCGGCGCTTACTGCATTATCTGACAGTGGATGCTGCTGGGCTGCGTTTGTTTTTTATTTGGAACTTTTATAAATCAGGTTAAAAACTGCATCATTGTCTCAAGCATTGTTAGTTACACTAAGTGTTCAAGTTTATATAGTAAATATAGGTCGGGCAAGGCGAGACATAGTTCTTGGTAAAATACCAACACTGACACCCCAGTAAAGCCATAAGCCAGTAAGCCCAGTAAGCCATTTTCTGCCTAAAAATTTGATACGATAAACCTTTCTCACTATCTCTTTCGAGTGTAAGATCCTCTCCACGATATCGTTCGTGTACGAGTTGGCCTTATAGATTGTAGAACAATTATCTTTTCAAACCTGCACCAGTCTTTTGAGTCAAAACCCTACCAGGGGTCAATAATCTACGATGGTCTGGAGGGAAGGTTTCGGACCTAAGGAGCTTGGTTTTAAGTCTAGTGTTTTTCTCCAAATCATATGCATATAGTGAACTAAAGTAACCTTTTTCCAACGTTATTTTTATAAATCCAATGACTTTTGATAAATGTAGCCAGTTCTGTACCATAATAAGAATGATAACACACTACATGTCTCTGTCTACTGTTTGTGGTATACAACTGATACAAATCCTTCTAGCAGGTTCTATGGCGATTCAACAATTCTTTTAGAGAACCCTTTAAACTGAATGCTCTAATTTTGCTTCTAGGCCCAAACCGAACTCGGTCTAGTTTACCTACCTATTTACTTGAGCCGGCGCGATCTTTTCTCAGAGAATCTGTGTCCGTGAACTACCGAAGCGACAGGTAAGAAGCACATCCATATATCAGTCCCGTACAATTAATCAGTTCCTTAGATGAGTCCTAATATTTTGAGAATCTTCTGATTATGATAAATTAGGAACGTTTCGAAAAAGGAGTGCAGAACTAAGTTCCACAGTTAGATGTACGAAAGGCTGAATAAATCCATTATGTAGAGGAAAAACATTTGTTTTCATGTGATTAATTACAAGTCAGATTGCAAAATTGAATATATTAGTAAGGGGTTTCTTTTAGACGCGATTTGAGTTTGTTTTATAAACTTAAATATATGACTAAGCCTCGACTCTCAGAAATACAGATGGTAGTTGCTTTTTTATGACTGGAGATAATGGAATTGATGGAGCCGATAGAATGAGCAAAGTTTATATGAAATATGGACGCCGTAAAAAGTATACAGAAGCACAGCGAGCTCCGATCCGTTTCATGTACAGCTCTGCACA
Source organism: Varroa destructor (assembly GCF_002443255.2). Classification (NCBI taxonomy): domain Eukaryota; kingdom Metazoa; phylum Arthropoda; class Arachnida; order Mesostigmata; family Varroidae; genus Varroa; species Varroa destructor. The sequence goes on along the minus strand of NW_019211457.1, from coordinate 46,335,201 downwards.
ATGCAACTTTAGTTTAAGGTATGCAAGCGTCTGTTAAAATAGACCTGGAAAATTTGCAGAGACCTAACCATAAGATCAGATTCTGCGTGATCAGAGAGTATTCTCATAAGCAGAAGCTGAAATGAGGCGAACAAGTCAGGTCGAACCGACCACAGTATTGCGTACAGACATGCGGTTTAAACGATGACAAATTCAATTCCATTATTTTACAATCCACAAAGGGAAATCTAAAGAAAAAAAAACGTGTAAATATTTTCGTAACGCTCAAATGGTACGTAAATACTTTATGCAGACGTGTTATTGCAGATATTGATCATAATCGTTGGTGTAAATTTCCTGAACGTATCGACTATCGCTAAATTTAGCGGAATCAACATTTCGCACCGTCATATGAAGGCCCGAACAAGCTTCCTAATATTATCCTTCACATGATAAAATCACGACGAAAAACAGCACAACACTTTCTGATTCTGCATTAGATCGTCCTGGTCACAGTTTGCGCTAGTAGATAAGTAATAACAAACAAATGAAGCTAAGAATGACATCTTTCTACGAGAGATACCACTTGTATGATGTAGGAAGCTTTCGAACCTTCGAATCTCTCGAGTATACCCTCGTTTGAGTCACGTTCTTTAACGAGACGATTCTATAATGAGTGAAGTAGCTTTAATGTAGTTATCAAGGCTATTGACTGATAATTGCCAATATATTTAGCCGCTCGCTAGACTTTCTTTAGCGGCGCTCACATTACGACACTCATCTGCGTAGATGTACAAGAAACAAACGCAAACTGTGTACTGAAGTATACAATTCTTCTATTTAGGTCCCTTCACGTTTTCGTTTAGTTTGTGTGTTTTGGCAGGATTAGCAGCTGAGCTTATGATAAGATTCAGGTTGTGCGTTTTGTGCTACTGCTACTAAGCATTGCTACAAGTGGATGGCCCTTATCAACATGGAGAGAAATCCGTTTCGAGCTTAGATCATGCCACGTGGTCCTAAATTTACTGACTGACCCACACGTTACCACGCTACCGTCTCATAGAATCCAATCCAACCCTTGAGTTTAGTTATGGGCGTTAATTCGAATACATAATTCGCGTTGTGATATAGTGTCCTAGATGTACAATACGTGGGAATGAGGCTGCGAAACACTTGTTCCCGCTCAATGTTAGCTCTATAGGATTAAACTAAACAGTCATGTTTAAAGTTGCTTTTCTTGTAATAAAACGCCAAGTAAGCCCGCCACGGTCACTTCACTGGTCCTAAATATACGTCTTTGCACTTTATTTTAGACTGAATTTCAGCTTATCACACGTTCAAGCCCCGAAGTTAAGCTGAACTTTGTTGCAATGGCCCCGGGGACTGCACAGGTAGGTGAGACGCCTGCGTGCTTGTAGGCAATAGGTTCATACCATATAACCCCTATGTACCTCGAGGTTCAGAAGCAAGACACACTAAGTACGGCTTGAGTTGCTCTTTAAGTATCGGCTAGCTGTCATGCTATATCCAATTAGACATGCATACTGCTGAAACGCAGATAACTCTGTTACAGTGGGTGGCGTAATTATTGATTTTCTTTAACCTGCGGTTGACTCTTAGCCTCTGCTCTCTGTATACTGAACTACGCCATATCTGAACCGCAAGGTATTAACGGGAGTTATTCACGAAGCGGCCCACAGCATAATTGGACCCGCTTTAATCCCCCGCCCGAAGCCCCCTAAAGAGAGGCTCATATTATGAAGTATCTTTCCCTATGTACTAGACGTACATAGCTTAGTGGTTGTCCATTTTGTGGATCGTGCTGAATTTACCTGGGTTTTTCTTCGATACAGCATATTGTTTAGCAAGGCTGAAATTTCAACCAGCGATGACCGCTTGTTTATAGGCATAGATGGTTTTAGATGCTTTCATGTGAAGCTATGCTATGCATAGAATGAGCGGCGCCTCACTCTGCCGTGTTAAAAAAGGTCCCATGAAGGACATGAACTCCGATTTCGATCTAACTAATGATCAATCAATATGCCACTGTTTCGCATGAAACTCTTCGACTAAACGTTCTAGGATAGCCTCTATATCGGTTAACATTTGTGCTTGATAAAGGCGTCAAAGGATCTGCAAACGGAATAAAATTGGATATTTAAATTGGTTATGTGACTAGAAATAATTTAAAGAGCAAATTCATAATTAATAATTCAAACTATAATTTCCGTTATAATATTGCGTTTCTGTGTTTCGAGTTCGACATTCGGTATCCGAGTTAGAAGTTCCCTGACACGGCTGGTTCCCGTCACGAAACTGGACATGTATTTTTGGGTTTGAATTTAAGCTACAACTTGCCCCTGATATTGGCACGAGAATACGTTAGCCACTAAGCTATCACGCGGTGGCAAGATTGCCAAACAGAAGGTTGTGTATTTTTGCAATAGTCCTCAAAGATCTCTTGCACAGTGCTACGGCACGCACCAATGGATCGTGGCACGAATAGTCGTAGAACGGGAAGTGTTTAGAAATAGCTTTTCAACGAATTTGCCCTATGGACTGCTTGAACCTATGCAGGAAACGTTTTCCATTACGATATACATAATAACGAATAGTCTAAGTATAAAGTTTGCTTCATATGTCTATGCGTCAGCCTACATAATTAAATCATGCGCGACGCTCATTTAGAAACAATGGCATCCTAAGGCCAAAGATCACGTGCAAGTGACGAATACCGCATTATAAAAATGGAACAACCTATGAAGTTACTCAACAGCTCCTCTCTGCAACTTATAGGAATTTCGACCTATTCAATAAATAACAAATTAGTGTTAGTTAATAATACTCCTTCGTTTTGCAATAATGTCCAGAAATTTTACTTTCAGATTTGTATTTTGTACAAAAAAATAATGGTATGAATAAATAGATCAAGCAGTACCACGACCGTCTGATTAAAATGCAATAAACGAAGTTTGGGATAGGTCAGCGAAACGCTATGGCTATGATGCTTGATGTTCCAATGAAGTAGTTTTTAAGCGATAATTTCAGTCAATTGATTTCGGAGACGCAATAATAATAATACTTGTTTAAAACAGGAATGAAGATTTTGAAGGCCAGTTGGAAGCTATCGATAATGCTCCGGATCGATTACGAACGAGTCTCCTATGCATGTCTTTTCACTGCGCCCAAAACCTGCGATGGCCAATGCCACTTTCTGCAATATACATCGATTTTATATGATCTTTTATATATAATAATTTATATAATAAAGTTCCAGAGTAAAAGAAGTGAGTAGAATTGCTTATAGGATTAAGGTCACTGCCCTTCGCGTTGTTAGCGGCCCTTGTCGAGGCGAAACGTGTTTCAAACCCGAATTTGCCTCTCGCTTGACGTGCGTATTCTGCATGTTCCGTCCATATATCTAACGTGTGTACCGAAACGGCAATCGATGCTCGATGAGGCCAGGTGTCAGGTGCGCTGTCTCCCGAACCGTTACCATTTCTGCAATGTGCTTCGTTGAAGCGTCGATATTTTTTCGCCTGCTAACGCCCCACGCTATTACTGCTGTCACCCTTATAGCCGTTTGTTAGCGAGTTTCCTTTGTCGTTTATCCAATCATATCCCCATTTCGACCCTCGTTTGTTGGTTGTAGCATGGTAAGCTTTGGCAAAAAGCGCTTGGTCAAAGCTGACAGTTTCACAAGGCTAATGGATCTTCAGAAAACAGGTTACTCCTACAGCTACTCCTTGAGAGGCGCTGTGATTGACAGTAACATCCGTGATGCTCTGCACACTTGTACAGGTATAGCGGTGGGTAAAGAAGAGGAAGATTCTGCATTCGAGGCTTTTGTATGTAACAGCGCGTCATGTGATATTTTTGATTTACTTGAACATAGTCATGTGCCCTCCGAGCAGCTCTCTATATCCCCTGATACCACATCGAAAGCCTCATAAGGACCGTGTTGAGGCAAGGCTGTGCTCATCGTATCTCTCAATTCAGCATTCGCACGTCTATCAGTGTAATGTTTTTAAAGAAACAATTGGCAAACGCTACCTAAGCAAATAACAGGCGCTGTATTTTACGAACTACAAGGAATAGATGTAACTTCAAACGCTAATATCGCGTATGTTTCACTCGGATCAATTTAAAAACATTTCCTGAACATGGGTCAAGATCTACATCTTTTGGTAGATCTACTATTACCGATGATGCAAATTTAAGTTTTCGACAACACTACACATTCAGCAAATATGATAAGAGGGTTAGCGTCGAACAGAAAAGATAAGTTATATATCGTCGTTCAATATATGTAACCATGAACAGTGACTGTTCGTACAGCTGTGAGTCGCAAAATGACGGCATGAAGCCCATAAACAGACCTAGAATTCTCATGATAAGTTCCACTTATTAGTGTAGAAATTGGTCGCCAAAGTAACAATAATAGGAGACAATTTCCTGGATCTAGCGTACTATTTTACCATGAACTTATAAATGTTATTAATATTTTATTCTTGCTTGACTAGAGATACTTTTACGTAATTGACTCTAGTTTTAACAAAATCGAATTACCAAATAAGCTGGTTTAACCAAATAACTATTTCTCACGCAGAGAAAAAGGGAGCATGCTGGTCGCATTAACTTAAATGGTAACTTTGACCATGATAAGTCTATTTAACGGGTATGATTAGCAATTAAACACCTGCAAAACATTCATCCATTGTCAGTTTCGTTAATCAGCCAGAGATTGAGAAATTACACATCACTTCTACCCGGTAATTGTCTAACAGGAAGACAAACTTTACCGTTGTTTCAATAAGGTAAAATATCACTCAAGCCGAAGCAGACCCAGACCGGATCCTTAACGGGATGTGGAGCGCATTTTCCTTTTTACCTTCGTGGCCCGGTCACATCTACACAATAATTGGAATCTTCATTTACTGCCCTGCAGCCAGCACGAGCGTTCTCACACCCTGTTTGCTTGCACTTACTTTGTGTCAGCACCTTGGGCCTTTCCTCTTACTCCACCAGGCCTGAGCCGCTCCCTCTTTCTGTTCGAATCAACAGCACTGCCAGCCCAAAAGAAGAACACAAATATAGAGCTAAGGGTCTTTTGGCATTATTACCCGTCATGATCTCCTCATTATCCATGTAGCGTGTAGTGGATGCTCACATCACAGAACGGTGCCTTAGAGCGCTGTTTATACCGCGAGAAACACCGTTCAACTAAGGCGCCCCTCAGGAACAGGCTTCTCATGGCTAACCATAAGTCTGACCCTTAATTTGCCTGTTTAGCCGTTTGTTCTTCTCCACTCTTCACTGGTTCTGACTGCTTTTAATCTTCTTTCTCTTCGTCCTTCGTGAGTAGTTGATTGGCAATCGGTCCCGTTCGAATCTCTTCGCATCTCGCTCGCTTAGTTGGTCGACTTGTCGTGGTTGGCAAAAGTCAAGGCTGCTAGTGATTTGCGGGATAGATATGTCTACTGGGTTCTTGGATCGACTTGTCAGTCGATTTTCCTTCTGTTGCTTGCTACTTGGCTCGATCAACGCTCTAATATGTGTTTCTCACAAGCCTATATTGGTGGCGTAAAGATATTCGAATTTCCCAGTTTTGCTGGTTCGCTTATAATCATGTATCATTTCTACGTGAGCACCAGTCTTCAGGCAGAAAATCGCCTATATATACATATGTATAGACATATATATATATACATTAGCGCTACCGTAACTGTGCACTGTTTATTTCTGACCTTCTCAAGGTACCTCACGTTTTTCGGCCCCCGCTGTTGCGGTAACTGCGGTTCAACAGCGCAGTAGATGCGATCTCGGTTCTGTCAATCCACGCGGTCGGTCAACGATGCTCGGCATGCAGCCTCGTCTGGTAGTGCTCTTCCTTTTCGTCTTTGGCGTCAGCAACTACTGCGGGTCTTTAGCACAAGACCCAAGACTACCATAATGTAGTCAGTGGTGACTGTTGGTGGCAATGTGCTAAAGTGTTAGTCGCCTATCGCCTGTGAGCGAAATACATACATGCATATATCGAGCAGTCGGGTGGTTAGAGGAGGCGCAGATTGAACGTTGAGAGGAAGCGCGCTGTACGAGAAACCGTCTTGGTTGTGACGGTACTGGCCGTATTTCCTTAGGAGGCCCTAAACTAATCTTCCTGGCGCGTTTCCTATAGAAACGGGGTTGGATCGGGCTTCGGCTGTACCCCGTTCGAGTGGTAGAAAACGGTGAACAAAGATGACTGTGTGGTAAAGACGAGTATACTCTCGCGCTATCGATTATGTTTCGACCGGCTTATAGTTAACACGATTGTCAAGTTATAACTTATAAAAAAACAACTGTAGAGTACTGTATATAAATAACTAAATACAAAACAAATATAGCTACACAGAAGCTCTATGTGTGCTACTGACAATCCTTCTGTCATCTAGATAAATAAACGAAGAACTAAAGCAGATTATGTCTCCGAGCGTCGAGGTTTTGCCGTTGCACGAAGCAATGGAAAGCATGATGTCTATTTAATAAACGTACTGCAATTGAACGTAAATAGAAGCAGTGAAGTGTCGAGCTAGTCAAGTTGCTTGAGCATCTTGTGGTGTCAATACCCTAATATGTGTAGACAGACTATATTCTTGGAATACCATTGCTTCAGAGTCTCAACGGAATATATAATACAACTGAACACAGCAAATGTTTCGACATCATCTATAAAGTACTCTTATTAAACGAAGTAAGCAAAATAACATTGATCGTAAAAACATTAATTGGATTAACGAAGTAGACTGTAGGTAAGAAGTAATTATTGATAATAAATTTAAATCATATATTGTTATATTTTTTTTGTCGAGATTGACGCTTCTGTTTCAACGAAAATGACAGAAGCGGATAGGTGGCGCAAGAATCGATTCCAAAGCAAGATAGCAATAGAGTATCGACAGCTCTGAAAGGCTGCGGTGTATGATAATGAACAAAGAAAATAAGCTACGACACGAACGCGTAAAAAAAAAGACGTGTAAAAATTTAATTGCTCCTAGCGTTTCCATTGATTTCTCTACGTCTGTAACGGAAGAAAACCTATCATACTATACTGGACCGTACGAAATCTAACGTCCTCTTATTTCTCTGGCTGATCTCGAAGTTTTATCCCTGTAATCACGTCAGCTAGCGTACACAGGAAATCTGGGACTCTTTGAATCCTGTCTCCCTCCTAGTGACTAATTAAAAACAATTTCGTTTTTACTTTCCGTTTTTCGCAACTTTAATTTGTTTCCAATAAACTGACTGGATTAGGTATAGGATATAAAATAGTTGCTTGTTCTTTTTAATGAAGACACTTTTTATTCAGATTATTATAATTAAGATAAGTTAATTGAAATATTGTCCAATGCGATAGCGGAAGTGACGATACAACGTTATAAAGCAAAAATATTTAAAATAAATTAAAACAGAAATGAGATAAAAACAAATTGGACGACACTTAAGATAGTAATTGAAGCTTTAATAAAGACGTACTTAAAACATAGACTAATTTCGAAATAAAAATTATTGACCGTTTTAGACGCACATTCAGCCAATTTTTTTTTCTCTATTTTATAATATTGTATTACTAAATTACACAAGCGCCATATTAATCGAAGACCTTATATCACCTTCTCTGGTAACACTGTAATTTCACCACTATAGAACTTCGTCATTTCCGAGCGAGAAATTATGGAAAATAATTTTTGCATCCCTCCACTCAATCTAAATTAACACCACCGAGAAAATCCTGCCCAGATCGAAATGGATGATAGTCTGTTGCTGCGCTTCATGGCAAATGCATTAAAATTTCCCATCCAAATTTTCCTAATCCTTCCTTCCAGGTAGCTAAAGGTATAGGTTGGCATTACCATGGCAGAGGACGACGCATTTGTTGTTCGCTATTTCCGCTAGGTTTTTTTTTTTTAATGGCTGCTTATAATCTTGTTACCTGTTGAAGTAAAGCTTTGAATCAATCGTTCGACCAAGGCGTAGCAATTTCCCTCCGGTTGCAGCAGACACACACGATCACCTTCTTTGCTGTCAGCGTAAATTTTGCTACAGAGAGTTTTTTTTTTTTTTTTTTATTTGCACGTTACTTTCAGATGTGATCCATTTTTCATCGCTTCTAATCGACCGTTTAAAAATGACCGCTTAATTTCGTTACATTTCTGGAGAGTTTAGCAGACGGAAATACGGTAGAGTAACTCCTCTGCGTCGGCTTACGTAACAGCCAAACATCGTGCTATTTTTATGACCGATTTTCTCCAAATCATTCAGAACTGATCCGTGGAGACGGTTACCGATATTACGGCTACTCACATGTTGGTCTTGACCAACTTTCACGATCATATCATCAATTAGTCGATTACTACGAGGTACATTTTCCACGACGAAGTGTCCAAAACGAAAGACACAGAACCATCCTTGGGCTCTTCCTTTCAGTAGCGTATCTTGATTATAAACAACGCATATTTTTTTTTTATTAGCCTGGCCAGTCATTTGTCTTGTTATAGTAATAAAATTATAAAGAATAGTAAGTTTTCGCCAAAACTTCAAAGTGCTCTATTATCTATATAGTAATGCCAGATGTTAGCTTGTAAATATGGCAGCAATTCACATTGTCTGACATATGTGCCCTTAAAGAGGCCTAAGCAGAAAAACGGCCAACACTTTTGCGACTAGTCAATATATAGAGTATCCGACCGGCCAAATAAGCCAGAAAGAGATGACTAGCTCATACACACGTTCTCTGACGGTTAGTAAACCTACTTATAAAAAATGTCGTGAAGTGAGCGCACCGTGTTGAAATAGTGTCCCTTTTTTTATAAGCAATGTCAACTGAATTCTAGTTTAAACGACTACTTCAAATAGTCTCCTATATATTTATATATGTATATGTACTTATCTCATTATAGGCTCCTTCAATGGTATATAAGGACACTTGCATTATATATAACGACAGATGCATGGTTCGATTTTCTTGAAATTTCTTGCCGAATCATATTGGTAGAGCCTTGTTCCGTAATGCTCACGATGTGAAGAAACCGTACGATTATTGCGTACGTATCTGATTCGAATCTATTTTCTAGTTTAAGCGGAGCGTTTGTGCCCCATGTGCCCCACAAACATAACTGGACGATTCTATGTTTTACAAGTAAACATCGAAAACTCCAGTGAACAGTTTCAACTGTGTGAGACTCAACTTCCAAAACACATAACTTAACCTGAATTGCTAAGATAGCTGCGAGAAAATCCTCAGATGCGAAGGATATCAACAGTGTCGAGATGAATTGAGTTGCTTTTTCCCATGAAGTTACAATTCGCACTTTCTACACATTGGATTTTTTTACTTGAAACAGATAAACAATTACGTTCGACCGAAATTAGTTATCACTTAAGGTTAAAACGAGATGTTGTCCACCTAAGTGATTCATAAAAGCATTATAAGGACTAAAAAATAATATTCGTCTTGTTTACAATCGTGTGGTGCATTTTCAATTGCCCTGTATAATTGGGTACAGAGTGTCTGTTTTGTGAAACTGCTAGCATCAGGTACGGTCGTGTTTTTTTGCTGAGCTTCACATAAGCTCAGACGTAAGTTAGACTGGCAGTGGCCTGTCGCATAATTCCTAATGCACTGGAAACGGTATCTTCAATTAGGATAATAACCTCTGAGCGCTATGGTTCTTAGACATTTATTGTCGGAAAGTTTAGGGCCGATTACGAGTAATACAGTGGACGCTATTAGGCGACGTCTTTGAATTTCGCGCAGCGGAAGCTAAGTTATTGGAAAGTTCGATGCCTATTTAGGGAAAGTCGACCTAAGGAATAAGCGTGTATGCATTCTAGTGTCTACCATACAATGAGGAACTTGAGGATGACGAAGTTATTATGTTCTGAATATGATCGTTGATCAAGGTACGCAAGTCCATGAAATCACGAAGCAATAAGTATCAATGCAAAAAATAGTAAATGAGAATTTTCGTGGCTTTGAAGTTATGACAACAGCATGCAGAATATTGGTTAGACGAAATTTTATGTTTGGTATTTATTCTCGCTAAAAAAATGATTTATTTTTTAGTAAGCGAGTTGAAAGATGTAGCGGTAATCCCTTAGAGGGCTTTGTTTGACATATTCATAATTATTCGAGGATTAATTTAATTTAATCAATGAAGCTATATAAAAGGGATGCAGTATATGTAGAAGAATAGTTCTCATTCATGCTCTTGGCAGTAGGAAAAAGTTATTTCAAGAAAAATCCAAAAACTCATTATGGTATGAACAAAAAGTTTGCCAGTGAAATATGGACGAAAATCAGCTAATGCGCCTGAAGGCCTGAATGAAGTGAACCTGATAGGCTAGTGGCCGGACAACTAGTCGAAAGGGTGCACTTTTGACGGCCCTAGTGTTTCTATGTGCTCAGTTTAGCTTTACGTTGCGTATAATGTCCCCGTGGTCTAAACGTTAGTGAAAAGGTATTTGCCTGCTAAGCTTAGAGACAGGCTGTCGTCTGGGTTCAAACACAAGTATCGACACACGGTTCGTTTCGTAATGGCCGAGGGAGCAAGCCAACCGTCCGTCAGGCAAAATGCTTAATGGCGGTACCGTTCAAAACGCAGAGGTTGACTGAGCATAGCGATGTGTTTAGGAACAAGAAGCTGCGATCGTTATCTTCTCCAGATATAGAGTTTTGTTCTTGAAGTATTAGGAACTGAGCAAATAATTGGTATAATAATGCCGGTTTGCTGACTGTCGGTATAAGTATATACATATATATGTATACGCGTACACAAGAGCGCTGTCGATGCAATTTAAGATAACATAAAAAGCAATGAATAAGGTTAAAGAAATAGATCATTAACCGGATGTCCAACTTATTTACTCTGCGAACTTGATAAAGATCCGGACCACAAATTTACATTATTCATATTGTAGAAGTATATGGTAATCTCTTGTTAGGTCTTATCATCTATCAGTACTTAAGTTGTTTCTCTTAGGGCGTACTTCTAATAATTTTAGTTTTTCTATAATTGCTTTTTCTGTTCCGTAATTACTGTAGACAAGACACACCTAAATTATATCCTTGCCTATTATTTAACAATCATACATCATGCATCTGCGTACGATGAGTGTATTTGCTTGAGTCTTGAAGTTGTTATGACTGCAATGTTATCTTCTGGCTTTGAGTTGCAATGGATACCTTTCTACAAATATAGCGCTCCCGGCAATATTACGAAGTAGTCGGTGCCAACGCAACTACTGATGATACAGTTAGATCCGTGTGGCATTATTATTAAGTTATACTAAAACTTCGAAGTTATTTAACTCTCATTATTCACACAAGGGTCTTCAAGTATCTAGTATGCTCGATGGTTTTCTAATCTGGTCGAAGAACGTTCTTCTTTAGGCTATTTAAGTAAGTCTTTAAGGAGAATTCTGCAAGTCTTACACGCGCCTAAGGTTCAACTATCATCAGCAGGCAGGTTCCAGATAACAATCGCAGACGCTGTCAATAACCATAAAGGCATTGGCGTTAACTATGCGGCGTGCTTTGATTCCTGTAAAAAAGAAATGGGAAACGATAGAAACCAGCAAGTTATTCGTTTTTTATATATATATATATATATATATATAATATATATTCCTCTGTAATAGACAAGGCATTGGTATATTAGTATTGTATTATGCTTGGCTCAGAACAAAGGGGCACGTTTTCATTGATTTTAGTCACGTGCATCTGTGCATAGGGTTCATCTGGAACTTTTCTATATGCGTCCTAACACACACACGTACTAGCATTTTTCGACAAATTTAAATAAGAGCATCCTTTAATATTGACATTTGGTGTGCTTTATTAGAAATTACAGCTTTTTTTTATATAGGAACAAGGCCAACTCGCTAGTATCTCTCAGATGCGTAGAAGAACATAGACTAGTCTTTTAGCCACTACAAAACGGAAGACAAATGATGCTGTACTTTCAAAGAAAAAAAACTATAAATTATAAGCGGAAATACTTGTAGGCATATTATTTGTCAGATATGACTTCCTCAGATCACAAGCGCCATCTGAATCTGTCGAGAAGATAACGTATTCAGAGAGGAGAAGGTGCGTGCCGGAATCCGTTCTTTGGGAATGTCTGTCTGTGTGCCCACTTGTTCTGTCTTCCTGGATTAGTTCGGCCTATTTTCCGACTATTCCGAATGTTGACGAACCGAGTAGGTCCAACGGTTTGGGACAAAGGTGGACGACGATAGTGGTAGCTGCTGACAACTGCCTAGAGCAGTGAGAACTATATAAATAGAAGAGCCAAAAAGTCCGGTAGCGCAGAGATGGCCCAACTATTTTAAACTTCTAGAGATAAGTTCCAAAATTTCTACTGCAGCTTTTAGCTATGACTGGTAGTACGGCGAGGGAATTGACCATATTATCCGTAAAGTGTGTCGTTTATTGACAAGTAGGCAAAGGTGTAAGAGCCAATACTTCGATGCTTCGTAACAACAGCATAAAGATAGCAACAACAATAGTATAAATAACTGAACTGCCAGGCTACATTCATATATTATACAACAGGTGGCGCTCAGTGTTTGACACATGTTTGCATGTGTATGATATTGCTTGAAAAATTTATTTATGCTTTTTTTTTTTTTTTTTATTATGAGAAACTGAGAGCGTTATCTTTCGAATAAGGAATTCAATGAGGATTACCGTTCCTGAACTGTTTGTTACCGGTATAGTAAAATAGGTTCGGGGTTACAATGCAGAATCGTTCGATTGCCAATTTAGCTGATAAACGCTATAGATTTCTCGTTCAATCATCAACTGTCAACCGTTCTCCTTTTCAAAGGACTGTTCGTGTTGGACATCGTGTTGTGATGAAAGAACTAACAGGTATTTTTTTGCATTTCTTTACTTTGATCATTATTGATCGTCAACAACATAACCGATTTTTATCAATCGTTTGGTTTCTCCATTTTGCTGTCTTAACTAAACCCTCAAATCCAACGATGTAAGGATTTTGTTATGACCACCAGTTTCCGCTTGGGAGTCGGCCAGCGAAGTGTTCATAATGAAATGGGTAGAATCACTTAAATCGATGTTATTTCTATTTTAGCTAAAAAAAAAAAAAAAAAACAGACAGACAGAAGCTCAGGAAATGTAGATAATGCAATGTTAATAACTATAATAAGCTGAAATATTTCGCAATTGTTTGTAAATTTGATGGCCATTATCATAGTGCTGAAGTGTCAAGGTACAATAGATAGGGTTCCTTTTGCAACTGCTTAGCCATATTCATTGGTCCTAAAGTTTCCGACATTTAATATAAGAACGCATTAATATGTGAGAAAGATCGTACAAAGCCGAAGGTTATCTGGACGACATGAGCTTAAAAAACCCTACTGACTGATTAAATACAAAAATGAATTACACTCCTGGTCCTCATAGAATCGTCCGGGTGCCCTTCGTATCTGATGACCCCTTGGGCGGCATCACCACATAACATCAGTAGTGCGTTCAGAAGTGATTTCTGAATTGCCTGAGGAACAATAGATGACGTGTCGGTGTGCCTGCTTTTGGGCAAATATCATCCATATACTAATATTTAGAGACTACAGATATATAGCAGCTGACTCTGACTCACTAGCAATGCCAATCGACCTATATACGGCACTGACAAAAGCCGACGTTAGAACGCACCGCATTTCGCCATTTTAAATCGTGTACTTTAACCCTGCTTTAACTTTTTCGGCGACTCCCTTTTCAGTCACAGGATTATTGAGGCTTACGGGACGCCAACTCACACTGCACGTGATTTTTACCAATAGACGTGTGTAGTTAGTCCTCCTGCTTCTGCTACGTGGCTACGTAGCAAGGTTCTATGTACCCGATACGCTATATATTTAACTTAAGCGTTGGCGGTAAGTTAGTTACCTTGACTGTAACGTAGAAGAGAGAAGAGACTGTTTATATTCTTGGTGAGTCGATTACAACTATATTAATTTGCTTAATAATCTATTTCGAAGTTAGTTAATTACTTACTCGTTGTATTGTAATGAGTATTAAGGCTTAGTAAGTAACTTGTAAGACAAAGATAGCTAGACGTGTTGCTTTGCTAATGATACAAAATATATTTGAGTAGAACCTCTTGTTCTAACCACGTGTTAGAATAGAACACAGGGCGCTCTAAGAGTCATGGCAAACTTCACTGCTACATTATTTTATGAGGAGTCCACATTTTGACAGTTTTCTGTTACGCTAGCTTCACTTTTCGAAGGTTTTTACTGTGTGTCACTTCATGGTGTTATGTAGTGTCGATGTCGCCAGCCTCTTCGTGTTGTCACAAAAATTGTAAACTTAAATTTTAGGCACATAATTTGCTTCACAGATAAATCCATGGCTCATCTAATCCTGGACAGAAATTGCTGTCGACCTTAAGAAGCCTGCCTTACAAATGGTCATATACGTCACATGAGGGTCCGTCTTAATAAGCATCTCCAGGTCAATGTCATTAGCCCTATTCGATATAATCAATTGGCTCATCGCACGTAACGGTCTTAGGACACAGAAAACGGCCACTGGTTTAGGGCGACCATGTATGCACATGCATGTGCGGTAATTAAGAGAGTTATCCTATCTTCCTGAAGTGTCAGTTTGGTACTAATACAATCGTTATGCACAGAATTGGTTTACTCTGGTCATGTGTCACAATAAACACAGGAATTAATTGTGAGCTACCCAGAAATTACGATTGTCAATAAAAGCTTTATCAATACAGACCCTTTTAAAGAGCAGTTTCTTGATGTCTCCCTCTAGCTTAACTAGCTCCCTAGTCTCGATAGCCCAAAAAGAATTTCTGGGTTCTGCCTTTTTGCAGTCAGCCTTGCATTGCTTACCTTTGCCTTTACAGGGATCACTCAAGCAGTTCACAATAATTCTTTTTCTTTCACGTCTTTATTATTGGCACGACAGCAACAATTCCAATTTGCCTAAATCTGGAGTGGATGGAAATCCATTAGGGGCTGTAATCTTTTTTTTTTTTGTTATTAAGCTGATACGTGCGGTGTACCCGCTGGCTGAAACTGCGTCCAGTCAACGGCTCCGCGTATTCATCTTCTCGTTGTTATTGCACGGCGTCTGTGCTACACAAACACTGCTGTGATTCTTCTCGTCGGTTGTTAAGCTTGTGTTCACGCTATAGCCCAGTAATGAAAAAGGCGAATCAGAACGTCCTTGGCCTCGACGAGGGTTAGCCATTTTTGTCACGACGCCTACGAAACACGTCCCTACCGCTCGTATTCTAGTTACCTTGTCCGCGACTAGCAGAAGTATCACGAAGACGTCAAGCCTGTAGCTGCTACAACGAGTGACCGGCGACACAATAAATTCCCTGTTCGTACCCTTTGCTACAAACGTTGGCCGACGAAAACAACGACGAGGACTTGTCATAAGTCAACTGACCCGGACTAACCGTTGTATCAAGATAAGGCTGTCATTGTTGAAGCTGGTTGGGGCTGGCGATTGTAGCAGTAGATGCTGCAACACCAGCAGAAGCTCGCTCCTATTCTGTCTCCTATGTCTTTGACATAGGCAGAAAAGTATAAAGCCGAAGTGAGTAATCGATGGAGGAAGAGCTCATGTAGATGGATGAAAAGAGGGAGTCCAGGAACGACTCAGGGGTTAAGCTATGCTAACGGCTGGACTTCTGGGAAACTAAACGCATTGTCGCTTTTCCATTTCGGTAACTGCAAGACTCCGACAGCATTTTGCATCGATGATACTGGCGCTTTTCAGCGCGCGGCCGTGAAGTCAAATCGAAATTCCGGGAAAAACTTCAGAGGATTTCCTACCACAAACTGAATGCACCGTGCGTCGAGCCATTGCTGGTTAAGAGTACGTAGCCTTTTTACGCTGACACCCCGTTAGTGTAGCAAGGCAACGCGTCCTTAGTAGGGGTATGCGCGAACATATTCCATAGGTGACAACGTCCCCTGACGTTTCTTGGGTAGGTTTGACAGCAGAGTCGCTTGGAAGCAAGCACACCATCACAAGAACACCATTACGTAAGAATTGGCAATGCACCTTCTATACTGATCTCTGCAATGAATCCTATACAGTGCTCGCTGGCACGTTCACTGCAGTCGTTAACTATACGAGAACGAGCCACCACTTTGAAGAATTTTTAAAGGATCTACGAAACAGTTGAGCTATTAGAAACAACAGAATGCAATTATTTCCCGAAATAGCTACTGAATAATAATGGATGAAGAGCGATGAAGACTAGAAAGACACCATTCCAGACAGAACACGTTAGTTACGCACGATACAAATAGGATACGTCTATTTATTTGATTTGCGAACTATGAGACGGAAAGTCATGTCACACAAAACAACATAACGAGCCTATACGGTATTTGTTCTAACCGAAAGTGCATACATGTATAGCAATATAGTGTATTTTTGAGATTTTTTTGTGGCCTAAGCTTCTATTCAAATATAGAAGGCCATATAGACTACGAGAATATAACATACAAGGTATTTATCATGTAGATTGGTATAAGTTAAAACTTATAAACTTATATGGTATAAGTTAAAGGTCAAAAAAAAAACGACTGCTTTTGTTTACTATTTGTTAAAAAATGTAGACGCTGTGGCGATACCGCTGTGGCACTCTAAAATCCACTATTCGAAAATACAACAAGCCATGAACGACAACCTGGCGTTTCACTTACCACACATACCGTAATACATAATACCATAATGTAAATAATAACAACATAATGTAAATTTCACTCAAACTCATGCTTAACATTAAGTACGACTATAACACATATATTGAACTGGATGGACTACTAATTTATGCTAGGCAAATTATCTACTTTAGCGTCACAATCTGTTTAAACATATATTACTAAATAAGTATTTCAAGCTTTATACTTAATATTCCTCTCAGTAAACTGTGCACTAATAAAACGGTGAGGCAAAAAGCAGGCAATTACTTGAGTTGTATTTACAGAGGGGGGTTATAGGGGTCTAATGGTATGAGAAGGTCAAAAATCTAGTACAAGCCCGTGCAGGTCCATATCAGATCGAACAAGCAGACGATAACTGGCGGAGAGCTCTTCGTTAACTTCAGTAAACGTAAATGTTCTCTGAGGCAGTTTCAAGTGTCTCCATGTAGAAGCTCCGGGATACTTTCGGGGGCCTCCGAGAAGTGCTGACCGGTCCCCAGGGTTCGACGCGTCTTAGCTCCAAAGCGTTCGCGCTAATTCAAGTAAGAAAACTACAGTAGCAATACAACGAGTACGGTAGCCAGCAGATGGAGTACACTTATACATGCGCATATTCACATCCGCTTTCATGCATACGAAACTAACCCGTATCTATTTGTCGATCTATCTATTGGCGTGTCTATCGGTTTTTTGATTCGAGAGTCACAATTGAGCTAGATAAAAATAGTAATAGAAATAGTAAAATAAGATCTATGGAACTAGATGGGGCGCGGAACATTTAGCGAGCATAAGATCCGCTAGTTCCAAGGCACTCTGGCCTTCTGTCACCCGCGATACACCAGGGTCAAACCTTTTAAGCTGTGGCTTATTAGAACCTGGCCAGGACTATTCACGCCAGCTGCTATTGCTGGTGCTAATTTTCAAGTCAATTCTCGTTAATTTTCAAGTTAAAGTAAGTTCTCGGTAATTCACGAATAGAGATTTACAGGCGACAAAGGAATAATTAATTTTAGTTTAAGAATACAGCCATGCCACGGATTGTCGTTGTGCAAATCTCGATTATGTGTAAAAAGCTTTGACTGAGCTTCTGGACGCTGTCGAGGTGTTCGTATATGTTTTAACACTTTTATACTATAATGCTTTCATTATACAAAGATAAGGTCATTATTACAAGATTTGGTTTTCTCAAAAATGCAATTTATAATTAACACATATACCAGAGTTCTAGGATTACCTGTTGGCGTTCGTAATACCGAATCCTCTGTTTTTTGCACGATATATTTAAACAGGAACTTCAAGGAGCGAAAGTGAAAGTGAAGAATATTAAACAGCCCGATTTAGTGAAACTGGGTCGATCTGGTACTAGCAAAGAGACTGAAGCATGTTACAGCTGCGGCGGACGTCAAGACATCGTCTCCGTGACGATGAAAGGCTGACTTTTTTGCTCTCTAGACCTAGGTCTATGTTCGTATCCAAGTGTAGATGACAGCTGTAATTTCACGCGGGAAAGATCAGCGTATGGGGCCATAATGATCGGACTAGAACAGCAGAGCCGGACATAAAGCTCAAAACGTAAAAAAGTGCTTGGACCTTTGGGAAAGCCGGACGCTTCGTAAACTCACTGAAGCTTAATAAGTTAGCTTATGAGCGGCTCGTCCTTAAGGTGAGCACCCGAAGATGCGCAATGTGAAGCCAGGTAGCCGTAAAGCAACGAGTCCCCATCATAAAGAATTTTGATAGGAAAGCTGGCGATTTAGATTACTGGGCGATAGGGTCCCGTAGTTTACTGGAGTCTTTACCCTACCGGTATTAGTTATAACAGATTTCTACTTACGATAGTTGATTTACTATCAAATATGTCCCTAAGCATACGACAGTGTCAAGCGTGGATCGGCTGTCGGAACCAAGCAATGCATTTGTCATAGTCGACGCTCGTTTAAGGTCGGATAATATTAACGGGAAATTCGGCGATCGGATAGTACGTACGTTTACCGTTGCAGCATTAGTATCACTTAGATTTTTAGTACTTAATAGGATAACGTAGTAAACGTGTAGTGTAATCTTGCTGATGCTAATTGAATGCAACTTCATTATGTTGAAACCACTCAGAGGCAATTATTATTAGACCAATTGGAAAATCCCAAGTTATCGATGCAAGTTTCGTTTAAGAAGTTAATTCTCTAGCCTTTCAAATCATTGGATGGTCTAATAACGTGTCAACACTCTAGTAGAATGGTGTGATCTATGTAAAATACAGCAGAAGCAACTTAGAGAGGCTGATTATGTACGGTTTAATTAAAATGAGCTAGGCTGGTTCAAAATCTTGTCTTAGTCAAGAACATTTCTGCTATTCCTTGTTAGGAGAAATGCTTCAAACTGTTTAGTCTCCCCGAACGTAACACTTCAGGGATGATGTCAATTTAAAGATGACTTCTCTCGTTATCCAAGAACTATATGCCGTATACTATATACAGCTCGTCAATATCTCGCGGCCTATTAAACAGGGTCTAGCAACAAGGCTTCTTCGACACTCGTGTCCGGTATGAGTCGAGAGCTTATCGGCCTGATTAGTCGCCTAAATTACCTCGTACTGTGCCCAAAGTTGTGGGTTTGTAGAGCTAGGAACTGGGCTACCTTTGGGTCGGTTTTCATGTTCGCTTCGTAAAAAGTAGTGACAAAACAAAAAGTCAATCGATGCCAATGCGTCGATCTACGTTCGCTAGGTCGACTCTACGAAGTAGTCGCTAAATTATTTATAGCATTAATAGTTTTGTTATTTATCTAGCGTTACAGATATATCTTATTTAAGATTTAGGGCTTACAACAAGCTGGACCAGTTTAGGCTAAGTTTTACATAATAATAATAATAATAAAACGACCATTAAATTTATGTATATATATAAATGATCGATGCATTTCATAGTATAGTATGGTCGCTGGAATTTTCCGTTGCACGTATTAGTTCAGCTGAGGCGTATACGTTTATGTCTCAGTGTGTGTTAGTATAGATAATAACAGAAATAATAATCATAACATAATTAGCGTGGGAACGAGAATAGTGCTGTGACTTTTTTTTACCTTTGACGGACAACAACAAACAAATGGCTGTTTAGGAAGCAGCGATGCTTTGGCGATTGCTATACCTGCAATATTTTCATAATTTAAGGATAGAATCAATTACGTAGATTTCTCTGAATAGTGTATTTAACAGTCAGTGTGAGACGTGTGTTCCTCACTTTGTTGCGTCCAGATCTTCCGCGAATATTTCTCGTGTACGTACGTACGTGCGCACTGATGATAAAGAAGAACCTCTAATTGATGTTGAGTTCATATACGGGTACATGTTGGTTTCATTTTTAAAGAGATCCTGTGCAGTTGAAACCTTCAAGACATCGTGTAGGTCCGAGGACAACAGAAGAATAATCTCGCAAAGCTTACTATAGCGTTTTGACGTGCGCTATAGTGGCAGTTAGAACCCGGTAATGGTAAATGAATGACACAGACGCAAGCCTTCTTCAATTTTAACAAAATCCGTATTTAGCTTTATGCATATATACTGTTCTTTATATATATATATATATATATATATATATGCCGCTTGAATAGCTTTAACGAGTAATACCGTTTGCATACTGAAGCTGGCTACTTTTCGGACCTTCAGTGTATACTATACATATGTACATAGTAAGAATTCACGTGTTAACGAAAACGAGCAGCTACCAGCCGACCTCAGATACTACTATCACTGTAATTCTATAATGTGGTAAGTTTGTTCATTCACCTCCTATCCGTTCCTAGAGTTCACTGTAGATTCACCGTACATCGGTTCTCGGAATGCGAATTCGTCAGCGTCGTTCGGAGCAGTTATACGCTTGTTTTAGGTGAACCTCACAGCTTCTTCAACCACTGCAATACCTCGCTTAAGTGACCCCGCAACCCAGATTTGGATTGAAATTATTTGGGCTAATGTTAGCAGCGCTTCTCTGTAAATTGACATCAAAGACTATTACCAATCGCAATAATGATAAGTAAGTTCGATGTTGGTTGAGGTTCGTTAGCAGTTACTACTGTGAACCGTTTCTAACATTTAAACAAAAAAAAGTACGTTTGGACGCTTGATTATTTCATCGTTGGCTGTGTTCATCGATCTTAATTTGTCCTCACATGTGTACTAACGCCGTAGGCATGTTACCTAATCATGTTTCCCATCCGGCTCGAACCGGTTCGGCTTTCTTTTGACCTGAATTCGGTTTTTCTCGGGTTTCCTAGGTACTTTCCTTATTTCACTAATAGCTGTTTCATTATAGATACAAATCTATAATAATGATGTCAAGTAATTTTTCAGGTTGATCGACATTTTCTTGATGAAGCAGGAGTAGCGTACTTATCGACGAAACTTAAAGACGCTTGAGGTTGTCTAGGTCTAAGGTCGATCGTAGACACACTCTTTATTTCGCGTCGAAAAGGGCCAGCCGCTTAAACGGCGGTACAAGCGTGAGATTTAAAGCAATTTCTTTTTGAAACAGATGGCCCCAAGCTGGTTTGGCACTGGTAAACTGCATTGGGCCTACCTACCTTAACAATGACCAGTTTTTGTCGATTGGTTTTGCCTGTAGTAATCGTTGACACTATTTGCGTTTTTGCGCCGGACGGGCTGATCTTTAGAGCGTTCAAATCCAACTACAGCGGTCCCAGAGACAATGCTTTAGTAAGTTATCTTGGCCTTGAAGAAAGCGAATAGGGGAAATGTTACCTTTATTCGATGATAAACAAAGGCGATTCGATGATAGAGGCGTCTTTGAGTCTCTCAGGGGTCAAGTGAAGACGCTTTCTCCTTTTTTTCCGACATAACCTAGCTGCTGATTGTGCTCAATGATTAAACTTCATGTTCAATCGATACAGACAATTGTATTCATAACATACATTCTACTAATGAGGGTATTTTGTAAACTCCGTTGTAAACAACAATAATAATCATAGAAATAATCAACGTGCGCTTCTTTGTTGGATGCTCACCTACAACATTTGCGGAGGTAATGAATGTGAACCTTTCAAACGAGTATCTTACGTCTACCTTACAATTGTTTGTCCTATTCTTTTCTAAGGACCAATAACACTGTTGGCGTAATTAAAAAGCGCAGCAATCGTAGGCCGAACTAGTACACACGTCTAGTATTACTGGGGATGCGAAATGGAGGTGTATATTAACGTATGGAACGGTACGGCTTTGTATGATAGACAGAGTATTCCTTATATGTATACGGAAGCGCTCCATACAAGGGTATACAGGCGCTCCATATATACCTTTTTCCTATTCTTGCTTAGACCTTGAGGCTGTTCCAATCTGAAAATCACCACAAAGTTGAAAAGAGATCACAGCCAAAGTCAGGAGCGGATCCGGTCGTCCCAGAGGAATTTATAACTGGCAAATTCATTGAGGCGTAAAGAGATCATTGACTTGGGAGCTAAACAGCAAAAATCTCTTTGATCCCACTTCATTTCAACTATCATACTTGTAAAGGCTTCTAGGACAAGCGAGGGCTCTACTCTTGGTTCATACTTTGCATACACAGCATACAGTAACTAACGGTTAAAGGAGAAATTAAATCGCAAACGGCTTGATTAAGGACGTAGGTTTAGTAGGACGCCATATAGACTCCGCTAGGACGTCAAATAGAATACGATGCCATACAATAAGAGGGCAACTTTATCTGTTAAGCATAATAATCTATATATGAGTAAAATCGTTTGATTGAACTTTTGTGTTCCGAGAATCACAAAGAAGCTCTGCATTTGCAGATGACTAGCAGTTAGAGAATTAAGTAAAAATGGTTATCGGGAGAAAGTTGAAGTGGAAAGGCGAGTGCCAATAGAAAAATGTAACGCATAAAAAATATTACCACCTCGGAAATTATAAGTACACATGCTATGCTTATATATATATATTGCCCAATGTAGGTGTATATAGGTTCATTGAGGAAGCTGCGCAAAGACATCTACATTTCTATGATACTATATATAGGATATTCGTTGATTAAGCGAAGTTTGACGATTTAAAAAATAAGCTTCTATATAATGGATTTGCATTATTTATTCTGTAAATCATACTCGGATCGTGTCGTTGCTCGGAAGGGCTAGGCAAATTGTGATAGAATGTATCTTAGAAGACGCCGATCAAAATCTCGCAAACCATTCCAGATATTATCCAAAATGTAACATTCTTTATGGATCCATAACCTTAGCTGTTGTTCTATTTTAAGGCAATCTTCACTGCGTGGATAGGTATTTATAAACGAAACTAGCCCCACTGCATGAAGTGTGACTTCTAAAGCCTCATCTAAAGGTTTCATCAGTACCCCATAATAAGGTTGCGTTATTCTCAGAACATATGATGATATATCGTATCGATATATGTAGGTAAACGTTTTGTATAAGTGAGAGTCTCTTACCGGCAATAATTGGGCAGGAAAAGTAGAGTCAGCATAGTCCTGCAACAGTTTACACTTGTCCACCCAACAAATGCCAAGAAACTTACCGATCTTCTCAGGAATGGCTGAGTCGGCATATATCTCTTTTGTGCTTCTAAATTCTAGGACTAGGACCAGTAATTTCTAATTCGATAACTCAGCCTCATTAAATAACGCCAGGCAGCCTTTATGTAAAATAGTTTACCTTGCGGGTTTGAAACCTGACTTCTAGGCTTTACGGAGCCAACGCGGGCCGCACCGGGCAGGATTCTATGAAAATCGGCGCTCGATCTGTAACAAGATATCGTTTTAGGTGAACAGAAACGCTGACTAACTCCAGCGCTGCACGGTTCGGTAAAATCAACGGGTATTTTAAGTATCATATAAGTGGTTGTCTCGATATGAATAGTTCCAGGAGATGAGTGGTACTCTTCGAGCGAACATTGAATGAAATGCGTTCTGAGTTGTATCACTTCGTAAATTATCCGTCAGGATAATTAGGCTATTTATGTACATATAGATTACAAAATCTATGCAAAATTTTTATGTCAGCGGCATTGCTTGAAAGTCTTAGCAAAACGGCCCTTATTGATCCTAGGTCACCGACTGACTGATGCTAGATGCAAATTTAGGATCAGTAAGTGAGTGATACATCTAAATTTGGAGCAGCGTTTCTATTAAAAGAAGCCTTAAGGGCTGTCTTGAAATAGGAACAGCTTGTCACAGAATAGTAGGTCTACTTGGACGCGGTTAGAATTATGTATGTAAGCTCACACCCTTAACGTCACACCGTTTGTTCAACCTGAGTAATGCTGATACCGAACTCCAATAAAAGGCTGTTAAAGGCGCGTAACGGCTGTGGTCGAAATATAATATAATAATTTCTTTTTTGTTTGTATAACGTTTTAACCACTTTACCAAGTGAGCACGGTCCGTAGGCACAGACTTTTCCAGCTTCGTCCCTTTATCCTGGACGGCGCGTCAGCTGTCATATTGTACCTAGGCACGTAGTATCAAGTACTCATACAGTACGTGCACACTAATTACCTACTCACCCGCTCGATGTATGTAAACGGAGAATATTACTTCCTTACTTTATATTGTGATAGACTGGTTTAGAGTGAAACGGGCGAATCAGCGATGCATTTGGCAGTGTATGGGTTTCCATACTCCGGACGCTGCATGCGTCTGTACAAGATGTAGTGAAATATGCCTGAAATACCATGCGACGATGTATCTTCGCTAAGCAGCTTGTTCGAGCGGACGCACCCGTTTCTATTCAGCACAACTATATTTTTGTTCCTTTGGCTTATTAGGAATGGGGACTTATTAGGTTATGGGGAAACTAGCTCAAAGACAGTTGAAACTTACTTATTTAATGGTTCGAACTTACTGAGGGTTTGTATAAAGTGATTTTGAAGAGTACAACATTTTGTGCTTCTAATATCTGAACAATACTTTCAAGATCAAGTCTTCTAAACTGGTGTCGAGCTTGAACCAGATTCGGATTTATTTGAGCTTTTCGTTGAAGCTGGGCGCCGTGCAGTTGTTTGACGTTCGTTACTTTCTGCTGTCGGGTAGGTGCTGCACGATGCAGCTCACCGGCGTGCTATCCCGCCATGACTGAGACAGCTTAATCTGGTAGCCATTTTTTGACCACGTATCCAAACGATCTCTGGACACCGGCCTCCGAACTCTGACCACGTGATGCTTTACTTGTGGATCGGTCAGAGAGAACTACGCTGGACCACTGTCGGTCTGACTTTGGCAATTGACGAATACGGAGGATGTTTCGTGACGGTGCAAAGCCCTTTCCAGATAACTAACAGGTGCGTGTCGCTAATTAAGTGAAGGAACTTCTTCTGAAAACAACATAGTTACTTAAACGTTGTTTAAACCGATACCACGACAAAGCTTTCCAGGCCTTGAAATATACAGCCACACAACGTGTTCATGTATTACTATGCTAATCAGCATCATTACCATCATCGTCGCGTACTAAGCTCTCGGTCCTTCACCATTTAAAAAACAGGCCCACAGATAGTCTAATGTATACTTTATATACTTTACGTGTATATATAGATATAGATATACCGTGACAATAAATACAAGAGGCGCCATAAAGTAGATTTAACCACAGTTAAGTTTGTTTGGCACTATGAAGTTCGGCCAAAATCGCCATAATGTTATGCTTCAAAGACAACTGAAAATAGTAGAGAGGCTATGAAACCGCTATGCATGATGTTCGTACTCTTGCAATTTAACTACACCGCCATTTCAACGCATTATAAATCAATTAATTATTGGTAACTTTACATTTTTATATTACTAACCTTACGCCTCTAGAATTATATTTAACTGTATGTGATGGGTCACTTTTCGATGGATAAGCGATACTGATTTGTTTATTTACTGTTTCAAAATCAAACAACTGATCAACTTTGTGCGTGCCCATTGATTATGAACTAGCATGAATTACTTTACGAACTTCAAGTTATGATTTCAAGATCTAGAGCACGGTTCGGCGTGATCCAAGGTAACATCTCGATTCTAATTAATCTCAAAAAAGAAATATTTCATTGTGCTTTCCTATAAAAGATTGACTCTTTACAGACATCCTACTGTTGCATTTAGCCAATCAGTTGATAACGCCAGAACTGTTGTTCTATTTTGGCCAACGCGTAAAGATGGTATCATCTTAGAGTACAATGTAGCAAGGACAAAGTCGCACGAGGAAAAGTATGAGGTTTTTCGGAGCTTGACGTTGTTTGCTCCCTTCCTATCGATGAGATCTGGCTGTAACATTTATTAAAGTTTTAGCTGATAGTGCTCGTCTAACGCTCTGGATCGCACCAATATGAGCACACCCATGAATAGAAAGCCTTACGTGGAGATAGACAGCATTGATTGTGTATGATGAGCGTAAAATCGCTCCGTATTCCCGTACAGGCCCGGCACTGCAGATTCATCATACGGCATCATGCACACAGCGTTCCTGTCTGTGCGTCGCTCCATTCGTTTCGAAGCGTAGAGACGACACGGTAATCAGGGGCACCGACCAGAGCATCGCTGACGGCCTCATAAACGCCATCAACACATGGATTTAACGTCATGTAGTTGTCTAGTGCCTTGTTACGTTGATACACACGAACGCAGAGTCAAAGCATACGAACGAGGTCTTAATACAATCATCGGCTCTCAATAAAAATCGAATAGTTTGCTTTGCTCTGCATTATATGAATATCAAGATGGAAAGGACAGCTTCACATATATGAGGCATGTGAAGTCCTAGTAGGGGGCTAGGACAAAAGACGGTACACAGGTATGAAAACGAGTGGTAAACTGGAGTATCAAATGTAGTTTTCGAGATTCATAGACGGAAAGGATAGATGCTTTTTTTTTTTTTTTATTTATTCATTCATAACCATTTGCAGCGATTGCCGTATGAGAT
This sequence comes from Varroa destructor, assembly GCF_002443255.2. Taxonomy (NCBI): domain Eukaryota; kingdom Metazoa; phylum Arthropoda; class Arachnida; order Mesostigmata; family Varroidae; genus Varroa; species Varroa destructor. Next base: position 46,308,552 of record NW_019211457.1, on the reverse strand, counting down.
TTCTAGGTGGTGGGCCCGATTGCTTCTCTGTTTATTATGAAAAAGTCTTTGGTTTGGCGTGACGAGCCAACGAAGAACAAGTCCCAAGAGCGCGATCGGACGCAAGAAGATCTGTCGCCTTTGTACAACTGATCCATCAGTCTTCAACAATAATGACACAAATCAAAGGAGAATTTATACCAAACAGAACTATCGTTAAAATACGTTAATAGCTAATAACGATTTTATTTGTTCGATCTGGTTGAGTGAAGCCGGTTTGTTGGATTGTCTATGAACTATTTCGAATTAGCCGGCATCAGATAAGAGGTACTGGCGCCAAATTTCAATTGAACATTGGAACGCGTTCCCTAGGTTCATATTACCATCCCCGTATAATCCATATAGCTTACAGTAATGCCATTGATCAAAAATGACGCTGGAGCAGCTATTGCCTAGGGGCAGGTTAAAGGAAGACCCGAAGATTTCCAAACAGCCGCTATCAGTGCAAAAGCTAAATGGGTTGTGATTAATATATTTATCTCACTCGCAGGCATCCGAAGTTTTTTCTGCAACATCTCGTAAGTGGTTGACAAAAATAGCGCTAATGATTCTTGTTGGATTCAAGGTATATAGCGAAGGCCGTGTCGATGAAGAATAGCTTATGAGATAGAAGCAGCTGATATTGAAGCTTAAGGTTGAGCTTTCCTTAAAGACGTATCAGTTCGCCTGCTAACAGAATGCATGACGGTGGTCGATATTCCTGCTAGTATTTTATCGCCTTTTACCTTTGCTTAACCATGTTCTGAAGATATTTCAAAGTCTGTGTACATGAATTGTCTGCGAAGCTTTCGAGTAATTCTAATTGGCGAATCCCTCAAAATATTGAATTATATTTACAATAGGTACATGTTTTATGCTTTAACATGCTTGTAGAATGACGCATTTGTGTTATGATGTGATGATGGTGAGTATCATTAATATTAACACTGGTTAATTAATTAAAGTAAGTTAATAACTAATAACTGTTTGTCGTTCATTTTACATACATGTTTAAGTTCTACCACCTGGTCTCCACTGTAGCAAGCCCTTTACGGACCTTCATGTGATGTTGAAAGCTCTTGACGGTGGCGTACACGTCGCTTTGGTCTCACCGACAGCTAAATGCCGCATTACGCCCAACAGCAAAACATAAATTGCGGGAAAATTTCGAAGCTCCGCCGGTTATGCGCCGCAACAAGGCAGAACAAACAGGTTTATTTTTATTCTTCAGTAATCTTTTACCTATTTTGCTCAACTCCAAGCCTACGTATACTGACCCGGCGCCGACTTTTGTTTATACCGGCTCGTCTATCCCCGCATTTTTTCCTACTGCACAACGGCCCGCTAATCTCAAACAGTAGCATCCGGAATGAATAGCTTTGTCTAGAGCGACCCGTGTAGACAGTTGGACAGTCAAAATCTTCTTTTTTCTCTCTACAACTTCTGCTAGAGCATTGCACCCCGTCTATCAAGCCCCCTCATGAAGGCCGTAGTTACACACGAATGCGAACGCACATATGTCGGTTGTATCTCTTTTCAAAGCCCACATGGCTTACTGGCCCCTATTACCATAAAGTTCTTACCTTATTCTATACTTTGTGTATGTTGCGACGGGTTTGCCCGCCTTCAAATCCCACGTCCTCATTTTTCTCACACTATTTTTTTCCTACAAAAATGTGCCATACGTTTCCTTTAGCATGATATTTGCTCCGCTGTATTGACCACATCCGCCATTCCTGCCCGTTTCTAGCCTCGTCCGTTACAGGCAGTTCGAGAAATCATATTTGTACTTGCGTTTTTCTGTTTCTTGGAGTTCGTACCATGCCACTGTCCATGTTTATTTTCCGGCTATTTTATTCGCCCCCTTTCAAATCGAGCGTTCCAAACACCATGTTCCTTTTGGACATTTCCCCGACAGCCACTCCTGCTACGGCTCGTTTTCTTATAAGGCGTACTATAGTCGTTGCTCTAAGAAAATTCCGTTTACATTCTGTCCGAGTAGTCTGGCATACGACGCAAGCGGATTCTAGCTCAGCTTGGCTCACTAGCTGTCCTTCCTTGTGTGCAATGCAACCTTACGTTTGTGGCCACCGCAGTGATAAAGGGACCAAAAGGTATAGGCTGACAGTCTTGGTTTGATTAGAGACACACGTAGCTTTTTTACAAAGAAAGAAGGTCGCAGACTCGGCTAGTTAACGGGCCTATTAGTTACAGGCTCACGCAGTTCGTTCTACTGTCCCACGGAATTTCGTAGCACAATTTCGCCGGTATTAGCTCCTGACAGCAGCACCGTCGACCATGACTGCAATGGCCATATATGAAACGAAAAGTCGGCACGTTTGGTAGGACGATATGATGCGTTGGGGAACGAGCAGACGGGCAAATAGGAAAAAAAAATTCGAGGCGTGTAAAGCTTCGGAAAGAGTTACGCGTTCCATTTTCCACGATCTAACTCCATTAGAGCGCATTATAGGACAAGGTGGCAGAAATACCACGAAGTCCAACGATTCCATGAACCTCTCAAAAGAAATGACATCGTGTAGAGAAGTTTTTCTAGATATGATTAGCAGTTACTTGCTTTTGACTTTGTGTAGTTGCCCTTGGAAACAAGTGCAATTCGCTAAATAGTGAGTGGCGCTGATTATATTCGAGGCTTTGCCCCCAATAACGTTCCATTGAAGCTAGAGCGCTTAGGCGCAAAAATATGTCCCTCGTTGTACATTCTAAAGTTCTAAGTTATTTTAAGGATGCTGAAAGACGATAGCATCCAGGTTATCTCAGTGCACCACGAGCTAGTATTGTGCAACTCGTCCGTTGGCAACGACGCGTCCTTGAGCGAAACGATGCACCACGCTTGACCTTCAGATCCTGTACCCACTACGAGGCAAATGTGCACGTATTAGTTAACGCACGCTGTTGTCAAGGGTTAATAGCAGGCCCGACTGTTCATTGCCACTAAGATCTCGCTTCGTTGGCAGATGAAGTTGCCAAATATCAAGTGACCTTTGCATGATAAACTAAGTTAATCCCTTTACACACTTTTCCTGTTTTCTGATCATTCAAATAGATATTTCTATTTAAATTATATACAGTTTTTCATCTGGCTATTGTTTGTGTTCCTCGAAGGCGTAAAAGACATTTCTATTACACTGTCTTAGGGCAAACGGTGAGTTCCTTCTGTCCTTCGTGATTAAGGCCACTACATTCCAAAAATGGCACAGCTTCCCGAAACACTCTGTTGGCAAAAAATTTACAAAAAAAAGGCAAGCATATCAGTATTCATTTGAAGTAGATATAAACATTTTGAGTTTACATTTTTATTTTCTATATATAGAAGCGTCTATTGACATCCAAAGATTGGGTTTGAACATTAAAGGTGCGCAAATCTTAGTATGATCACCCTATAAAATAACATAGTAGTACATTTTATTTTTCAATAAAAAAATGGCTTCCTAAAAATCCTGATTGACTATTTCATTATATTTAGCTTTTCCGATTATCTAGCTTCAATAATATTCGACATATGTACGCTGAAACCTACGTTTGGATAAATAGGTATAAAAAAAAGCCTTTTCTATATAAAACAATATTTCAGCAAACTCTGAATTTCTTCCTTTTTAGATATATAGTTTACGTTCAGTACGATTCTCTGAATGCTTTGAATGAATATTCAGATCAGGCGGGACCCTAGCTCACTGATATGGACTAAGCCGTAAGCACGCCTAGTTTAGGTAAAGGGTTAATTTGACCCGCGCCAACAAACAGCTCACAAGAGACTCACTGACCTTCGTCACCTTCGATATAAATTTTGTAGACAAGCTTGTTGACATATATTTTACTCCCCACTATTCAGCCATTACTATATCTTAGAAGACAAACTGACGTGGATGATTCTGAGCGTCGTTGAATTGTCATGTGTTGCACAGTTTCAACCAGTCAAGCTTACTGCCGGATTTCGGCCGCCTTTTACCTATACCTATGGTTTTTTAGCTGGAAATAACACCTGCTTACGTGGCGTTCTTCGATGGTAGCAACCTTGGCCTTGGGAAAAGGCCTTGACTATGACCTGATCGAATCTTTAAGTGGTCTCGCTAGAATTCGCACTTTATGATCGAATTGTCGGGCAACTAATGATTCAGAAATTGAACCCAACGGCCTACCTTATAATAAGTAACGAAACTAAGTGGATGTTCTCAAAATAAGGCGGAAGGAATTACCACTAGGTCAATTAAAATATTGTCTAGCGCCAGTGAGATAGAAGACTTCTGATTAAACCAATGAACATAATATATACAGCTTTGCACAAAGTGAAACACGAATAGAGCAACGTTATAATCCATAAATTGAGCCAACTATGATATTGAACAACGGTGACTTGGCCCCGTAGATTACCTTTAGCCACACCCATTTCAATCACCTAAGCATATAGAAATACTTTGCTGACCCCCGATCTCTGCTGCCGCCGCCGCTCTGGTTCGAAGGTTATGTGTCAGAACGGAAAGATCTGTGTACTTGTCCTTTACTAGAGGATTCCTAGCTGTATAAACATATATTAAATACATCGTAATTACTGCAGTCTAACGTCATCGTTATCACGATCTTCAATAAGCCTACGGTTGTGCCAACGGTTTCACAAGTCGGAATCGCCTAATCTTCCTTCCTGTCACTCAAATCTCACAGTATTCGATGCTTCCATTCTGTTGAAGCCAAATCATAGTTGAATTGTACACTATCGTACAAACTTTCCGCGAAACGCGCAGGCAGCGGTGACCTGTCCATCTAATTGACGATCGTTGATTTGTGCCTTTATGAGAAAAACACTTCTATATATTTGACCGCGTATCTTGGAAGAGAGCTTTTTGATTCATCACTTAGTGCCTCTCTTGGCTAAGCAGATATAAAACCCATGCAGGCAGATCGGTGGGTGTGATGTACTTCATGGTGGCAACAAGATCTCTTTGGTAGTATGCGTCATAAAGATACGAATATTAGTATACCAACTAGAATCACTATATTGAAACAAGCATCCAAATGATTCTAGTTATTTTTATAACGACAATTAACTCCGAGCCCCGTCTGACGTATTTATTTACACGTTTAGCGTGATCTCATTTAAAAAACAAGTTCCATAAACACAAGAACCATGTCCGCCGCAAAGGTATTAAACATAGGAATCATTCGTGGTTTTTGATTTGGCTGACTAGCTCTAAACCGTCAAGTCGGAGATCATCGGAGAGGTCAATGCGAAAATGACACAAGCAGCGAATATAGCACATCTCCAAATGCTCCTTAATGCACGATCCACGCTCCCATAAAACTAATGGTAGGAATGCAATCGGTTGATTGCTGCAATCTACAATATAAGCAGGTTTTTTGCCATTGGTCCTGCGCTGTGTCCTTTCCATGAACGCAAGCTGGGACCGAACAAAAACGAACACTTGGAACGATTTTTTAATAAGCCTTTCGCCCTAGGTGTTCCGCACCTCGTGAAAAGCGTCAAGCTTTCTGCGAATCGTTTCCTATAAGTCACACGATAAGTCGCTTTCCGCACCATACAAATAGGCTACGATTCTGCCTAGGGTACGTAATGTTTCTTCGTAGAGTTTAGCTAGGCAAAGCATCTCGAAGACAGGTTACCAGGGAAATTTTTCAATTTCCACAAAACCGATGATAGAGTTCTTTTATCCATTTCTGCCTAAATGGTCAAGGGCAATTTCACGCCTGATACGATCTGATCCAGCTTTCGAAGAATGCCAGTCATAGGGCAAGAAATATTCGGATATCTGGCCTTCTATTGTCAAGAAAGAAGAGATCAAGACAGCACATATATATAAATAGCCTCCCAAGAGAGGTTTTTATTTTGAAAATTATCGATTATCAAATTTGCTGTTTCCGTGCATTTGTTGCGCATCCGTACGCCTTGTATGTCCTGCACGTGAAATATGCAAATAGTGTTTCAAGTATTCGCTTAACCAGTGATTGTGCTATGGCATTTCCCTAATATCGTTGTATCTGCCCTGAATTACGCTACCACCATGACCTAATATTTCGAAATCATACAGGTCGAAGATTTAGATTTAGCGGCGTTTCCTATTCTTCTACAATCTCTACGAATTGGCTGAGCCTACTACGATAGCTTCTCCTGCTACAGCTGTGACTGGCGGGGCTGTCGATTTTTTCTGTTCCTCACAAACGAAGCAACGGAACACGCGATTTGTCAAACAATTATACATTAAATATCGCCGAATGTATTTTCACTGTTGTTTGTTCTATTCTGTACCCCAAAAACGAGCAAAAGTTTACTTGTATGTGCCATAGTACTGGAATTGTTTTCGTGTTTTTTTTTTCTTTGTGATTAGACTCTTGGTTTGATGAAAAATATGGCAAAAATGAAATGTCTGGCAAAAATTTGTTTTATAGTAAAGGAAAATCGGATTTTACCATAGACACTATTGTAAAACGGAGGAAACTCTACTTTTCTAGCTAATATTATAAAGAATAGCTGACAATTTGTAAATTCGATCGAATCTACTGAACCAAGATAATGGTTGTAAAAATTTTAGTGAAAATTTATTGCTTGTCTCAACTGAGATCGAGAAAATGGTAGAATAGCGATGAATAGCGTCGGGTTTGCATGCTACGTCCTATTGTCAAGTTTTTCATTTGCCCTATTGAGCTCATATCCGACCAAGGAGACCATTTGCAGATAGGAAGATTAACATTCGCGAGAGATTTCAATCTCGAGCGCGTCTGGTGCAATACCTACGATATGTTAGTTCCAACAACAAATTCGCCGAGAGTGCTGCGGCGATGACACAGACGTAGACCCCGTATATCTAATACAAAACTGAATCGTCATGCGTCTGCTAGGGTGCGATAGCTTCAAATATGACTGACGTGTCTTCCCGCTTGAAAGTTGTATTGCTCGACCAAAAGTTAGATGCGATGCAGATATTACAGTAATAAATTAATATTGAATAGGTATTCTCATCGACAATCGCTTGCATTGTTTGATTCATGACAGCAAAGACTCGCCGATGGGTCGACGAACGCTCCTAAGTCTTCTTGATATTGCAGGCGCAACGTGTTTGCCTATTGCTAAACCTGCGGACACATGTTAAAATTCTCCAGTATGCAGTACAGCCTTTTCGTCCCCTTCCGGCACGTAAGCCGTATTTCAACTATATCTGCAACCTTGCCCGAAAGGTCCAAATAGTTTCTAGGCTTATGGCTGAGGTACAGCCTGAGTCCTACCTTACAGCCTTTGTTTTTAAGGCGTTCTGTCGAAAACGCATGCGTCATAGAGGCAGTAGTACCTTGATGGCTGGAGACCCGTTTGGTTTGTGATGCAGAATATCATCTATAAGAGTGGCTCAGACACTACGGAAATGTGGCAGCTTGCCCGGTTAGCTTTTCATACCTTATAAATCACTTTTCGGACATGTTTGCCTCAAGAGATACGATACTACGCGCGGTTTTTTCTTCGCCGCAGAGTGGGAAGAGGGAATCTCAATACAATGTGATATCCCCCAACAAGACTTTACGGACTTCAACTACACGGAAACCAATGCAAGACCTTGGGGTCCCGCGTACTTAAAAAGCCGCCAGCCTAGGTAGAGCCTTAAGTGCTGGAATCTCATATGCACTGTTGATCGGTTCCCGAATGTTTACATACTGGTACGCTCCCAGCCCAGTGAAGAGGCTTATTAGCGATTCCAAAAGGGAAGGGCGACTTTACCGCGCTGTTGTTATGGCCATGAAGAGCCAAGAAAACTTCTTCTCCGGCGGCTGTTTGAAAGATTGAGCAACTACTTGGAAAGCATCGCGCCATTCCATGAGGCGACGGTCCCAGTTAGAACGCTACGCATAAACGGCTAGCAGGATCCTGATGGTCAACTTCAAAAGGGCACTGGCCACGTCGCATAATTTGCTATATGCGATGTTCGTCATTTTACGGCAACCTTCTAATCGGCTCCCGGCGACAAGTAGATGCTGGCACTGGTCGAGGTGGCCAATCTTCTCGCTGTAACTCTACTGAAGAACTGACTTGGAACAGGCGAACTCCCACCCTTCACACAAACAAACGACCTGGCTTAGGCAGACAACCCAAACCCACTCTTACACTCCATCTCTCTGAAGAAACTCCCTAATCAAATAAAGGAGCCAAGAAAATCAGTCGGGGTCATCTTGTATGCAGTCAGCTTTATGATATACGGGTCAAACAGGTTCCAAGTGAAAGGCTTTAGCCTAACTTCACACAACGGTCACAGGCTTAGTACTGACCGTAAACCTGATCAAGACGGAGGCGATCAAGTTTAGCAAGGAAAGTGGCCACTGGTACCTTGTATCTAGTTTGATCTCCTCCTTCTCATGCAAACCGGTTTTCGTACTTAGGATTGCTTTTATTCGTGAACAAGAAAAGTCTCACTCAAAACGCCTCTGAAAGATACTGGAAGGCAGTGTTGACCGCATGGGCAACCAAATCGACCCATCGCTCGCCTCTAGCAATCGCTTCTTCCACTTGCTCAATGACAAAATAACCTCAGTCACAACATATGGAATCTGCTTAATTTGGAAAAGTCTTAAAGTGGTGAACTTCAATAAACTAAATCAGAAATTAAGTCAAAGCCCTCCTTCCTCAAAAGAACATTGGGATTACACATAATTAGCCAAAATAGCCTCGGGTATCTCCTACCTAACTCGCGACTACTATTTCAGAAATTACGTCGTCGCTTTGAGCTCTCAGCAATCGAAGCCTTCACGACTAACTCAGGAACTGGGCACGAAGATTCGCATAGATTTATAGGATTTCTTTACTTTGGCGTAATGACGAATAACGAGTGGAAAGGGACACAGTTGAATAACCGTGTCCTTACGGACCCTCATAGACTCTGCAGGAAACTAGGTTTCTACAAGATCGACGATACGACGCGGGGGAATTTCTCTGATATCAGTACTCACTGGTACGATCTCTTGAACATCTGGCAAACCTCTCAAACTAGGTGTAAAAATTAAAAAAAAAAACTTATATGACACAAATTGTTTTTAAATTGTGCTATATTCCTTCTTTGATATTGAAAAACCGTGCTGTTAGCTTGAGATTTTGTATGAGGCTTTAATTGCGGCTAGCGATGGTGAACAGTTACAATTTGACTAAAGCTAGAAATAAGTGAGATGGTTTAGATTAGGCACTGGGTATGAACACGCTCTATTTAGTGGTATGGAAGGCTGCGTGTTATCTAAAGCGATGGCTAATGCCACTGGACAGAAGAATCACAACATTCCTTTAGGAGTGAAATATTAATATATTACGGGTTCACCGCTCTAGCTAACGCAGAGCAAGCATGGCTTAGCTACTTCCAGACCCAGGGCAACTTACAGGTTTTTGGAAGGAGCAGGATGGGCAAGACAAGATAATGTACTTTCGAGCTTCCGCTAAGACTTAACTCGATCCGACTGTGGAAAGGGCAGCCGTAGAAACCTTCCCTCATCTTCTCGATATTCAGAACTCGGGACCGCTTACAGAAGAAGAGAAGAGCTTTTCGCTTTCAGTTTGCCAAGGACAACGCCTAGCTTCCCCTATTCATTCCTCCTCACCTCTGAAGCATGGACGCTTAGCTCGGATGTCGTAATAGTGGCGGCGACTGCGGCGGATAAGAAGAAGTCTGATGATGTGGTCAGACCTCGCACACATGCATCGTCAGCTGGAAGTGCTGGCTGAGAACACGCTGCTGCTTCGTAGGCGATAATAGCGGATTATAGGAAAGTTTGCCCTTGAGAAGGCACGTTTTGGAAAGATAACAGCACATGCGCCGCACAGACGCAGATGAAACAGATAGAAAGGGTTGTTTTTGTGCGTTTACAGGTACGCGTGTGCTTATACATGTTCTATTTGGCCAAGTACAAGTTTGTGGCAGACGTGCCACACCCTTGCGAATTGGCACGAACAAGCGGATAGAAGAAATCAGGAAAAGGCAAAAATTATTATCGTTATGGCCAAATTTACTGGTCGGCGCCTCATTCAAACAACCCGTCTCATGATCGTAGAAGCATTTGCTATATCCGATTGGAAACAAAGTTTTCATGCCTAGCGAAAACCCATCCATCGGGTGAATATCTGGAACAACATTTTTATTGCAAAATATTTCCTAATATTCACTCAGCTTAGCACGCAGAACCGCCAGAGGCTTCACTGAAGCTGAGTCCGTCCTAATGTCTAGTTTTTTCTTCCACTTGCATTTCATTTTTCAATTTAGAATTGCAACGAGAATTTCAATTTAATATTTCAAAGAAAGTTCAATTAAGTCGTCGTAAGTGTAATTTGACTTGAACACAGTTTTCTCTAGCTTTTATTGTTTGAACTGGCCTTAGCAGTTTATATACAACTGTAAGGTTCTTTGTGTTAAGAAAAACAGTGCTTATTTAAATCTTATGACGGACTTGTAAAATGTTTATGATGAAACCTGGCGAATGAACAAGCGCGCATCTAGTTACCTCTGAAATACCCCTATCCTATATGACTGTTGAAATGGTAACAGGGACACAACAATCTAGAAATTCTCATTATTTTACGTAAAGACTTTTTTGTGTTGGTTCCAATTAGCTGTTACGTCACCTATCAGCAGATACGGGTGAAGGTTATTCTTCTACCTCATATCACCATGGCATCCTATGACTGGGCCATTATTGCGCGCTAATATTCATCATCGTTTCTCACTGAACCAACACAGTTTTCCAGCCAAACCGCTAAAATTTTTGTTCTATTGTGTACCGAACAAGTACGGCATGAGTACTCGCTCACCTTCCCAAAGGCCGCTCTCAATTTTGACTGAATTATTGACGGGCAAGGCTTGTTTTGAACGGTTCAGATGAAATTGGCAGAGAATCCAGTGAAACTATTTACTTTTTGCAATACGTGTAACTGAAATACAAACGCGCGTAATCGAGTGTGTCACAGCGTAGATTCAAGCTCAGTTGATCAATCAATTAATGATAAAATTGAGTTAATTTAACCGTTATGTGTAAAGATGCTTGAAATTTATAGTGAGGAAATTTCGTTTTGTACAGTTCTCGCTAGACATATGACGTACGGCCGATTAGCCCCTCGTGATTAGCGAGAGAAATCATACTTGGTTCGGACTTCGAATTTATATATCGTTATAATCGGTTATAATATCTGATTAAATTACAATTAAGTTATAGAAAATAGTTTACTATGCCCACGAAAATATCGTATAGTTGGTTTATATAACACGACGAAGCCTGCACGGACTACGTAGTTTGCTAGGGCTTTACTTACTTGACATAGCTAATAATATAAGATTAGATTGATATCAGATATGCTCATAAGAGTATTTGTTCATATCGTTTTGACCCACTCTCAAAAGTTGCATCTCAAATCTTTTTTCAATCGCTCATTCTACAATCTTAGATAGTCCTCAACACTGTCAAAGATGGCCGTAAACGCCAAAAGTGGTGGTTCCTTCATCGACGCTCTTTTGCTTGAGGACTCCGCATGAGGATGCCGTGCTTAATAAACACGTAGTCAAGAAGCAGAAGCGTAGCCACGATTCAACGACGATTGCCCTGAGAGGGCTACGCCCTTGTTCTCTTTCCCTCTTGTTATAAGGACCTCTTGAATATATTGCAAATTATTCAGTAGATTCTACAACGCAACACAAGAAGCCACAGCCAGGTTCGTGGAACTCTAAAAGAGTCAAGCGCCTGCCGTCGTTTGCGCTCATCAGCCTTCACTTTTTCTCGTTTTTACGTATCATATCACGTGCGGTGCGAGGTAGTGAGGTGCAACGACTCCTGTTTCATGAGGTCTAGCAAGGTCGGCCCACGTCAATCCATGTAGAAATCATAGACCTCTGTGAACGAAGAGTGTAAGTAATTCCGTTTCGGGGTAATCAGCTTCACAGCCCGGTGCGGCGCACACTTTCTTAAGAGCCCTGCTCAACAGAGCGACGCACCAAGACTTGCCATTCGCTGAAGTTCTAATGCTCCAGCCCTTTGTTCCCCTAATTGTCCCCCTTATCCTTGCACTGAGTATGTTGCGACGTCCATTGTCGAGTTACGATCGTAGTTACTAATGGCTACGTAGCGTCTAGCCAACTAAATCACTTACGATCTCGCTAGATGCTTCTTTAACAAATATCTTTTCGTTTGTCAGTTCCACTTTGTTAAATTAGGTCCATTTTGTTCTTCTGCGTTTTTTTTTTTAGCTTGGTAGAGAAGAAGCGTTGCGCGTCCTCATGCCCTCAAAAATCCTCATATCCCCTACTGGCAACTCTTATACATCATTTTCGCTGAGAACCATAGAAAACTGCTAGTCGCAAACAAAGCCGATGCCCATCCAGGACGTACTGCTAGATCCTGCTACACAGCTTACATGTTACGAATCATCGAGTTGTTAACATGTCTCGTTTCCCAATCGAAAGAGGCAGTATATCGAGAAAGGAAGGAAGATAAAGAGAACTCTTACGGGATAGCTGAAAGAGGCTACCTGTGGCGGAAAATAGGAGACTGGATTTATTCCGTGCAACGCAGGGCCTTGCGTTGGATAAGACTTTTACATTTGGGTCTGCATCGATATGACTTACTGTTACGCGATAAGCCAGGTAGCAACTCCCGTCTACCGAAAATGCTTTATAGGAGAGAAGAACTACGAAGAGAAGGACTAAAAATGATTGAGACGAAAATCGTTGCGCAAGCGCGATGTTTATCAATAAAATCAATGTTTAGTCGCCGGCCGAGGGAAATGTAATCGGTATCCATGAATTAGTATGGAACGGGCGGTGGACGCACGAGACGGATGATGCACGGAAAAATGATTCCGAGCGAACAAAATAAGCAGGCATGTGATGGACCCGAGAGTCCCTATTTCATCAAAATGACAGGCGTCCACGGTTTCTTTGTGACAAGTCGCATTTTTCAATAGTTTACGCGTTAGCCGAAAACAAGTGAAGATGATCTAGGAAACGCGCTGTTGCGTATTCGGGGGCGTTGGCGGCAGTGGAGACACCTTTTGCGTTGATTTGATGAAGTACGGCACGGACGTCCTGGAAAAGCTGCGAACTCTAGTGGCTATAGCGGCAAGGAACTAAGAAGTACTGTTTTTTTCGTCTCTGAAAGGCCGCGCTCAACCGAGTTTGCAGGAGCTAGTTCAGACCAATAAAGGTGTTGAATCACGTATGCCACGCAGCTTCCCCTAAACACCGCATGACATCGGCGAGGTTTTATAACACATCTTGCCAAAGCCGCTACAGAAAATTGCACAATGTAATAACTTCTAGGTGACTGTAAAAGTAAGCATTTTTGTAATTTATTTACCGTCGCGCATAGTAGTAATACAGTTAGGGTCCGTGGTGACGAACGTATCGTAATATATTCATTACACGCTTGGGTGTAGGGACAACGAAGCACATTGGTCCAACAAAGAATACAAAATATCTGCCCAGAACTCGTAAACACGACCCATAGGTTGCAGCAAGAAGGCAAGTTGTTACGTGTTTGTAAGCTATATATATATACAATTATATAGATAATTGTATAAATTTTAGCTTTTATTTCTAACAAGAATTAGAAAATCGCCGGAGCGAAGGAATATACTAAAATGGTCCCAACAAAATATTTCCATTTTTATTAGAACTGTTAATCAAACGGCGCTAGCTTGTGATCGTACACTGCAGTCAATCAAAGCTATGCGACGAGGTATAGCAGCACCGAAAAATGAAGTTTCCAACCCGATTTGTACATCTGTGTTCTCATTGACTAGACGGTACCATAATGTGCTCTCTTACACTCTATAATAAATCGCCACAAAAGCCATGTCTTCCAAAATCATTTCAGGCTTCAGCAACGAGCTACAGCGGATGAAGTTTACGCGATAGGTTTTCAGTGGCATTGCACTGGTAATGGCTGGCACACCGAAATTAAAAATTATCCCATTAATCTGTAAAAAAAAAATCATTACCTGAATTCGCTAAGATCTCTGTGAATAGAGATGAAGAATCAATTATTTATTGCAGGTAACAATGTTTCTACACTATATAATAGTAATAAAGCTCGTTCACTCTTCGTGATGGGATGAATTTGTTTATGAACTTGATTAGTATGATACATGCACGAAAATGGCACGAAGCGACGTTTGGCTTAAAACATATTTACTCCCGCAGATAGCAATGGACTCGTTCCTTATCTGAACGCCATCAGCTACGTTTTGCGAGGGAGCAAATAGCTAGACATGAATGCATTTTGCACAATTTTTACTATACTCGACACGTTGACAGTTTATTAGAGTGAAATCCGTTACTAGTGTGAGTCACTTCAAGGGAAAATTCAAACCGACTTAACTTTTGTAAATAGACGTTCCATGGTAACTTAAGAAATTACGCCAAAAAAAAGTTGCAGAGCAATGCAAACGACTATATACTCTATCGTTCCGAAAAGCAGGACTGTTTCTGATCTGATCAGGCTCGCCCTGCTAGTGCTACGTATCGCACGCAACAGGGCATCGCTACTTAAATAGTAAAATAAAATATTCAGGGAAAATTTACGTCGGTCGTTTGATCCGACACATAAACGAATAGTATTTATATTCAGTGACGAGCTCGACGAGGCCAGTTGTCGTGTTATCACGATAGTTTATAAAGCTTCGCCTTCCATAAATATGTAGACGATACGAAACTCGTATAGTTCGAAGCAGGCACCCGAAGGCTAATAGTAAAAATGTATGATAGAAAAATCCTTGAGGACCTTCGCCATATTCAAAGTGCTAGGACGTTATGAGTGCTATTCGCAGTTTTAATCTGGATTTGATTGTACGAAACTTCAGTCTAAAAAGTATAAAGTCGAACAGTACAATTTGCCTCTAGGATTAGGTCAATACGTGCAATACTTTTCACTGAATATGCAGGAGGCTTCCTGGCGAAAAATAAGGACATCGTGTACTTTGCATTAGACAGTGATCGTGGACGGCAGCTGGGACAGAAACATTGCAGGCTATACCTGATGTTGTACGGGATCCCCATAAAAGTGCAGACATCTCAGCGATCTATTCTCCGAGGATAATAAACCGTCTATATTTTTAATGTATAATAACACGTACCGCTCTTTGTGATTGCTAGAGCTTGAACAACTCCTGAAGATATATATGCATGAATATCAAGCCTGCGAAAAATCCAAATACCATGTAGATATTTCATATAATAAAATAGCTATAATAAAAAGATCATAAAATAATCATAAATAATAAGATCATAAAAGAATCCTTTATTTATACGGATTATTATTTATTTTTTAAATACTGCTGCCTAACAGTAAATTACAAATCCTAGTTATAGGAAACGTTAATCGAATGTACTAACGATATTGACCGAGATGTCGGCGTAGCCCCTTTCGTACGGACAAAGGACCCACTGATTCAGGCGTTGATTTTCAAGGTCAGTATTATTTTGTTATGGATAACTGTCTTAAAGATATTAATTTTACAAAACTTGATCGAAGTCCTAGTTTTCTCGAATATTTCGTCTGTTACTACAGAAAATGTTACACAAATCAATATCAAAATCAGTATAAGCATTCCATATATGTAAAGAAAACGGCTTTACAGCTTGGGCTACAGATGAGGGACGACCAGAAGGAATTGGGTTAAATAACGCACTCGTAATTCCATATTCATGTAAGAATTTCTGTTGATTTCCCATTGCCGCCATTGAAGTGTTCCAATGATGAACTGTAATCCAGAAATTTATCGGACACGATGACCGAGGTATTAAATTCTAGGAACTTGTGAGGCTACAGAAACGATGGCTCAATACGTTTTTGGGTTGGTACAAGATAATATTTCGATATCAACTTAAGCAGCCGTTATTTACGCTACGTCTTCAAAAGTAAAACAAGACAAAGGTATTAATTGGCGCTAGAGGTCAGCAAAATTCGAACTGAGACGTTCGCGCTCAAATAAAAAAAAAATCCAAAAAAATTCATTATCAAATTTAATTATTTAGTATTTATATACTTTTTGACTCTGATATCAAGAGAATGTGAAACGCCTTCAAACTTACGATATATAGTTTGCTTATCAGCAGTACCACGATTGATAAAGCACGAAGGAAATGTACTAATGATCATTCTCTCTCAAGTACCATTGACATACTACCATTAGAGTGTACAGGTAGCGGAATGTGTGAAACTAAAAAACCTAACAATTTTTTACAAAATCAGTTTCATCCAAGCAATAGACGCATCGTTACTACCTTTGGCCAGCTTTCGGTTGACGCTCCGTTGCTCAATATTACTATATGTACTTGCTACCCGCTGTCCAGTGTCAAATCTACTATTGCATCATGGAGAATATTATCAAATGGCGTCACGAGGTCGAGCGGTAGCGATAAGGTTATCGTGTGGCTCAAAGTTTCAGCCTTTGAGAGCTGATTGACGACTTCTTCCCAATTGCCTTCCGACAACAACGGGTTTTCAGATATCATTCACTTTTCACATGTATCATGCGTTGCACGTGCTGCATTCTATCATCGACACGCTGATTAGCACGACGTTCGGAGAAAAAACTATGATTTGAAATAATAGACAAACAGACTCAGAATACCTGTGAAGCACTAAGTACTTACTACCAAAAAAAAAGGGATCGGAATGGAATAGTTGCGCCAATGATTCTTTTACAGTTCCGCCGGACGCACGCGCTGTATAGGCCAATGAGATAATAAGGACCATATCATACTGCTATCACTTCGCAGACAACGAATCACATTTGCCCCGTCACCCCTTTAACTGCAACAATAACCCTACCCACAACCGCTACAACCGCTGAAAGGCAAAGGACAAAAGATGCTGATGTTGTCTAAACTCTGTGCGCGCTGTGCTCATATCCTACGTACACAGGCGACCTACCGCGATGCTCTTGTGGCACATTATTACTTTCGAATTACTTTCTGTCGCTATCTAGCTTTCGATGCGTTTTATGCGTCCTTCAATATCTCATAAAATGTTTCTACCAGTTGATCGTAATGGCATTTCCTCACCCTTATTTAACGCCACATAGATGCTCCATTTTGTAGATCGATGTGTTAAGCAACGTTTCGAACATGCAACTTGAGTTCACTCTCAGTATTACACTATGTACGAATAACGCTGAGTTCACATTGTCGTTTGTAGCTCCCGCTGATGAGTACGACACTGCCTCTCCGCCTCCTGCGTGTCTGTGGGGATCGAGTTCAGAATTGTTTTTGTCAGCACAGCCCCTGCTGCTCCCTGTGCTTTTCATCGGCCTTCCGCTACGCTGCAACGAGCGATGGTTAGCAGAAATTATGGTCATGCTAATGATCTTGTTTTCTTTTCGTCTACTTGCGCCCTGTCAGACATTTCGGAACAATTTACTCCGACTCACCCCCTCACTACCTCCTTTTTGGCTCACTGGACAAGATATGACGTTTAGTGTTCTTCTTAACCATGGACATGCGCTACAACTGACCCGCCTGAGCTTTTGTGACAATGACAACTAGGATGGCGCTGAGGCCGATGACTGCTGCGGCAGGACCTCAACAAAAGCGATGCAATAGTACAACTGCCCACAGTCGTTTAAAGAGTTCCTGTTAACCAACTTGGCGCTTGAGCTGGATTTCACCGTGGTCACAAACGCCCAGCTAGCGACCATCATAAGCTTAATGCTGGTGCTGCTGATGACGATGGCGGAACAATACAGAAAGAGGCGACAGGAAACGACAAGGGCAACTAACCCCCGATTATTTCCGTCTGTTCTTGCCATTCAAGTTGCTCTACCTGGACATCTCTATGTGTGTCTTCATGGGCTTGGTACTAGCGGATGCTTGCGTATTTCTTTCTAGTGATTCGTACCGTTTGTTTTTCTTCTAATCGGATCTGTAGAAGATGCAGACTTCCTTAAGGATGACGACAACGGAACGGTTGTGGAGCTGACCATACAACAGAAGTAGAAGTTGTTGCAGTGCAGCAAAAGACAACCGCCGCTAAGATGAACGCTTGATTTGGTTAAATTACGAATCTGACTTTCTAGAAGTGAATACCGTCTACTGCGATCAGTCGGATGAATGTAGTCGTATTACATGAGATCCTCTACGTGTGCGTAACGATAAGCTTTTCCAAGCTTAAGTCTGAACAAGTGATCAGTATATTATAGGGCGCAGTAGCATTCATTTTTCGACTTGTTCAGGATTTCGAAGCACTGCTGCTCACCTTTTATTGACATCACGCTGGGCAGAAGGGTTCAGAATTTCCTATTCGATTCTGATTTCCAGATTGAGTTTTCACAGCTGAGAAAAACTCAGGTAAGGCAACAAGGACTGTGCGTAAGATTGCAAAAAAAAACTGAATACTATTTAACTGCGTCTGCCGAAACTGATTTTACCGCTTAGAAATTAATAGTCCGATTTGAATCGCAAGCCTCGCTCCGTATCACAAATGATGGTTGTTTGAAAACACTGCCTTTCAAAAGCTGCCCAAAACTAAGGATCTATGTAGTATAGATTTTGTGCTATGTAGGGCAATTCTAACGGCAATTGTCCACTGTCATTTATAGCTTACTGTTGCATGAATTACTACCTGACTACTTTGCTTCTCTTTGTGGAGCCGAAATTAGGCACGATGTCCTTACTGTATCCTGTTCATGATAAAATTGTTGTAGTGCATTATCTATCAGTTCTATTACTAATCAGTCACATGTATTATTGAAATACGTGAACCGGTCCACTATGTAACACTTAGGACCAACACGCTAAGGAATTGGCTCCGGCCATTGCCTTAAGCTGTATAGCCACCGATCGACGCCCCGCCCCCCCCCCCCCCAAATTGTTCTATTCCTCTCTGAGGGAACCACTCGATCTTAGAAGCACGTCGGCTGTGTACGACAGGCTTTGTGTACACTGCAGGCAGCATACGTTTTCGACATAGCAACAACGTTAATGTATTCAGCTGCTTTTCATTTGTACCAGAATGACTCGAGGCATAGCAATCAGACCGGAGGTTAGGATTTCATCTTTAGCGTGTTAGCATACTTCAGTGTGGTCGTCCTTCAATAGCAACCTGCAATAGTGTTCCAGTTTGAGATAGCCTAAACAGCCTGTAAATAACTAAATAAACACGTATATCTTTGCAGTTGAAGATATTATCGAAACGATACTGTTCAAGAATGACTAAGCTCTAAGCGGTGTTTTAATAGCCGCTACAATCTTGAGGCTATGGGATCGAAGCGGGTAAGCAGCTATGCTGCTCTCGAGCTTTAGGGCGATATGACTTGGGAAGATATTTCTTTGATACAGTTTTATCAAAAATTTGGCAATATAAATGGTGTTTACATTAGAAGATAGTTTGCACATGTTTGTTGCTTAAATGAAGACTCAAAGGACTACTATCGTCCGTCAATTTCGTCGTCAGTTTGCTTCATCGCCTTGTGACCCACGTTCCTCTATACCAGTTCTATTTCTCAAATCAGTTTCCTTAAATCTGCTTAGATAAGATGCTCGCGCGATAAACATGCGTCTTTATTCTGTACATTGACCGTTACCACTATTCAACAAAAACAAACAGGAGCCAAACCGCATTTACTTTTTCAACAATGTATACTACAGATCCAAATCCCATGTATTCCTACATGGCAGAATGTAGAACTGATAAGGGAACGGCTGCGTTGGCGTCCGACTGATTTCCGACAACCTTCGTCGCACTACAAGGTAACCGTTTAGTCTGACGGAGCGCTTTCTGCAATGGCGCATAGCGACTAATCACTTTCGGAGGCTAAAAGATATATAGACGGCTCATGTTCTACAAATGCAAGACAAAACGATAATGGCTTAGGGTTTAACCTATGCAAATCCTTTCCTAGGAGTAAATCTCTTGAAACTCTAAGCAACTCTAAGCGGATATCAGTCGGTGAAGTTGCAGAATCATATGTAATAAGAAATCCAGATGATATGAATACGGGTAAAGCACCCAATCATCTAAACCTTTTTGTTAATAGAGCCTGAAGACGGAGTCCTGAGTAGTAACCACGATCAACTTTTCCGAATGAGGTTAGGGGGATACCATTTCAACTAGGAGCCAGGTCGGCATAAATCAAAATATTGCTGACACGGATCTTACGAATACATTAATTTCATACAAAAAATGGATCGGCATTATTTCGAAAAGAGGGGTCCTTTACGAAAGGCGTGGTAGCCTTTACTCGAAATTAGCTTGTTATAGTGAATGATGGACGAAAGCGCTAACGGAGATCGTCATCGTTCATGCATGATAAAGTTCATTCAACTGGAAATTGGGACGAAACAGGGAATAAATTAAGGAGACAAGTTACCTGTATAGAATAGAAATAGTAGGAGAAATATTATTTGTAGAATTTGCAGTGGGTAAAGTGTACTTCAAGCATAACACAGTGTGCACTTGTTAAAAACACATTCTACTTTTTTAAGCTTATGTGAACCTATTCTAGCGTGTATATTCCGCAAAAAAAAAAGAAAATAACAACTGAAAAAATACGTTTGTGCGAATCATACGTAAGTGCCTTGAAGTAAAAAATACTATATATTGGATAATATTTTCTGTTCAACACTATACTTAGTTTTACCGTTCTTTTTTATTACTGAATATTTTTGTTTATACTTATTTTCTGTAACTTGTAAATCCAAAGACGAAATTTACGAGGGTCGCCACAAGTCGCGCATAGCATCTACCTGTTTTATAGTTCATTCTATAAACTCAATGATACCGACCCAGGCAAACGATAGATGAAATTTTATCAATTGCTATGAAAAATCAAGATAAAATTTATTGACAGGGCATACGTGAGGACGTGCAAACATTATTGTCATCATTACGTTTACATAATAAATCTCCAGTTATTCTGTCAAATAGCGTTGAAATTTATGGTTGCTTAAATCAACTGAAACACACTTGGATATTAAAAATAGATATCACGTTTATTATCCTATGGTAACTACTGACCTATATATATATATAATTGAGAAACCCGGTAGTAGTTAAGTAAGCGCTCTAGCTAACCATGTTTAACCCAGCGACATGATCTTCTTTACCGTGATTGCCTGCCTCATGACAAAAAAATACCGACTGACTTCAGCAAACGACGCACTCTAAGGCAAAAAAAAACCAATTTCTAGTCAACGATGCAATCTGCACTTGATTTAATGACTTTCGCAACGAAGCATTGTTACTATATTATTATGACGAAAACTATGGTAAGTTTTCGAGTCCGCACTATTTATTTTTATTGGTGAACGTTCACTTTTAAGTTACCTATTTGAAAGAAGGAGAATTTTCCCTGCCTTAGTTCCCACTGCCAATTCATCTTGCAACTACCCCTCAGTTTACCATACACCGTTATCTTCCTCATAATGGGAAAGCGTAGGGCTAGCAGAACCTCACTAACAAAAACGGATGCTACTGAAAGACAACAAGCTAGTGGTTAAATGATGAAGACTATACGTATCTATTACCAATCTAGGTCTATTTCCCCACAGAAATTTAACGATTATTTCTACTATGTATCGAACGAAACGACATAGAACACAGATTGGCTACAAGACACAGCATAATTCCTGCTGCTAATCTTTTTTTGTGCTCGCGAAATCCCTCTAGCTTCGCGTACAACAGCAGCGGCAAAACAGCAACAAGAACAACGTCTATCCGCAGAGTCATCAGGATCAGTGAGCCAAAAAAATGGTGTTTGAGTGAAACAGCCCCTTAATATGATGGGCTGAAAGGATGCCACAGTCAGTGATAAGCGTTGTGAGTCTGACCAGCTCACCACCGGCCTGGCGACCATTACAATACAAATCTGCTTGGGCTGGCTGTGTTTCGACCGCACAACGGCGTCGCTTGCCGCGTCTACCACTGGCCGTAATGAAGACTTCATGCAAATTGTAAACGATTACGTGGGGTAATCCAATGTCTTTCGGCTTTCCGGATTTCCCGTATGGCTCTATGCTTTGTGTCAACTCACTCCACTCTATACTTATCCGCTCCAAAAAATCGCGACACTGCCGACTTTCTAGCACAGAAGGAAATCCAAAGAACACTGAATCGCTTCCGTTCCAGATCGCTGGCTAGCGAATTTCTATAGACAGATACGTTTGGGGTGTTTTACCATATATATATATGCATGCAAGTACGCTTGCCGTTCATATATAGCTCGTTTGACCAGATGGGAAGTTGGATAGATACTTCCACTAAATACGACAGTGGTTCTGTAATAATATATGGCTTCTGGAAGTAAACCAGTAGTACACATATTGACCGTACGCTATAGCTAGCTGAGGGAGAAACTGAGATTCCGTACGCGTTGTGTGGCGTAGGCTTTCATACGCTCTGATTATCACTTGCCCTTTCCGGCTGTTTTCTTCTGGTAACCGACGAGCTCGCGGCAATTTCGTTGTTACCGCTAATTTTTTTCCCGGTGAAAAGAATAAATTCATCCCGCGTGTTAAATCTATTGACTGACTTACCCACATAACCCAGATAAGGGAGATTCGGTCACCTATTATAGCGGACGTTTGGAAGCAAAGATGAAAAATGGTTGATGGCTCCAGAGACGCAACTCCTCGGAAAAGCGCTACGAATAAAGCAGACATCAATCTTGTTTTCGAAAGTACGAACGAAATGAAATGGCTGAGATGCTGTTACAATTCAATTCTTACGTATTTAAAGTTATTATAGATGGTTCGACCACACCAATGTTTATAATTTCCCCTCTATAAAAAGTAAAACAATGTACAACAATAAAGATATATGGAGTGCTAGTCTTTAATCGCTTGCTTTATAAACACTATACTATATATATTTGAAAAAAAACTACACCATATTAATCTGAGTCCATGAAACTACAGAGACTGTCATCAACTTCTCGCAGGTCAGCTGCGACCGCATGCATCTTGGCCACAACACCGGTTGTTCTTCCGAATTTCCTTGTAAAAGAATACAATGGGGATTATTATTATTTATTTTAGTCAAAATGTTTGTCTAGGGCGAAAGAATTGTAAATGATTAAAGAAATCTTTCTCCTTATGAGTAGACATACTCGCTAAGAGACTATATCGTTGGGATAAAGCGCTCTAGCTTGTATAACATTTTTTTTATAATTATAATTCCCTTCGCAAGCCTGCTCCGACAACATGAAAAGGTTCACCCGGCAACGGAAACCGACCTAGTCGGTTCCAGAATAGTTCCTGCGTGTGTTTATCTAGAAATGTGACAACCTTGAAGAATGTCTGCCCTTCTATGTCATTCGATATATTCGAATACATTGGTTTCCCTTCTCGCGCTCCCCTGATATTTTTTCCCTTTTTTAGCAATGAGACCCTAATTTTCGATGCACGAGGTGTTGCCTTCAAGAAGGCCACTGGTCGACCAGGATAGAGGTAAAAGTCGTCGACTTAGCACAGTTTAGTGCTGAAGACTACCCAATGAAAACAAGTGGCGCTAAATCTGCCGTCCGAACGCCGTGTCTGGATACTTTCTGTGGCAAGCAGCCTGATGTGCTTAATTACCATGCTAATGTGGTCTGTCCCTCAGCAGGACTTTTCCAGCTTGCGGGTTGTCATCGTAGGGGTCTGCGTTTCTGTACTCTGCTGAGGAGGCGATAATAACGGCAGTGACATGAGAGGTCGCGAGGCAGTTGTTCAGGGCTGGTGTTATTAGTCCGTAATAACCCGTGCACATAAGCCGAAAACGAATTAGCGAAAGGTCATCGAAAGGATTCAGGTAAGGCAGACTGTAAAAGCTGACGATAGGAAGTATTTAATATCTGCTTTGGACTGAAGGAATCCCACCGAGCCCTGACCTCAAAACACATTTCTACATTCACAAATGATATGATTGACTCGTCATGAATCATAGCTATTCTTTTGAGACTTGCAACACCGTAGCTGCTTTTTCAAGTTATTCTGGTTATATACGCCCGCCATTTGTTGTTGACACTTTTCAAAAGAATCTGAGCACTATCTAACAAACTTACATGCTCTGCCTTCAGATACGTGCACCGAATTAACTCAGTCACATTTTGAACAATCTAATTTAGCGTGCAGACCGCAATGTTAAAATGGCAGGGTCTGGCTAAGATACCGTGCATCAACTTACATGGCATGTGTTGTGCTAGCATAATGCCTATCAATTCAAGCTGGCGGATGTTATCCCAGACATAACTTGTTCGTCCAACAGATTTGTTAAAAGCAACAATAGCAAGGTAAAATGCCGATGTTTAAGGTGGCTGACAGTAGCGTCTGCATTTGAAAAAAAATACAATTTTAGCACTATAGGGCCAACTTACAATATAACCAGTTACTCGTTTCCGATTCCTATTAAATTAATTTGGCGCGCAGCGCGAAGCTCTGTCTATTATATAGCTTACATTTTTTTATTATTTATATGTATATGTACTTAACAATGTGACCGTAATGTCGTCTGTCGCATTGGATCTGACTTAACTGATTAACGAAATTTAGCAGCGCTTCAATAGGACATCATTTTTGTCCGTATTTGTTCCTGTTTTTGGCCGTACAGAACTACGGCAGAGACGGAGACGTCACGTGCAGAAGATAGACACTTACTTTCTGCGTGCACATAACTTCAAAGCAAGTTTTTGCAAAATCCATTTTTTACCAAGGACGTACGATATGCTGCCTGCACAAGACCGTTATCCTTAACAGCAGTCCATCCTGTCTCCGTTTAACCAAGCGTCATTGAATCCAAGCGTTGTTTTTCATGAATGAATCTCCTGTTTAGTCGCGCTTCCCGAGGTCAACGAGCCAACATTAGCATTGACACCGTGTGCTAAGTCTGGAACGAAACATACTTTGAACTTAACTAGCCCTACACAAGCACCTGCTAGAGCTACGTTCGTGTGATATCCACATATTAGTTGGCGAACCAACTTATTTCTGTCTGTCAAGGTCTGTTCGCCCGAATTTTGAGCTAAATCCATTCTTTTCGTATAATCGGCCAATTACTTACCGCAGCGACCCGTTTGCTTTATTATTGTGGTCGAAACTTTAACATTATGGTCAAGGCTCTTGTCTTTACCTAGCCATCTCTGCTTCGATGGCTCTCCGTGTCATATGATGGCATAGGATAAAAACTCTAACTAAACAAACTATAAGTCTGTAACACACAGCTTAGGTAAAATTAAACGAAAGTTAATTACCAAACGACCAGTGTTGGTCCGCCCCAATTACGACATGGCCATCTTCGGCACGAACTCCGGCGTTGCTGTTAATGGTGATCTTGTTGTTGTTGGTCCACTACTGATATTGTTTAGTGCTCATTAAGCTGGCTAGCTTTCGGCCTACGCATGAGGTTATTATTGATCTCGCCTTCGCTTTACTTTACCTCAGGATGGCTTGATGTCGACGTTATTCCCTTTTTTCTAGTTGTAATGTGGCTAGAACCAGTATCAGTATGTCTATTTCGCACAATCCGCACCGGTTGAAAACAAGCTAGCCCTCGTAAGAGCTCGCGTACCCGATTACTCGCGCAACGAGCTGCTCGTGATCTTCTTTGCTAACATAGAGCCTCGTTGTTGAGCAATGAGCATTGGCTAATGACTACGAGGTAATGTCTATTGGCTCTGGCAAGGGACTTCATATTGTGTTTTATAACACTGGCCTTGTCAGACACGTATGAGCGCATACAAAACATCCGAGACAGATGTGATCATTTCATGACAAAAGACGCGCCATATAAGAAAAAGACATCCAGTTAGTTTAGGTAACTTTAGTTAACATATTATTTTAGTTTAACATATTATTGACTGATAACATTTATTAAAAAAAAAAATAGATTTGTGGGTGACAGATACGAAAAAGGGATGTTCTTTTCGTATCAGCCGAAAGTAGCTGAATAGCTTCTATAAATATATCTATGTTTTGCTAACAGTGCCGCAGTAAGTGCGACGACTTAGGTAACTGGAGGACCCCGACATTTATACCGGTTCGGGAAGCACGTATATTGGTAATGTAAAAGGCGCAAAGGGTGTATATATTTGAATGTCATTCAGCGCCCACAGTCTTGACATTTCAAGGTTTGCTTGTCTACCTACCATACGCCAAACTGTATTGCGACGTATAGCGGCAGAAGCACCTTTAAATCTGTCGGTCTTTTTGCTAAAGGTAAGCGTTAGGTATGGTATTTATTATAAAAGGCTGACTCTAAAGACTGGTAGATCCTTGTAGACCTCGTAATAGCTGGAAGGGGAACCATCTACAATGCCAACGCATCTATCACCCATTTGTACGAGGCCTCCGGCCTGGCCTGATGCATTCGATCGCAGCTATTTCCATCAATATCCAGTACTGAATTCCAGATAAATATTCATCAACAAACTTTCGGGACTACAAAGCTGACTCTTTATCTACGATCTTAAATATCTTCACACTTAAAAATAAACATTTAAAAACTTACAAACTCTCTCATTATCTTCACACTCGTCAGCCGCAGCTGCTCGTCTGATACTTGCTAAGCCAATCGTTCTCTTACAGAAGATTCTACTCAGAAGGCTCACTTCAATATTATTAAAGCTCGACGTAGTCTGAATGAAGTTCATCTGTCGCAAGTTATCCGTCGCAACGACATGTCTGATGATTTATGTCAAATATCGAATATCACCTAAATGATTCTTCTAGATTAAGGATCGGCACAGCCTTGCCAAGGTGATGCGAAAGTTTTTTTTTAAACTTCATAAATTCTCATCTTAGTTTTTTTTGTCACGCAATTTATTCCTTGAAGTTAGTACGTCTTATTAGGTTGTTTTCGAAGAGCTGAATCCTCATGCGTCAACCGGCCTGCTGTTCTCTATTACGACGGTCCCGATGAGCTGATGCTGTAGTGAAAACCTAGTGTAACAGCCTAGTGTATCATCGCAGCACTTCCTTTTCTGCTCGTAGAAAATCAGAATCAATGACACCTTAGTCTTTCCATTCTGATTATCGTACTTCGACCCCCTTAAATAAAACGACGAAATTTCTTAAGTGCTTAGTATTAGTTAAAATACGAAAGCTTGTTTTGCTCGCGTATATGTGTAGATTGTAGCTTTCTTATTCATTCGGAAGCATTTTACTGCTTAACCTAATGTTTTTAACTATTTATTTAGAAACTTCGCTTTTATTCCGTCGATGGCCACAGAACCGAATTGGAAGTCGAAGCCATGATGAGCATTAAGGGGTGTATATAGTCCCATTAAGGGGTGCAGGATGAAAAAATTACAATGGATAACTTTTTTTTTTTCGATACTAATTTTGTATCACTGCTAAAACTGAATATTTGAAACATAAAGTTCGATTAATAGTTGTCCGGTCACAAAAAGGTACTTAAAGAACCCTTTCGTACTACAATTTCGACATCGTGGTAATTTCGAGAGTAGAACTCAGATCTAAAGCAAAAGTTAGATGTTTCTCACAGGTACAAAGGAATATTAACAGCAATATAGTTCCACACTTGTTTATTCATAGAATATAAAGGCACCTGTTAAACGTACTGTAAAGTCGAAGCTTCATCCTTTTTTGAGGTAAATAAAGTTCTCAACCCCGGGCCGGCTTTAACCAGCGCGGGTCTGAATCTTAGATATTTCTACGGAGGCTACCCTCGAAGAAACCCACGGCACAATTAAGCCCACTTCAGTTTCCCACGAGTACTCACGAAGAGTAGGCTTACATTGCGGAACGCTAGTCCCGATTTGAAGTCCATATGCGATGTTTTTTTCCAGTTGTTTAATATGCAGTATGTTGCATCACTGAGATATAGGCCCACAACGTGTGTGCCCTTAATAGGCAAACAGACGTGGTAGACGTATTGTTTGCTGCAGTGGCTACAGCCGTTGCTACTGCAATGCAAACGTTCTTTCACGCGTGACAGACGCGCGGAGGCCTATCGCGCATGGGTACAGCCGCTGCCACTAGGAATATAAAAAAAAACTGGAGAATTTTTTTTAGCCCTCAGCGCAAATTCAGCTCATTAGTTAATCATAGAGTTCAACAGCATTAAGCTAATGCAGTGTTCAGAACTGAAACGGGAGGCCATCCTGCTTGGCATTGATCTTTCAAAGCAAACAAGGGGCAACTAAAAAAAAAGTTTTCTTGTCATTTACGACTCTTGCCATGAACAAAAAATGTTTTGTTGTCTTTAATAGATGGAAACGTGTTAGTAAGACAATGATTAAGCTAATATTGTTACGGCAAATAGGCATCCACGATTTTAACTTAACAATGACAGGGTTTCCCTGGCCAAGTGCGCGTGCCTTATAGGTGCTATTATTATAAATAGCTTTATTTCCCTTTATTGTTTGCTTTATTTAAATAGCGTCGATTTCCGAAATATATTCGACAACGGATAACGTACTCAAATGTCTTTTTGAAGCCGTTCGGTTAATTTCGCTACTAGTAGACTTCGACTTCTGATTTGTGGGTTCGGTCCACAAGTAAGCACTCTGAAGCCTTTTGAAGAAGATGCAACCTCAAATAAGCACTTTTATGCCTAAACTTAATAAAACGAGAGTTTCATGTTATATCTACCTTTGCATCGCTTAAACGAAATACGTTTTTAACATTTTTTCTGTTTTTTATTCTATTCAAGTATGATTTGAGCATTTTTTCCAAATCACCTCAGAAACAACGAATATACCAATTTATCTTACGGTATCTCCTCTGTGCTGATAAAGCGATACTGCTTTTCATTCGTCGCCTTCCGTTGACGCCAGCAATAACTACCCTGGTAGCCGCCGTCGCAAAGTCACAAAAAAATTGAGAATAGCACATAACTACGTATGCTGGGTGGTATCCAATCGCTATCCGAGACGATCAGTCTGCTCCAACCTGCCGGATCGTGGCCGACGAATGTATTGGGCTGCAAACATTAACGAGTCATATCGACTGCACCAGGACCTTAAGCACACAGGATCTCAAAAGTGACAGAAAGAAAGATAACATATTTGTGATGTTCGTGGAGCTCCGCTGGCACGCGAGCTCCGAAAAGAACGGGTCGTGCACAGTTAGAATGTACCCATCCGTTTTTGGGAATCACTTGGCCGTTTGCCAGCTGCAAGTGGCTTCCTTTGCTCGAGTACAGACTCACGGCTGAGGACAGCAGGAACCAACAGGAAACCTATCCCCACCAACGAGTCCGGTAAATACACAGCGCCTGTGGCACTCTTGGATTAACAGCTTTGTTCATACCAGACTGCCTGGGAAAACGGCATTTCTCGCTGGAATAAGTACCATACTATAGAGAAATCCTAACACTAGCTGTCCTTAATTTTTTCGAGCGTATCACTTCACTCACATTATACGGTCGATGTGAGAATTGCGGCTTAAATGAACGCCATGGCTTCTTTCAAGCAAACTGAATTAGCATCGTAGGGACGTTAGAAAGGGGAACAGCTGTAATGTCTATGATTCAAGATAGCACGCTTCATAAATATGGAACTACCCTGCCTGTTCCGTATATAGGATCCAGTAATCACTCGAGGAATCATAACGGTCAACAATAATTTCACCCGAGCCCCATTTAACTGCGTTTGCCACTATATAGGAAAAAAAAAATGTGATTGATATCGCAGTTAACAAGATAACGATGCATTTTTTCCGTGTTCTGTAAATATTGACTTTACAAACTATTTGCAAAAAGTTTTACCATACCTAACCCACAGCAGAAAAAAACAAGCTTTGCTGATATTGGGTCAAAGATGTTACTTTTTATTGACCCCACAAAAACGCGTCTTATTATTTACAATGATCTCGATCTTTTTTGTTTGTCTATTTGTTAATAAATTTTCAATATCATTGCAACTTGTATTAGTATGCAAATGTTTTGCAGAACTGGAAGCGGAAACTTTTCACCCTAAATGGAAATTTTGATACGAAAGAAAATATTTTCTTTTGTCAGTTTTTTTTTCAATTTCTTTTGTCAACAATTTTCTATAAATGATGATGATGATGATAATAATAATAATTATTAGAAATTACACTTAGCTTAGTAGTTAACTTCGTACGGTAGTTTAAAGTGCGCCTTTTTCTATTAAGATCTCGTACATGTCTAAAACGTCTCCGAGGCAGCTGTCTAGTGAAAAGCGTGGCGCAAGCCCGCTAAAATGGGCAGGTGTGGGCATTATCTAGCTGTACCAGCCAGCTGGCTTGGTAGGACGTAAGCTTGTTTTGGCCTACGCTGTTCCACCGAACAGAGAGAGGTACAATTTTTAATTCAAGGCTTGCATTCGGCTTAGGCCTTCTTGCCAAACCGTTCTCAACCATCGAAGGAGATTTCGGTAGGTAAGGCTATGTTGGTCTATACGAACTCCGGTTTGATTTCTTTTTTCTATGATGCTTTGATACTGCAATCTAAAACTTAGTCTCATTAAAAGTTTATAGAATCGGGTTTATTTTGTCAAATGGCTGGCCATAATTTTGATTTATATGTATTCCATAGGATATTCAAAAGATAGCGCAACAACGCAAGAAAAACGTAAGTGAAAAAAGCTCTATTACCCTACTAAGTATTGGTCAAAGCCTGTGGGCTTTAGGGTGGGCATTTGTATCAGCGTCAAATGCATACCTTCTGTAGGTAATAAAGGAGCGCTAATGGAGACGTTAATGGAAACGTTTGGCCTGCTTCCCTTGCTGGCCATAGGCAGTATTTCTTGTTCTAATTGAAAGATATTTATGTTAAAGCATACGTAACAAAAAAGGATCACTTTTTCAAATAGCTTTTAATAGTTGAGCCTATAATGATTAGTTTGATTAATCATTCCTCTATTTATCAAGCCGGTCCATTTGTATTTAGTCATAATTAAATTATTAGGAGTATTATCGAAACCGGCCCTGTCAATAACCGAAATCATTTTTTATAATATAGAATCGTAGATGGAAAAACAATCTCGGAACGGATTGTCGACAAAAGTACTGACCGCTAAAATCAGCTAAATATTTCTATAGTTTAGAATGATGCTATTAAATTAAATATGTCCTTTGCTCCTTTTTAACCTCTAACTTCTATAATTTTTATGGCTGTACCTAAATTTGATCATGATAAAAGCTGAGATTTCTCGGCGAAAAATTGCTACCAGTAATTTTTGCATTCATTTATTGAAACTGAATTAACATCAATAGAGAAGTTTTGCGAAGATTGACAGAGACGTTAGTTAGACGGTACATGAATTCGGGTTTCATAGCGAATGTATTAAAATTTCTCATTCAGGTTCCCTCCATTTTAAGCGAGTGGCTGAAAATGTATATAATTTATTTACTAGGTTCGATTGATCCTTCTATTGGCATCATAATTTTTGATAGTATAGGTCTAGATCGATCGTTTTATTAAACGGCAAAAACCTGCACGATTCTCTGTCAGTCCTATCGAATACATAGCTTCATTTCCATTGGCTTCAGCTGGGCTTTGCTACAGATTATAAAGTACGTTAATTTGCGTTTCTGTTTTACGTCCGTTCGTGTTGCACCCAAATATCGAGCTTTTCTGTGTAGCTAGATTTCTTTGGCTAGTTTAAAACTGGCCGCGCGGGTCTTACTAAACTTTTGCAATAATTTCGTCAACCTATTTTCCGTAACAGGCCGAACGCATCTTTCAAACATCAAAATTTCCAGAAAGCGACAGAAACCGATCATCACCCACCTTGACTAGAAACAACACATATTTTCCCTATGGGTCTGGGCAGCATTTGTGCCTTTATCGGAATAGAATTATTAAATATAACTAATTTTTGCAAAAATTTCACTCGTCTTAAAGGTACTCCTCTAAGTTTGAGTAAAGACGTTCCAATCATTCTAGCATATCTACTGCCACGGTGTTTAAAATAACATGAACGCCGGTCCGATGCCAGTTATATTACATGCGATAGGTGACTTGAAAACCATCTAGCTGCTTCTTTGACAACTTTGTACATATATATAGTATGGTTATTCATGGCAAAACATACATTATTTTATATTTATCGCGTTCCATGGCGATTATCTAGAGAGACAATGAGTTGCAGTTTGTACGACGGCCACCTACTTCATCTCACGTTCATCTGTTGAGGCTCGCTCTCCGTGGTATTGACTTCGTGTTTGTTCGTTAAATTGTATCGTGAAGCCAAATCAAATTACATATTGAAACAGTTTAATATCAACTGGCGGACTTTGCAAAGATAATACATTATTTTACTATTATTATCGATATATTTGACAGTCCACCCGTGAAGTAAACCGAACCGTCAGGGTCTTAACCGCCGAAACATATCTAGAATTCATACCTAAAACGTCTAGTTTATGTTTTGTCAATAGTCCAACAATGCCAATAGTAAAAAAAACACTTAATGCTACATTTTCTAGAAAAAAAAATATTGCATCTGTAAAATAGACCCGTGTTGTTTTTATCAGTGCGCACTAACCCATTCACGAGCAGCACCAGCTGCAATAAGTACGTTATTTTATTATAAGAACCATAAAATCGCGGCCGAGGTCTTCTTAAATTATCCTTCAAATGTTTAATTCAATGTTACTTTAGTCTTGTATTTGATAAAAAAAAAAATAGCCCGCTAAAGAATACGAATAAATCGCTACGTGAAAGGCTTATGGACGTTTCACAATGTGTCCTATGTTCTTCCTCGCAAAAAAGATGGCCTTCCAGGACAGAAGGCAAGAGCTATTGTTATCTGGCTTAAATAAAATTCGGCGTTTTATTTACTTAATTATTTATTATGTTGGCTCAAGTCGTAAGGAAAGCATGTTCAGCAAGACCCACATTTTCCGTTCTGATCGTCCCATCAAATGTTCAACGGTTCTGTTGTGTTAATCGTATTTGGAAATGCCGAAATTTCATCTGGGTTGTCGTTTTCGCCAGAATTAAGCCCATATTTTTCATGTTCAGGTATGACTCAAGCCGTCGTGAAGCTAAGGGGTGTATTCTTATCTGAAGAAATGAGCCCTGCATGTCATAATATACAGGTAAAAAAACGTATTTTAAACATTACCCTCATATATAAGGGCTGAAATATATCATAATATTGGGGTGGAGCTCCTTGTTATTAAAATTAATACATGTTCGCTGAAATTGTTAGTTTATCTGTGCGTTGAATTTGTGAAGGCTAGGATGACTAAATCGTTAGAACATCCAGAATTTTTCATGACTGAACTTCTTCTATAGCAAATTAACAAATGCCATTATTTGAGTTGTATTTTTTTTGATTTTTCATTTAATGAAACCCCTAAATTTGTATAGAATGGTCCGATACATCAAATTAGTGCTCGCCTTATTCGGTTGTTGTGTCTATATATATCGTCCACCGAAAACTAAGTAAAGTAAGTAAATAAAGTAAAGTAAGTACTTTATTTTTATATTAATGTTAAGCAGTTATAATATACCAAGTTCTATCGACAACTCCTTTCACGTAACTGACGAAAATAAAGAAAAAACATTAATTGGACACGAACTATTCAATCATATGGTCTGTCCGTAGCTGTGAACTAGAACGATACAAATTCACCCGGTCAAATAATATCCTCATAAAAAAATGAATGGCTGCCCACCTGACTCAAAACGGGCCGACTAAATTGTTTCTTTCATCGCCTGCCTATCGTATCCTCGTATCAGTCTGCGCTGATCGTTCGAGGGATTTCTGTTACGCGTTCGCGAGGAAGCAACGACATCCTTATAGGCCCATGTGGATTTGTATATGGGCGACGAGTATCGTAGCTGCTTCAGCAGAAACAGCGTTCACTAGAAGGTAAAGAGACGCTTCTAAGCGTGCCATGCCGTTGAGTGATATTTTCGCTTCTGATCCGCTAATACGACTTTAAGTCTACTTTTAGTCGCAAGACGCGTTCTGCAATGTTAATTTCGTATTAGTTATGTCGCCACTTTCCGTAGAGTTCGATCCATACTCGCCCGCCCTTGTAAAAACGCGGTAAAAATAGGCTATTTTTAAAGGAGCGACTGATCACGTAGGATTCTCGCACTGTGATTTTATACAAAAGTCCTAGTTTAAGTATGATTAATATTTAAAATGTAAAAATAAGGACAGCTGATTGTACAACTGTTCAACTGCTGTATGTACTTTTCCGGAGGACGCGCTTGAATGATGGGCATTTTCATCGCGGCCTATTCTTGAAGTAAACTTTGTTAGACACATTTTTGCCCTAACAGGTCCTAACAAATGATTTGTCACTTGATTTTAAGCGAAAAAAACGTACCACGCTTTTTTTTTCCGCACTGTAGCTTTAATCTTATCTATTTAATTTTCAAGTACATAATTGAGAAAAAAGTATTCTCAGTCTTAGCAGCATCAAACCATTTTTGGTAAATATCGTTTCTATTAAGTTAAATAGGGCGAACGCATATTCATGGAATCCGCTCTATGTGGCAGATGATGCCCCTTCAAAGGCAGTATATATTTACAATAACTTCGTTAAAGACAAAACGCAGAGTCAAACACTTAGCGGACGAACACGTGCCCGTAGCCCCCAACACACATCACCCGCTAACATTAGAAATGGCAAGACCAAGGACGGCCTATTTGTATTGAC
Source organism: Varroa destructor (assembly GCF_002443255.2). Taxonomy (NCBI): domain Eukaryota; kingdom Metazoa; phylum Arthropoda; class Arachnida; order Mesostigmata; family Varroidae; genus Varroa; species Varroa destructor. The sequence goes on along the minus strand of NW_019211457.1, from coordinate 46,273,972 downwards.
TTCCTCGTTTTCTTTTGTTTCGTTGCGGGAACACCATTCGAAACAGAATACACGCAGTACGCATGACTTACTTTGCCTAATAGCGAACAAACACGTTTCAATATTGCATTCAAATATATATATATATATATATATAAACCGCTGTATCTTATTTATTTGTCGTTACATATCTGGTGGCATTTTCTTTGATGAAACTGGATGCCCTCTTCATCGATTTGGGATTGTAATACGTTGCTCGAGCACTCAGCTAGCTTCGATGTTGTCGTTGTACGCTATCGTATGTTGGTCCATACACGCGTAAAGCTATCGACAACTGGCACCAGCAGTCGCCACTGATTCAGTTGTACAGGCGTGCGTCGTAGATCCAAAAGGATCAGTAAACTGGGACACCGTCTGTGAAGCGTTCTATTGGCACATTGAGTATAACGCACGGAGAGCGAGTGCGGTTGGAAGAGCAGTAGCGGCTGTAATGGCATACGACATCTCAGCGCCGGATTACCACCGGCGTCGTACGATCAGCTGCGTCTGGACGTCCGGCTGGCATTTTGTACCGGTAGGCAAACATACGGACAGACAGGCAAACAGAACGCGAATACAGTAGAATCCCTATAAGGCATTATAGTTACGACAGTGTCTGTTTTGGTTCACTGCTGCCGCTGTGGTTACCGTCGTTCGGATTGTCGCTAGATGTCCGACAGATGCCCCCAGATACATCCGGTAGCTGTTTGTTGCTTTCAAATTGACGACGGCAGTAGCAGCAATCACCTGATATTCCGATCGTGGATCCATAATCTCCACATGCACTCAGCGAATATTAAATGTTGCTATATAGTCGATAGATCCCGCTAGCTTTGATGGCTTGTGTTAATATCTACGATGGCCCCGGAGATGATGATGTCTACGGGTATAATAGTGACTCAACTAAAGCTCAACTTAGTTCTGGATGGAAGGATGGAGGAAAACGTCATGGCAGCGCATTATAGTCTGTGACATTATTGTGTCATATCTAGTTCGTTCTGATTTATGTTGGGTACTCATTTGATTTTCTCTGGTAGAGGCGGCGGTCAGGTCTGGGTGTGTGATGCGCAATCTCGACCCATCATTGGTGCCGTCATTGTGTTCCAGTTTTCGATGCACCCACCATCTCGTGTCCTCTACACTCTACCTATGCTTAAATCTTCAACAAGTTTTAAATAACGTAATGACAATAACTGTACATCTTTACCACAAAAAAAAAACTGTTTTACCCTCATTTTTCAACCGTTAGCATAAACTTTTTTCTTTTTAGGCGTAGTCTGGGTTGCTAACGTGCATCCCTTCGAATGCATTGTTATTGTAACCATCTACACGAAGCCAATAATGGTCTACATTTAAGCCTTGGTAAATATTTATTATAATATATCGTTACGGCATGACGTTTCATACACCTGCTGGAGAAGCCTCGAATAAGCCCTTTAAAACCCGCCCCGGTTAGGCCTTCTAGCGGGACCTAAATTCTTAATGCTGTACCGAGCAGACATTTTAACGACTTGTTCATACAGAAATAGTCAGAGAAGTTAAAAACATAGGACATGAGATTTACAGTGAGCCTCTGAGATGCAGCTGAAATGTGAGGTAATAATGTACTTCGTTTTCTTTTTCTTCTATCTCGAGTAGTTTTGAAGTTATGACTGGCGATGTCAGATTTCTGTTTCTACCAAAATGTATCCAGACATTTTTACGGTCATCGTTATACTCAGGCATATTTTTCTCAAGCGTTAGGTACGTTTTCACCAAATAAGTACACCTTCATTCAAAAGAAGTCTGGCACTTGTTGTGGCGATCACTTGTGGCACAGAACCGTTCCCGCCCAGGTATCTCGGAGGCTAGCGCGTGCTTCGTAGAAAGTTTAAGGCATCGATGGAGATAATGCTCTGCTGCATCTAAATGATTTGCTAATCGTCGTATTGTTGGGCATCGTTTGCAAACCTTGATTAGACCGAACTGGAATATTGAACTTAGAAGTTTTACTCATTCTAAAAGTGAATGGTTTATGGACTAGCTAAAAGTGTCCTTGTGAGAAGACCGATCCCATCAACCATTTTTGTCAGTTTTTTTGCCCGGCACATAAGCCTTTATGTATTGTTTCCGATGGCTGGCTTTTAGCACGATTAACTTCTTAAATCTGAAGTCCATTTCTGCCGAGTAGGTCTTTCAAATTATGTAATGCTTTAACTGTACAAGAGATCGCCTCAGCATGCACAACGCGCAGCTTATTAAAAGTCTATTTTCTATTGGAAATTTCAAAGTCACGGTCTGTTTTAAATTCGTTCGTTACTTATAGGAACACCTGGTATGTAGGCGTTACCTGATGTTACCTCTACTGCCCAAATCGACCTACTTCAAAGCAGGATATAACCAAAATTAGTTAGGCTTGTACAAAAAATAGTTAAAAAATGTCTATCAGTTCTGCAAACTTCTAGTTCTATAAAAATAATAAAAATTATTTTTACTGTTCTATAGTAGGACAAGCGTCGTGTGCAAATATCCGAGCAGTATCGTTCCACTTCCTAGTGAGGCGTCAGCAGACCTAGGCATCGACGTAAAGGTAGCAAATACTTCACCTAATTACATATTTACACAAATTTTTCTGCAGAAATTTGGTCTAATTGAATGAAGCGTAAAACATCCGTGTTGGGATTGCGAAGCTCGTGCATAATTACGGTTCCTAACATGCATACGATCGATGCTAAAGGACATTTAGTTCGTGCGGTTGTTCTAGTATGTAATACCATGTTGGGAACAGTCATATTTGATAGTCTATATAACTGGTGTTATTTGCGTTACTGTCAAATTTCCTTTTGGGGTGAAGATCCTCTGAGTTTACTTCGTCTGTACAGATCGTGCAGTCTATGTATGTATATATATATATATATATATATATATTTTTTTTTTGAGTACACAACGTTTTCGAAGCATTGCGTGCTAATTAAATAAAAAAGACTTAAACATATGTTACGTTTGTCTGCTTTAATATCTTCAACATGGTTGGCATGAGGGCAGTTGTCATCAGTTTAAGGCCACGAGCACCATTTGCTGTCGAAGACTCATGTAAAATAGTTTTCGAATACCTCGTCTCTGCACTGTTGGCGTAGCTTCATATTGGGTAAAACCGTAACAATACTGACCAGCTCTTCAAAGTTTTAGCGATTTGCAAATCCCTCTACATCTTTGGCGTTTACCCTCCACTCTTTGACGCGCGTTATCTTTGCAATATCGAACGCTTCTTAGCCTCAAGATTTTACAATGCCGGTGACGTACCATAAATTTCTTAATGAAGGTGATATACCGACGCCGCATAATTACACACGGTATATGACCGACTAGAAGAAGCGGTCAGTACGTGTGAAAAGCTTACGTAAAATACAGACGTGTAGTTTATGTTGTGAGGAGGTGCTATTGCCTGTATTTATGTGTGAAAACAATAATCCTCAAGGCTTAATGTGGACAACGACAAATGCAAATGGTTTCTTTAACAATGAAAAAAGGACGCCGCTAACGATGCTGAGGTTATTTCTGTAATGAAGGACTCGAATACGTTTCTATCTGTTCAAATTTCCAGTATTAACTTGAGCTATTTCATGACAGTATAAAATATCGTCGTATATATGTATAGACAAAACGACTGCGGAATGAAGTTCTAATTTCGTGATACTTTTTTAGGAAGAAAAATCAAATAAAGTTAACCTGTAAAACCTAGTGGCCTAATTTCACAGTGATTTAGTTAGATAAACAATTAATTCAGCCTCTTAATTAAAAAAAGAACCCTTCGCCAATGGACAGTACCCGTCACGGCGCATAGTTAACAATGGAACATTGTCTATTTCATTTGATCGGTTAGCTATCTTTAACAGCGCACGCGGATGCCATTTACCATCAGCTATCCAGTCGGTAGACAAATAATATTTTCAATCATTTTTTGACATATGACCATTCCGAACAGGCGAAAATCTACCCTCAATTCTAGTTCATCTTTTCGTGTACATCGTGTTACTCCGCTGTGCTGAAGGCGTCTAAGCCAGCTCAGTTCCCTTGCGTTTTTTAAACCTTCGTTGACTTCGTGGTTCGAAGCTATATTTATAACTGCTTCGTAGAGCGGAAGCTACCTATCACCCCCTGACGGCTCAGAGCATCGTGGCCACTAGCAGATGGTAATAGCAATCACACTAATAATCCTAGCAGTTTGTTCCTACAAAGATTTTCCAAGTGTCGCCTATCCGTTTTCTAGGCACTGATTTAACTAAATTAGTTTAATTCGTTATCTGGCTCTTTTTCTTCTAAAACTCTCTGAGGTTTTTCTGCATTTCCTCACCGCAGAAAACCCAAAGGAGTGAACTGGATGATGGATTACCTGGGTGTTACACTGTGTGGTCCGATGGTGGAATTCGGTAGAACGCTGTGGGATATTTGGCCGCAAGTATCGGAGTGCTCTGTCAAAGTGACTGTAGTTGACCTATGTTCCGTCCACCCTTAAATGTAACCGTGACCTAGTTTTTCGATTCTTGCTGGCTATGGTTTCACGTCGACCTTTTTTTGATATTGCACCGCACTTCGGCTTCAAACCGATGTACAGCTTTCTGTGTGGGTGTACGACGCAGGTTTGTCGCGAACGAAAGCCTTACCACTCAAAGACTTTTGCTAATAGAAATTCTTCCGTCGTCTGTTCGGTAGACTACTTCCTGTTTGCCGGGGAATCTCCAGAACGATAACTAAGACATTAACGTGACTTACCATTACTGCTAGAACTACGAATACTGTGCTTCGAGATAGATAGATTCTCTGTGAGAAAAAAGAGTTGTCGTTATGGATTTGTCATTGTATCTGGTTTGTTCTAATTGTATTTTAATAACGGCGAGATACGAGGTAGTAAGCATCCTCAAGGAAGCGCAGACAAAAGCCATCTCGCTTTTAGCTGTTGTATAACACTGCCTCTAGTTAGATCGGGCAACAACAAATGCAGATCTTACGTTGACCGTTTAATCTGCACGGCTAACTGGGACACCCCAATAGAAACTACAGTATTATTATGTTAAGGTAAATCAGAGCGCTCTGAACAGAAGGACTGTCTTGTTGCCAACACGTCTGAAATAGACGGTAGCTCCTTGCGATGAAAGCTACTCGTAAAAGTCGCTTCAACCTAGCTAGCATTAAGTTGATACGTCTAAGTTACATTGATGAACGTCTCTAGTTATGGGAGGCTAAGCGGATGACGACGATTATTGCCGGTTAGATTGTTTCCCTTTCCCTCTCAGCGTATCTCTCCACGGAATGGCCACGCTGGTTTCTAACGCAGTGAGAAAGGGAAAGGAGAATCAATGACCGCCGTACTAGCTTCAAGACGCTTTGCTGCTCCATTTTCTAACACCGGGCCCTCAGCCCATCCCACCTCCACTTATGCTCGTATGTATCTTTGTACTATAATACTCCGTAATACAGAGTACGACAGATTAGCTTTTTAGAACGAAGACAGTCCGCATACTTACTTAAAGAATTCACATTTAAGTTCGGTTTTTGAACAAAGCTTCTGTTTGGCAAGTTGAACAGTTGATTTGGTCGAAGGATTCCGGTTGCGTCGCAGCAAAAGGTACTACTTGAAAGGCGCTGAGCTGCACGAAAAAGTTACGCTGGCGTTCGAAGCTACTTTCAAAGATGGCAATACGACGAGAAAGGACATAAACGCGCTGTTACAAAAAAAAACAACGCAAAATCGACAATACCACCTTCGTTAGACTATGGAGCTTAAACGATACTGTTGTCACTGAAGTACATAGATCGTTAACAAGTGTTATATGTTCTTCATATTTACACACCTTTTTCTTAAGCAACAGGGAAACAATACACCTGATCGATATATGAGGGATAGTCGTCATCTTTATGGTGTCCCAAAGAAATTCGGTCACGAAATGCGGCTCCAAAAAGTCCACCTCAAAATGACACTGCAATCACCGAGGAATACATTTTTGAGATGACTTCCTAAGATGACGCTACCAGGTCGAACGTTAAGCTCGCGTACGCGTACAATCGTGATGCGGACAACATGTGCCAGCGTATTTTTCTGACAGACGAATTTTCCAGCAAATCTATTTCACAACATTCATTTTTTGCAAGAGTTTAGTTTTTACTTATTTATTATTTGAGCGATTACCTTATCGTGAGCATATAACTGGGTAACTTCGTTAGTTATCCCCATAAAAGGATTCGTTGTCTGTATAAGTTGTTAGCAGTTCCGTAGAAAGGTATGAGCGGCACAACTTCGTCCGAATAAACGTGAATTTGATCTATGCTCTAGAAATCGCAGCATAGCTAGCTGTACATCGATAGATCTATGATGACATCTAAACTATGATGATGGGCCACGACGGTTCATTGATGTAGCTCTGTAGGGTCGCAACACGTTAAAAAAATGTTTTTTCTATATTTTTCCCTTCTGAGATTTTGACAAGTTACAGGCAGCCCTGTGCATGCCTTGAATCGTATCGCTTGTGGACTTCGGCTGACAGCAAAAAAAGGAAGGGTGCCATAGAGAAAAGCAGCTTTTGATCCAGTTTCTTGTTTATTTATCCCAGTGACGTGTGTCGCGGGTAGGTTTACACATACAGTGTCGCTACGCACACGTATTTTTCCATTTGCAAGGATTAGAATATATGGCATTTGTGTACCTCGTGTTTAAACTTCAAAGAAGCTCGGAGCAAAGCGTCATATTCTATCGTGACCGATGTTCACGTCATTGGTGTATCGTCCCGCTAGCTAAAATAGAAGTGAAAAGAGTTCGACCATACGTATGCTATATGGCATCTATGGACGCAAATACTTGAGCACAATATTACTATTTATCATAATTAATTTACTACGCTATTATACATTGATCAAATTCGGAAGGTTCGACTAGATGATGAACCTATAATTTTCATGTTGTTTCATCATAACGTTGCACAGGTAGCAGCGTGTCAACACTATATAGGCACTGTGTCCTAGCCTATACATTGGTCTTAGCAGCTTGTCCTTTAAACCTGAACGAAAAATAGGAGAATTTATTTGCGAAGCTTACGATTCGACGGGAGTAATGTTCAAGCAAACCTCTCACGCAACGATAACAGTTAAATTTACGTGCGATGTACTTCGCTATGCGCATGCGCCCGCAATTTATGTAAAGAATAGAGAAAAATATGGGTCAATTCCTTTCTAATACACTATATAGAAATGTAGCAATTGAACGCTAGAAACCACCGAAGAGTGACGCGAAGGGTCGTTCTCATAGTCGACATGTAAAGGAAGCAGTCCACGATTCAATTCCAGTCTGAGTTTACGGAATGCCCATAATAATAGTGCTCATAATAGGACGCTCGTTTGGAATATTTCTATCGAGCAGTTAACAGTATCACTGCTAGCTAGCTGCCCACAGATCCTGTACGGCCGGGTAGATTCTGCACCTTTCAATCTGTTGTAAAGTTTAAGATTTCGTGATATCTAAAGGCACAATAGATATTGCCACATAACAAGTCGTTATTATTACGCTATTGAAATTGGTTTAATTAAAGAACATAATAATAATATAAAAAAACTTAAACAACCGAACAGATAATATAGCAACATCTGGGCTATATATATATATGATAGTTTGGTAAACATCAAACACCAGAGTTCTTGAATACTCGGAAAAGCTACACTTATGCCATTGACGCAAAATCCAGACCCGTCATATTACCCTCGACGATCAGAAACAATTGAAACTAAATCGTACAGAAATTATTCGAAAAAAAAAAAAAAAAAAAAAAAAAACGTTTGAATATGTGCATCCAAGCTCGCTCGATAAAAATCTTCACTTATACTGATCCCCAATTAATCCGCTGCTTTGATAAATTAAAATAATATAGTAATTCCACAATGCATTAACTAGAGATTAACACGGAAGAAGAACTCTTATCACTAGTTGACATTCAAATGTGGCATCTGCTTCTAAGAATAAGGGATAGGTTGATTGACTCAAAGGCTTTTCAGGCCCAAATGACGCAATGCTCATTTCTTAGATGTGCCGTTCTATGACTCAAAACAAGTAGCTTTCAGCTGATTCGTATGTGATCTTTTGAAACTACCGCAGGCAAGAACAATGCTTGAGGCCTGCTCATACGTTCATGAGCTTTTGCTCAGACACGTTTTGAGAGCGTAGAATTTTCTAAGAATATCTGTGCATAGAACTACCATAATGGGTGTATCCCGCCCTAATACAGTTCGCTTGTGAATTCAGACGGCTGAGCAGAAACCATTTGTTTTTTTCTTTTTCTACTAGTTTTCTCTCAGTGATCTTAATATGATCTGCTAACATTATTAAGACAAGAAGCGTAAATTAATACTTCTCTAAGTCAGACAATGAATCTCCATGCAGATTGTATTGCATGTCACCAAGGTTGAGTCCTTGTTTGCGGTCGCCGAGTTCTTCCCTCAAGGTCGAAATCATAACCGACGCGACCAGGAGGCTAGAACCGGCAACTTTCGGCGTATGGCTGCCTACCGGGCTGCGGGTGCTTGCCTCGTGCGATAGGTCCCCATGGCCCGGGCACTCTTTCCTAGCGGTGACCCAGTTTGGCACGGCGCAGGATCCACTGCGCAATCGTTGTGAGAGAGGATAAGAACGGGACAAGACTCTCAGCAGCTCGTTCGTGCGACCTACAATTAAAGCAGCCTATGAAGACTGGGCGCTGAAGCTGCCTGGCGAACAGCTGATCTGTCGTGAGCTTCCTCGATCCTGACCCATATAGACCAAGAGCGGCTCATCGAGCGGCCACATTCTGTTGCATACACGTAGGCAGTTCCGCCTCGGGTGGGGTCCAAGCCCTCTCTGGCTCTCTGCAGTTACCGCTGCTTCCCGGCCGTTCCAAGTCCTGCTTTGCCAAAGAAACGACAGAGGGCGCACATCATTGGCCAGACGGAGTTGTTGTCGATGGATAGAGCTTGTCGAATAACGCTCGCACAGACGATAGTAGCGGTGTTGCTTGATGTGGGACTCACACGTAGGCCAGCAGGAAGGGGTGCCTATTGCAAATAAATGGCTGTACCAGCAACATAGAATTTCATCATAGTAATATTCTTTGTGAGTAATACTCCGGCGAAAAGAAAATGACATCTATACAAGAGCAGTTCTTTGCTATGCTGAAATGGGCAGTTTCGCTGTTTCTTTTTTTTTCCTGTAATGCCACAGAGTAGCATTTAGATGGTACACTGCCATTTCTCTTCGGTGAACAGATTTCTAAAAATCTCAAGTAGAAAGATGGTACTAAGTGTGGCTAGACGTTGCTTATGTCCTACTAAACTACACAGGAAATTCAAATACACAATGTGTTTTATGATGACTTGAACGATGTAAGAATAAAATGGCTTTTTAAGCAAGGCCACCCGTTATGAAGCTGGCAATCGTCTAGTCAGGCCTGGGCTCATGACGTGGTATAATTCGTAAATGTCTGAAAAAATTGAGGTTAAATTATATAGCTACTGCCTTGTCGCCAAACTGTTTCTGTGTGTACACATCTACTTTATCTAGGCGTGCCATTAGTATGGACAGGAGTACACCAGAGAAACGCTCTAGCCAAAGTGCTCACTCGCACACGACGTAATAACCCCACAAAACGTTTCCTTATATTGAAATAACGTCTGCTTCCGAATCCAAAGCAAGTTGTGATCAATATTACTATCAAAGTCTTTAACTACTCCAATATTCAACATCGGGAATTGTTACTCCCGCGTCCATCTTTCGGCTACGAGAGTGTTGCCTATAGGACCCAGCCCAGTCAGCTTTATGAGCCGTATAGCACTGACGGTGGCCCCACGCCGCACAAACTAATCTTCACGAAAACAATGCATGCAATGGCACAGCATACACATTTAATCTCAGCCGATGCCGACGAGGTTTTCAACCGATCTGGTGTTCTGAGGGTCAATGAACAGTTTATTAGGCACAGGCCGGATCTGCTTACTATAGCAGCGAGCGCTACTACCGAGGAAGTAGCAAACGAGCCGGTTGCCATCCTTGAATTGTCCTAGGAAATACGATGATCGTAAGTTGCTCAAGCGTTTCAGACACTTCGGCGTAAATATTCGAGCATACAGCCAGGACATCGTTGGACAAGGGTACCCGTACAAATCCCCTAAAGACGAAGTTACCTAATATAAAACAAACTTGATATTGAGTATGTTCGCGTAACTATGTTTGCTAATAAGACCTGGCTAAGAATTTCATTTACGCAGCCTTGGAGAAATGCCAAAGTAAAGAAAAAATATTGGTGAAAGCCAATAGGTTCGAATACAATGCTGATCAGCACCAAATCAACAAGGCACCTTCTAAAGAAAAGTCCAAACCAAAATATAAGTCATATAAACCCTATACAATAACATATCCATATCATAAATTATAACTCGTAGTAATTTTTCCACTGATATAGCGTTTCCACTGATCGACCAGTTATGCTGTCGAGCGAACTCGCCAGCGCTCAGGCTTGCTAAATCTTAGCTTGCCATATATGAATGCACACAATAAATAGACACTTGCAATACTGTAGAACTTACGGACTACAAGGTCGCAAGTTTACGCCGTAAACACGCTAGCTTGTATCTAAAAAAATTCTAAGGCAAGATCTCGACGCTACTGTTGTATTATGTACCTGGAAACTCTAATCCATAAGGCTTCTGTCAACGAAAATTTCACAAGAAATCTAGTTACAATACGATCATGATTCCGCTGTCAGGCCGTACCTCATACGCCCTATTACTCATGGCGTTTCAAGGTAATACTAGCATGCATGTTTTGTAGAGAATCGTTTGGCCACGCTACGAATCAGCGTTAATGGCACCTACATATAACCATAGATTGGCTTATAATTTATACATACATACATACATACACATACAGACTACAGCTTTACTCTGCACTCGCAAATTTGAAAACAAGTAAATTAGATATGGACTATGGTGTCTCCATATACATATAAGATTATAGATATTAATATAATTAATTATAGATGTTAATTAACGGCTGACATCAGGCCTGGACCATCGTTCTTTACCTACTTGGCTTTTTGTCAATCTTGCCGAACTTTCAGTTACAGGAGTTGCATGTCAGATGAGAAATAATATACCAATCCACACGAGCATCAACTGTCTCGCACCGCATGTCCCCATTGAAGATTGTGTGTAATTAAAAATCTACGAATCACTATCTTAAGATAGGCATTCGCTAGAGGACCTTGACGTTTTCAAGAAGACAGTGTACGTCGCATCACCCAAACATATTTTGAATAGGACGAAAGTTAAACCTTTTCCCAAATGTATGTCGTCGTATGGTATGAATCATAGCTGGCGAGTCGCTGCTTGCGGTATCTGACGCGGTATCTGAATTACACAACCGATGTAGCTGTTTCCATACGTCCGAATACTGTTCAAGCAACTATAATCTATACCAAAAGGTCGTCACGTGCGAGACTAGAGCCCAGTTGGGTCGTTATGCATGATTAGATATAGGCATAAAGGGCAGAGACAAACTGGACACGTGATCTCCTGCTGACGTGTCCTTTTTGTTACGTTTCAATTTTTGCACTTTGTAGTTGTGCTGTAGTTGCCGTGGTTTGCATACATTTATCACGTGGATATTTCACAGTTTAGATTCTACATACGGTTAATAGATTTAGCTGGTTCAGATAAAGGCCAACTATGTAGAACGTACCTTTGACACGCGTGATGTCTCTATTTCGATTCCTTGACTAAACTTTTCACTTTGTCAAATTTAATTTTTGCCCTAAGATCTAATTTTTTCTCTTTATTAAGATTTGCAATTATCCAACAATATAATTGTTATCGTGTTTTAGACCAAGAGAAAATAGAGACATAGAGTCCATGAAATGTACACGGTACGGGTGAATTAATAGCTACCCACTAGCGAATATTACATCGCGTAGGTTCCGATTGGCAGGAATCAAGCCAACCAAGACGCGTCGGATCCAATGACTAAAATATACGGGTATTTCCTTTGTGTAACGGCTCTCGGTGCAGCTTTTACGTGGACGACATCTCGGTCCTTGGGGCATTTCTTACAACGCAAGGGCCCCACTTCTGTAGCCATCGTCGAATGTTAGTCGCTATAGAATAACTACAATAGGACCGAGAAAGCTTAGAAAGCCCACAGAGTCCACGAAACAAACTGGAAAGTGAGTTTGTAACAGTCAATGACTTGGTGTCGCCGCCGTTCGTGATGCTGTTACTGCTGCTGTTGGCTGATTTGGAACCAAAACCACACAAAAAGGTCTCCTACAATTTTCTGACAGCTTGAGAGGCCTCCACTATGCCACTGCACCATACGCTGTATAGCGCCATAAAAGAGATAGATTGCCCGCCAATCAACTTGCGCCTTCGCCAAAAACCGTCGTCGTTCCCGCCATCAGCACGGCAGCGTATCGGTTCTCCGATTCACTCTCGACGTAATGTCGTTCCTGTGATCGCGGCGATTGATTTTTTATAACGCTCAGCTCGTTTCCTTTCTGTTACCGCTAAATATTATCGCTGTATTTATTGAGCCCATAACGAAAAAGCACAAGATACGGAAAGCGTCGTCTCTTTAGATAACACGTCACTTATCTAGTCGCGTTATCAAACAGCTGATGGCGTTGTTATTGGTCGCCTGATAAATTTGTTGGTGTTGTTATAATTGTTTTTATTTGTTCGTCCATAACAGCTGTTATCATTATTATGCTGATGATTTATTATGCGGGAAGATGAGCCGACATCTGATTCACACAGTTCATAGGGTAATGAACAGTAGAATCTGGATAGTGCACAAAGATTTATTACCTGGACGAGATAATTAGAAGGTAGTTATTATATCAATGAAAAGTAACAAGTAGCTTGCAAATGACGTAGATGCAGGAAGGGGCCTCAACAATCGTTGACTGCCGCGCTACTGTAGAAACAAGTATCGCCAGTGCTCGAACGTATCTGGAATCGATACAAATGATAATGGTCCTATTCGAGCTGGTCCTTTTAACATACTCAAACTTCGAACTTTTAGCGCATCCAACGTACGTTCGGCTTGGTAATAATGATCATACGATAATGATATAATAAGAAGCAAACGATAGAGGAAACCTACGCTGACTCGAATCCTCATCTGATCCTAATAAACGACGTCCTTTGTACGTGTGCGACCCAAGCTAGGCTAAATAACTTTCATGTCCTTTTTAATTTACCGAGTTGTTAAGGTTCACACCACATTTTTTCCATATAGCCGCAACGAGCAAGGTGTCAATTACTAGATTTTAACAGATTCAACTTACTGCCTACTACTTACGTCCAGAAAAGGTTCCCGATTGTCTTGGAAGCTGCGTTAGCTCATTGTGCCTACGTACCTTACGTATTACGACGCTTACTCGCCACAGACGCTGAGAGGTACAAGAAAACGCTTGACGCTAAGGACAGCAAAACCTAACATCTGCGCTTCCATTGATAAACAAATAAAAATAGTCTTAGAAACTAATGTTACAACAGTACCTTCTTGTCCGTATTTCTAGAAAGGGACAGACCTATTTCAATAACGCATTTCTGCTTGATGACCGCTTACGGACAAACAGCTTCGTATGTTGAAGACGTTATCGAGTCAGAGAGGCGTTGAAGAGTCACCAGCCATCCGAAAAAACTGAACGGGTCTGACTAATTATTTAGAATATTCCGTTGTGTAATGTAAACATTATTTACTCGATCTGATCTGATCTGATCTGATAGCTTTCGATCTATCGTACGCATGGCTATCATTTACCATCAACTAATTCAATGACGGCTTCAATCTATTCATATTTCAATGCACATAGGACATGTGTATGTATCCAATTCCAAAGGCTTTTAAGTTCACATATTAAAAGTTCGAGCGAGACTTTCTCCTCGGCTCGAATATACGGAACTGTACTGTTGGTTGGATTCTACAAGGTCCTCTAACTGTTAATAGGATACGGGCAGAGGTCAGCTACTATGTAATATCGGAATGAACCCAAAGAAAGAAGGATCCTTTTTGCCCGATACCGATTATTGCGATACCAATTTATATGCGGTCTCCGTGAAGTAATACAAGGAAAATTCTTATGTCAAATCTTCAGTAGAGTTTAGGTTTCCAGCGCTCAAAAAAAAAATCTAGCAAAATTCATTTTAAATTTCGGATTCTTAATACGGAAATATTGCCGTATGACCATTTTGACATAGGGAATATCTGTCACCAGTTGAGTCATTTGGATACGTTATAAACAGTGCGTCCTTTAAGCTTTTTGGCCATTTTTAGCCTTCAAATTTTGGGAATTTAGGTACGATTTCAGCCTAAAGTTCAACTGTATAAATAATTTATATTTAGCATATTTGAACGACACGTTAGCGAGATTAAACCTGCCAATATGGCGTAGCACACGGTTACTATTAAACAGTTATCTATGGATTAAAGAAGGAATATTCTAAAGATGACTAGTGAAAGGTTAACTTCCAAACTGAACCTGTGACCGTTACGAATGGTACAGTTTTAACTTCAACATATATATATATAGGGAAACATCCAAGTTAAGTTTACACAAAATGGGGCCAAAATTAGATGACTATTAAGCTGTCAACAGATTTCTGCCCCTTGTTGGCCCTATATATGTATTGGGAAAAGTATAAAGTGGACAATTGCAAAAACAATACGACATCAGCCCCAGTTGAGAATATGTCGAAGTTATTTCGTTTTCGTTCGAGTCCTACGTTACAACGGGCACAAAGTTGGATCCTAAGAAAAATTAATCGATAATGTTCTTTTTTTTTTTTTTTGTCGAGAACGGTCGCGCATTTTTGCGTTTTATTAATTTTTGACTCGCAATAATAAATATTTATATCAAATACTTCAGGTTAAAATTAGCTTCACCTTGAGATAAAGGTATAGCTGCAAAGGCGCTTAAGTCACTTCATGGGGTAATAAGCACAGAGAAATGGGACGCGTGCAATGGTTCATAAGATGACTAGAATATAGTGATGAAATGCTGAGTAATAATTAAACAGTTCAAGAGAGATAACTAAAGCTATATTATCAAATTGGTCACACAACGAAACAACGGAAGGGCAAAACGCAGAGGGCTGGCTTCCTGCAAGCGATGGATGAACTGCCGCTGAAAAAATTACAATGGCAAACTATAAATAACTGCATGGGTTTGGAATCGTTGTTCTACCCGAATAGGTCGTAACTCGCTTTAGATCAAATTGAGAAAAACTAGCAGACTTCTATTGTGTAGCCCTCAGAGTACGTGTTCATCACGAATCCTGCTGATGCAAATCATGATTGAGTATATGCTTTAAAATATTTAATACGCAGAAATTTGTAAAGTGCTAGGGATTAGCCCAAGAACTAGACAATGAACAAAGTGGACATTTTTGCCATAAAAAATATATACTTTATTGGTAGTTTCTTAGTTTTTACGGCGGCTTTCAAGACGCTCCATTAATAAGAGACAAAAGTAAACCCAGAAAGTGTACTCCATTTTGAAAGGTCGATAAATTGCGGTGTCGGAATGTCCAGCTTCACTATTTTGGCCGTGGTTATCATTGCATTTGTCAAGGTTTATCTTGAAGCATTCACAAGCAAATAGTACTATTACTGGCTTTCCTTTTTAGCTTAGCTGGTCTGAAGATTTTTTTTTTTTTTTTATTACTGTTAGTATTAATATTGCGAAATGTATGTAATTATAGAAAAATTGCATAACCTACAAGGGCCAGCCTGGGCCTTTTCTTAATCGTAAAAAGGAAATCTAAGCGCTGATTATATATATGTTAGACAAATCGTGCACGGCTTGCCACAAATTGAAGTTATCATAATAATCGATAATAAATTTACTGTCAATATTGTCGGGTCTCCCCTTTAAACCATATACTTAGCATTTACGTTAAGTTATATTTTAGGACAATATAAAGTATGAGTATACATTCGAATTTGTCGAATAAATCCAATAATAGCATACTCATTACTAACTTTCCAAGATTTTCTAGATTGTCCCCGTTGTGAGCCTCGTTTTGTGTGGCCTATAGAATGTTTAGCTTTGAAACTTTGCAAACGATCAAACATAGAATTTTACGAGTTCTACGTAATCAAACAAGGCTTCCTATCTAGCAGAAGTATTCACACCTACGGTTATGCAGAATGCGCCAATAGTTTAAAGCTAATACGAACACCTATTTTTAGCCATTAAACCACTTCCGGCACTAAATCTGGTGCTACTTTTCAAATATTTTGTTTTAACAAATCAACGCTGAAACCCATAGTCTACAGAACTGCCTCCAACGAATGTCTGTGGTACAAACCAAACGTACACAGACACATCTTCTTGCATGTTAAAAGAAGCCTGAATAGTTCAATATAAATCAGGTCAAAATTAACGACGATAAAAAGGACAATCACACATCTACCGAATGATATGTCAGGAACTAGACCAACTAGAGTAGAAAAAATTCAGTTACGTACTGCACATCGTGAGAAAGCCTAACTCGGACTGTGTACACAGACGCAGTAAAGCTTCGAGACGATCTTGCCGTAAGCAAATGGGCCATAATAATGCTCAAAATATATAAGTACACCGAGACACACATGCACAGAACTGCCATCGCCTGTGGGCCGTCACTGGCCCAGTTGACCAGTTTTCGTTACCGTTGGCGCCATGGCTGGTCCCCTCGTAAACGTGGCTGATTCCTGTGTTTGGATACCATCAATGTCATCCCTCATTCGAACCATCACTCGTATTTCTGCTGCTGTTCTTAGTGTATGGGGCAGAAGTCGACATTATTGTTTCAGTAGCAACCCACATAGCTAGACCTCCTTCGCGAGTGGTGCGCCCCAAGGCTCACAAGTATGGTTACTTCATTTACGATGACAATGCTTGACAAAGAACAACGCGAACGGCATAGCAGTGAAACAGCTGTACCATCACAATTAATTTATTACCGTACATCATTAAAAATTGTAGGTGGACTCGATCTGGGGGTGAATCTGCGTCAACGCTGATAGAGTTGTCACTGTCATACCATGTCAGTATCATCATTGTAGTTTTACCCCTGTGATCACCATTTTTATTCTATTTTTGCCAAAAAGCCATCTCTTCTCTTCTAGACTTAGGGATTACCCTTATTAGTTCTACGATTAATTTTACATATGATAGTTAGGGTTAAACGACATAATAGACGACTTAGCACGATAAAGCTAAACCCAGAAAAGTGTTGGCATCTTAGTCGGTGCGCTGTATGTATCCGGTAGCAGGATACATGCAGATCCAATTCGTGAAAAGCATGGACTGTCAGGAATTGAACACACATGAATATATGCATTCGTACTTATTACTGTTATCTCTACAGGGAGTTGCGACGACGCCATCGTTGGCTGTGACCATATCAGCCCTAACAATGTGGGTCTATCTGGCTAACACGGCAAATGGGCTACCCAGCTGACTGATAGGGTAACAAATTGACTACCGACTACTGATGAATGCCAACCAGAAATTGCTAAACAAGAAATGCCGTTTTACTCGCTACCAGGCGAGGCTCAATAGAGCAAAGAACAAATATGACGTGAACAACAAAACCATCACATGACACGAATCTTATGCTAACTTACAATATAACAACCCACTCAATAAGTGTTCAAGTTAAAACAGAATATAAATAATTCTCGACAGAAATATCGGTGGCCTTTAACTTGCCCCCCTAAAAAATTAATACATTAACACGCACCCTTTAAGCAATGGGAACGCTTCGTAATCCCCTAATGTTATTGAGTGAAGAGCTGAATTGGCTGAAGAATGATGTTCAAGAGGGGGACTGGGTATGGGTGGTAACCTGGGCGGAAATAAGTCCGACCGAGTCAAAGCTGAATCCACACTCGGCTTCCATCAAATGGGCTTTTCCCTGGGTGATGTCCATGTTAATAGTATTATTCAAACTTCTGTTGAAAAACACCTGGCGTCCTGCGGCCAAAAACAAATGTTTACACGGGACACGGCTCCGTCGTTGTCGTTGGATCCCATTTAAAATGAGATAGTGCGCGAGGTCTATGAACACAATATAGCTACTGAGAAGTCGTTTTGGCACCAGAGTATTTATTTAAGCTTCTTCAACAACCGTTTTCTCAGCCCTATGCTCCCAAGCATATGGAAGCGTCCTGGGCTGCCATGTTGGAACAGGTTTTTTGATTTAGTTAACTTTAGAATTGTTTGATATTTTTCTACCAACAATAAAGATATACTTGGTTTACATCACGTACGCCAAAAAAGGGACAATATTAAGTTTCTTTTTTCTCATTGCAGCCTGTCAGCACTCGTCGCTTATAGTCCTGCTAATCTGATTTTTGCATCCGGGTTGCGTTAAAGACAACGGGTATGCGTCGAATCTGGCTGGCGCGTTTCCCGAGTGCTATAACCGAAATCTCAATCTGCGCTCAAGGTCAGAATTAAGCACCAAGCCCGAGCAGAAAACTCGGGCATCCACTTAGCTTGTTCATATCCAGATTGTGTTATATTAATTGTTACATAAGGCGTGATAAGCTTCTTTTTTGGCATTGAGTATCCACGGGTCTCAAGCGACGGCCGATGTGTTAGTGGTAGAAACTGTTTAAATAACACGAGGATCTGATTCAATTGAGGTCGCATGCAATTTGTTTGTCAGCCTCACGTCCTAGAAATGAATGGCAACCTCAGTGGCGTTCCTTTCATTTGATTTTACCGTGTCTCTTTACCTCTTTATTGAATAATTCCCTCAGGCTTTCACTGCATGCACACATCGGTCATATATTTATATAGAGGAAATATTAAACATAATTCCAGTTGAGTGTGTGTACAATATACGTAGAGAAAAAAAAGTGACCCTTGTTTTTCCTGTAATTTCCTTTGTACTGTGAACACAACTGCGTTTGAATCTAAGTGCTGCTCACTGAGCCAAAAAATTTGGTACATTTATTATACAAATGTCTAGGGCAAGTAGAAACTTTCACGGCCGTACGCAGGGCTGACTGCCAGAACATTTCGTAAATATCTGGGCAATTTCCTAGTGCGACATTTGTTTTTGGACGCCCTTTGCGGTGGTTCGCTTTCACGCCTAATAATAATGCCTTTAAAAAGTGTCGAAATAGTTATGCATTGTTACTAACGATAGAGAAGGCTACTCCAGATCTAAGTGGTCCTGGTTTTCATCTAAATAAGCTTTGTATTTCCGATCACAAATTTCTAGTCGGATGTTGAACATCCTGCTGAGCAAAGGTTGCAATGCAGGCTTACATTTGTAGCAACCTATAAAAAAAGACGTAACAGTCTCGTACCACTATTCGTCCTAACTGCTGGTACCCAAAAATAAAACCTTCCAGAGGAATGAAGGAAGTGTGCCAAAATTTACTTTAGTTCTATTTAGTCCAAGTATTTATCAAATGGCCACTTGTAGTATAGTACAGTTGGTGCTTCTTCGTACTAAATTACTACAGCTATATACAGATCGTCTAACGCTTAATAAACCAATGTTTATCAATTCGTCTATGCACAAAACCAATAACGAGTTAGTTTTGGCGCTCTTTTAGCATTAGCAAACTATATAGATCAGTTCCTACAACTCCAACTGTGAGCCTTAAACGCTCATGATACTCAGGCCTGCGTGCTACCCCGGCTCTAGCACCATATACGCCTCAACAGTTAGACAATAGAGAAAAAAGTGTTTGTTCGTTACTTTTTGCTTTGTCATGGCCTACTTCTTTTGAACAATTCCAGGATCAACCATGCCATCATCTTGATGTCTTGCCAATAAACAAACATAGCTTACTGCTACTTGTTTCGCTTTCTGCTGATTTCATTTTGTTGGCTACATCTCTCCGTTTCATTTATCGCCTGCCAACATACCGCTAGCGAACGCTACGCAACACCCCCGAACGTTAGCTGCTTGCGCACAGCGGCAAGTCCACGTGCAATTTGGCATCAGTATTGAACGACATGATCTACTAGCAAAGCCTTCGTTGGCCTTCTACTGAACGATTGGAAAGCTAATGCTTACGTTACATTTGTTATTACCATACCACCAGAATCTGTGTCCCCGTTGTTGGCCGTGCTTCACACGTTGAAACGTACGTTTAGATCATGTATTGGCCTGCACGCTGTCCGTCTCTATACATGAAGAATTAAAGGAACAGCGCACTTTGTGTGTGTAATGTCGTACGTTTGCTTATTCGACTACCCAGGTGCACGTACTCGTCAGCTGACGAAAACTGGGAACAAGATCCTATACGAAGAGCGAGCAATTAGTGCGCATTGATTGTATGTGGACCCTTGAACGAATAGAGACGACACGCAACCCAAGAACTGGCTGAAGCTGTGGTTTCACGTTTTTTTTTTGTATCTCATAGGTGTTTGCCCCTTTATTGTTTTGGAACTTCAGTCAGCGACTAAATTTTTACCTGCCGTTCTACTTAAATCCGTGTCAATATTATCTTAAGTAAGTTCAAATATTATCCGAAGCGTTAGTGTCTGAGAGGTGCGTGTATCGTGAAATGTTTGACTGACAGCCAAGAATGAATGGCATGATGTGACGGGAGCAGTTTCGTCCAGTTTGCAGTCTAGATTACGGCACGATGGATGGCCTGATATATAATGACGAACGAGTGTAGCCTAAGTAGCCTCGTTTTTTAATGAGCTAAATTTTACTAATCCATTGACCAATTAGGACGCCAGCTTATAGCGGTAGAATTATGTTTTGGCCTAAATCGAAAATATATTATTTAGACATATATGTCACGTTCATCAGTTATGTAATGTACATCACTGGCGCGTCCTTAATAACTCAACTAGAACTTTAGTTTTCCAAGCTACCGCACGAGAACTGTGAACTTTATTACTGATAAAATGCAATGTGACCGAAAGCAGTTGTCCTCAGATTTTCTCAACTATCTATCACCTATATAGATTTCAACAGCTCTTTGCAGATGGTCTCTAGAAAATATCCACCTTAATTATGATGGTTTAGTGAAAAAGTCGGTATTTTCTCAGATCTTGTTTGAAGATAATCCTCTGATCAACGGATACAAAGTAGTGGCTCTATACACGAACTAAATAGCGTCTAAAGAACTTGAAGCAATTGAGAAAAGCCATTTACTAATGTTACAAGGGAATGAATCCGGCCTTGGGCTACATTTGCCTGACTCCAATACAACAGCATCCTTAGCTTTCGAGACAATAACGTAACAAAATGAAAAAAAAAAATACACATTTACCTATTTAACTAAATGTAATTAGTGGTTTTAACAAAATTAGCCGTACCGCAGTCGCTTCCTTTATTAAACATTGTTGGAGACCGTTTATATAATAACAAGTTCTAAATATAGGTGGTCAGAAATCCTGTGTGAATTATCGGCCCAATGTTTATAGAAATCGTTACCGAACAAATGACTAGTTTTTTAGGGCTTCCTGAAGCCTTCTGTGTTGTTCAGCATTAACGATTCTACGGGGTGACCACGTTCATAAGATGATTGTAAAGTGTTTTTATTTATATATATATATATATATAAGATATTTAAGCAAATATCTAAATCCAGAAAACGGTTTTACAGCTGAAATAATAGATAAGGTATAAATATGTATTATTCCGACTGATTGTTATTATTCCATAAAGTATGTTTAGGAAAAAGCCAATGATGCACTCAAAGTTAACAGCGATCATTGTATACATTGCAAGCCCTAAACCGTTGTCAATATTGTTTTTTTTTCTTCAGCAATTACGGCTGTTTGTTGATTTCTGTAACTACACATAGAGAACTCGTTTTTCCATAAAATTATATATTGGTTTTAGATGAGAAGATCTTTTTAAAATTCAAGACCGGGCTTTGCTGTATGACAACGGAGCTAACAATTCCTGATCACAATTATCACCATATATAAAAATTACTGAAGACTTATAGGCAGTATTCAGATTTACCGATCACGACCGGCATTTACCGATGACGACCCAATTTAACGTTCGAGTGTTTACTACTAGCTTAATATTTTTCTCACGGACAGCTATTGGGTTGTTAGGTGTCAGACGGAATATCTAGCGATAAAATTAAAGTTCTTTAACCTCAAAAAGCTAGATAGTTCAGTCTACGTTTTTTTTTCTAAGAATTATCTTAATGTTAAGGCCTCAAAAAATGTGCACACGAGACACAGCGTGAAATAATACCAACTACATCCATGTTATTGGCGATGCGACAGATTCTCACATGATAATCTTCTTTAAACCCAGGTTAATTAAACTTCTGCGATAAGGCCTTGAGGCAGACACGCCTTGACAAGCATCAGATGTTTTGTAACATGAATATCTATCCTACTAGAAAAAAACATAATTGTCGTCATTATTTTACGTCAGAGAAAAGACCGTGGAAGTCCCGCCTAGAACGATGGGTACGAAACCGACAAGTAGTTTAACCCGGTATAGTCATATAAAACTTCGATGAAAAAAGGCTAAATCGGCTAAATTTTATCCCCAGTTGTATTTACGGTGATTGTTCGAGATGCTAGAGAATCACACGACGGTAGCCGGACACAATGAATCAGATTGAACAGCCAGAGAATGAATGATAGTGAGACGGATGGATTTTTTTTTATTCATCATAAAGGTATACTAGTCCTCATGGTCCTAGAAAAAAAATTGAAGACACTTCTAGCAATCATAGTAGCAACCGCGGAAAGGCCGCTCATCTGTGTGTCAAAATTTTCACCATGCGCTCGCTCACCGGCAGCTAATCATTTGTACAGTATCGGCAAAACGCAAAACTGAAACCAGGCGGCCTATCAAGTGGCACCGGCCTCGGAAATGCCAGCAGGTGCTATGATGTTTTACGGTAACATGTCTCCGTTGCCATATCTCACTGTGTTCGTAATGGACGCTGCTGGCGACTATACTGGCAACTTCGAAGGCTGCTGCATTAGCCGTTCCACGACCTACCAGTGTAGGAAATGGAAAGAGGAACATTAGGTTGGTCCAGCAACTTACAGGCTCAAAATATCGGATACGCCCTAGCACATGTTGTACGATTGAGCTCCGCTACGTCGCGCACGAATGAAATACGTTACGAATGAATACGACCATATGTCTGCGAAAAATACGCCTTCATGATCTGTGATGCAACCTGCAACAATTGCTTTTATTGGAATATTGATACGAGCAGTCTCCTTATGAAAAATGATTAGGTACAGGTAAGATCTCTATTGATGAGACAATAGTTTGGACGTCGCGCCAATGCTCGCCTGTATAGAATTTACGGGAGCGTTAAGACTTTCTACATTCGAACTTGCTCGCATATGCTCGTAACTTGTTTCCTTTCCAACAATTTTCTACCTGAAGTAATGTTTTGGATAGATGATTATTGCGCACGAAGCTTCACAGATCTAAACTAATGTCTATAATTTATCTGAACGAGGGAACGAAGTCTGCTGCGCGCTCTTCTCCTGAGATCAGTATGATGTGCACTAGACCGTTCCCAGTCAGAATGGAAAACACCCATCTAAGTGAGGCTCGATTTGCCTATACCAGATTAGTTACATAGGGAATGTCACGAACTAAAGTGTTTAATCGATACGACTGTTCTTGAGGAAAGAAAACGCTGTGCGTCCACGAAGTCGCACGTACCCACCGCCTCGTCGATGGATCGTTTGATGGACAATATTTATATGAGCGTTTTGAATAGGGGGAAATTGCTTTTTTTTTTTTGCCTTATATACGCCCAGTTCTAGAGATTGTTTGTGTATAGATTTGAAATGTTTTTCGCTTAATTGCACACATAGGTAAAGCTGTGAAAGGTCACAGCGGGTTATTGATTGCAGTGAACTATGTACACATTTCTGTAGAGCATCACCCAACGTGGCCACTTTATATCAGGTTTGTTTTGGTCATTGGCTTCTACACCGAGGCAAAAGTTTGAAGCAAACTTTCATCTCCGTATATATTTCAGTTGGGATTTTCATACTTCGCACGTAATTGTGACAGCTTATGCTGTCAATGGCAGACTTCCAAAACTTCTTTTCTATTTGTTTAACATATCCAAATATTTCGAACCGTCTGTATCTTGTCATATTGCCGGTATTGTACTTCGCTGCGAGAGAGCGATGACTACGTACGTTCTTCATGCTCATTAAGAATATTGAGATAGTTAAGATACAAAACTAAATATGTAATTAACTTAGACTATTATTACTATGTACTAACTTAGAAACGGGAATATTTTTAGCGTTCGAATTTTCTATTTTGACTATAGACCACGTATATGTTCCAGTCATTGTAGACACTGTTGGACAAATCGACGCGGACATAACCTGAGCTTACTTTTGTTGATTAATGTCTAAATAGGTTCTTAAGGGTTTCTTCAAAACCGATTAATACAGAAGTTGGTGTCGAGAAAGCATCACTAGACCTCATGACCAAGCCCAGTTTCTTTCCATCTTATCAGCCTGGATCTATTTGATCTTCCTTTTTTTTCAATAGCTTTATTGTTTTTAAAAAATGGCTTTACTGTTTTTCTTATTATTCTATATAATTTTGTTATTTATACGCTTCTCTATTAGTCGATCGTTTTATTAACAGCCTGATCGGACCAGTTTCGTTAAGTGTTTTGCTAAATGTTCCTTTTACAGGAAACTTTAAAAATAGAGACAAACATCGGCGCGCGTCTGCCTATAATATGTACTAAATTTATAATTACTTTCCAAAGGTGCATTACTATTATTTAAAGTGAACGCGTGACTGAACTGTATACGCAGAGACTAATCAGAAAGACTCTTCGTCAGATTGGGAAAAATGCAACTGCAGCGGATCAAGCGATGGAAATCTTGTCGTGCGTACAATTGTCAACAAAAACGAAGCTTCTTGCTAGTTGAGCCGTTCGCCAGACTGATACAACGGCGATCGGTCGATACCCGTCTCGAATACTCGACACCAATAAAGCAAATGAAAGTTAATACAGTCACATGCTACATAGCGTTTATTTGTGTGTAGCCATATGAAGAGGAAACCGCCAATCCCATAAATGTATACCGGGTTCTCCGTTTTGGCCCGAGGGACCAGAAACGCGGACCAACTATAATAGCTGGGAAAAATCGCCAGCGAAATTCGACCCATGCTCGAGGTCATACAGGTCAGAACCGCCGCCACGTGTTCCTGTTTGAAACTGCGACTCCGCTTTGGACTACAAGCGACGAAAAAAATACTGAACAAGCTGAGGGAAGAGGAACTGAATGTAAGGATTGTGACGACCTCTTCTTTCGACTGACGCAAAACCGGTTCAGATACTGTTTGTTGCCGTAACCTGTTTTGCCCGACAGCTAAAAGAGGCGACATAACTGAAGAGACGCTTGCGTGAACCTGTATATTGTCATTGTCGTTTCATGACAGCTTCGTTCTAGAAGCAATTGATCGGTTGCAGTGAGTTAATAGCCGGTATGGGATCGAAGTAGGTTATTCTTATTTCTAACTAAATTACGCCATTATCCTTGATGGAGCATCCGTTTTTTTGTCTCCCACCTAAATAACATGGTATTTAATGCTTGTAGTCCGTTCCCGGTTCCGTTCCAGCGTATACCGACGTGCGACACGTACGGCAGTGCGGGGCACAAACGTTCCTGCTGAATAGGAACTAACATCGCCGATGTCTTTGTCTCTCAGCAATTGTCAACGCTCGACATCATTATGGATGCGGTGCTATTCTTCATCGTTATATCACAGCTGCAGTCGTTGCTCCTCATTTTTCAACACAGATCGCCATCGTAACCTGTCGCGTTCACGAACCAACGCTACGCGTCGAACTCGCCGTACAAAGCTATGCTCTAATTGAACAAGCTGTGCCACAGCTTCCCGTGGCGTGCCGTTATGCAGAGTCGACAGAAAAGGCGACTGTTCAGTAACACCGTAAATTTATACACAAATGATTCATTATGTTTTTAGCGTTGCTCGTTTCGATCGTGACTCCCGTCTGATCTCCGACTACTCTGACTAGCAAAGCCAGTGACTAATTGACGATGTCCTAAGGCTGTCGATGGCCTGGCTACCTAGGTGTCAGTTCATCGTGGATGACCCAGTCGTGTTGTTGAGCCGCTACATTACCCCCGATTGAAATTTCTGCTGTTATCCATGATCGCAGCTACTGTCATCACTGCTGCTGCTGTCACTGCATGCACCGACTGGAGTTAACATCTGTTATGCGGTGTGATTTACCGCTGTTGTGAAAGCTCAGAACGATTTTTTTAAATTCAAGCCCCTGCTTTGGCAAGTGGGTTCCGCCGTAGTCGCTTTCATCAGCGACTATTCTACTTTATCACCCCATTCTGACTGCTCCCACAAATAAGTATAATGGATAAAACAAACCGCACGAAGTTTGCCGTGAGCTACACGTGGCTTCAGAGTGGGTCCTTACTTTGTTTCAGCCGTGTGGCCATATACTGGCCATACGAAATCAGTCGCGCCAGCGGAATAAACAAGACGCGATTATCACCACATGTTTCCGCGGCCAGAGGTAGCACAGCCCTACAGTGATGTCAGTCGCGAAGTCCCGAGTGTTTTTCTTTTTGCAAAATTTTTACGCTCTATTCGCAAAAATTGACGCGTTTTTCTGTAAGCGGTTATTAGAAGAAATTAACTATATATATATATACAACAATATGCGAATATGTGCTACAGATTAACAGTATTACGAATTATATAATAGTACTAAGGATGACGTGTACATTGCTTCATTCATGTCTCTACAACAACGAGGAACAATTTCGGGCCTTTCTGTATAGTACTCGTCTCAACGCTCTCAGACAGTGTTATTTAAATGGGCTCCTTAAGCACAGAGTGCTATTGAGCACTCGTACACGGGCAACATAGTACCTTTGACAGCGACAGCGAGTTATTTGAACGATTCAAATATATAACCTCATAATACTGGCTAGTAGCCGTTGGCTTTTATGATCTTTTACGTCGTTCATCATTTGTTTACCATTCGGGAAGACTTTCTCTCCTTTATAATGATCCGATATAATCTCATTGTGCAGTAAATGGCCTTACATGTCAGATTCACATGCCAAAGATGAAGGTTTTACATGTAAGAAAAATACATTGCAGAGAACACGCAAGCAGCACGAGATATTCACATCACGTACGACGAGAACTTCATGCCTAAGACGACCGCTCGAAACTGATTTGCAGAGCCCAACTTGGAACTGGAAAATGCATCCCATTCCGTTGGGCCATCTGACCCATAACTGACTGAGAACCATTCACGGAAGGCCTCCTGGGAACAACACGAATTTACCAGGTTTACTCAAAAATCATGAACCTTCCCATAAACTGAATGAAGAGGGCAAAGAAGCACGGCCTCCCATAGCCTCTCACACGCAGTTTCAGTGGCAGATTTTTACACAAAATTGCCATCGGTGATAATAGCTATTATCTTTGCGTTCATAATAGGAGCGACGAAAGTGAGTAGATCCAGGAGATATGTCTGAACTAAGAAATCAATGAGATAATTATGCCAAAATAACCCAAAAACACAAGATCTAAAAATTTCGAACAAAACTCTTTGCGAGGTCTCAGCGAGGAAATAGGTGATAAATTAATTCATTCCTAGGCTTCGAAAGAAGCCTTAATTTCTCTTGTATTCGCCTATATTCTAGGCCAATATTGAGGATCATTTGCCCGGGAACGTAAGAACAATGTCCGGCTTCCTACGGAATAGAAGCATGCGTTCGAATTTACGTTGCTATCTGTATCGCAACGTCAGAATCCGCATTTCAATTGTGACGTCGCTGAGGAGTTGCGTAAACGTCACTGTCTATAAATCTCATCATGGCTTACGTCATGCAACAAATCGCTCCTTTCGGAGTAAAACTGTAAAGTAGCTACTGTTTACTTTCTGAGGTTATCGCATTGTATTCCTTGTCACACAATTTCATCTGTAATCCCACGTGCAGATATTGACGTTAATACGGCAAATGCTTTTGAACTCTACCCTTTTGTATAGTTCTTAAGCACTGAATAAGTAATTGTGAAGGCGCATATTAACGCAGGTAGCCCTAGCACATTTCCCATCCGTCTTTGAAGGCTTCCTGCGAAATCAGGCACGCTGTACCACCCGTTGAAAGGCTTAAAGGCTGAGGTAAAAGTACTCATCCAGATAGATGGTTCAAGCGAACAAAGGGTATTTCTGCTAATATAACCATTTAAAACACTACACAAAGTAGGAAAAGCTTGAACTTAGTAACTATGGTACATATATACCATACGGCCATTACAAATGGTGTTATCAAAGCAAACGTTGCTTTAATCTAAACGACGATTATTTACATTATGTAGGGAAAAGCCTATGCCGTCTAAAATGAAAGCGTAACTTTATACGTGGGTCTGTGTGCCACTAGTGGGCTGTTCTGCAAGTTATATGGCCAGATTAAATTATACAACAGTGATTATAAAATGTCATACACAGCTACCTATCGACACGAACAACGTCTTACCTTGGAACGATGTATAGAGAACGCATAGAAAAATATAGTCCACCTATAAGCCTAGTGTCATTTAAATGGCCAATGAAGTAAGGTTTGCTGGCCTTTCTTTTTCTTATCGTTGAATATATTGTGGCACGGTTACAGTGATCTGCCTCCGAGCATCGTCTTGCAACCAGTTTCTATCAGCGAGAACCAAGAGATGCAAGGCACGTACAATGCGTTCTGACAATTCTGTTTTTCAGCCTCGCTGCTACCTCTACTGGTTCTACGGGAAAACCTAGCATACCGCTATCCCTTTGATCAGGTATTCATCGGGTTAGGCGGGCAGAGTTCTCCAAGCTAGCCAGTTGCTAGGGTATATTGGCTTCGTCTATCTAAAAGGGTTTCTGTGCTCGCATATCGTGCGGATCTTTCTATTTGAGGTTGTATCTCCGTAGGGCATCGTACGAAAACGTGGCAGTAACGGCATTGTATTGAAGCGCAAACGCACGATGCTTAACAAAGAGTGCTAAATGTGTAACGGTGATGATAACTGCTGTGCCTGGAAGTACTAATCATAACAGTCTTGTCTTCGGGTGTTGCACTTATCGTTATGCCACCTAGAGCCAATTCTAGTTGGGCCGTCTCTTCGACTAAATTTTCACCCTGCTGCCCAAGCAAAACTACTTCAAAGGAACGAAGTGAAAAGAATATTTCAACCGGATACGTCCCGCCAGCACGACCCGCCCAAGGTATATACTGGGGCCTAGAATTAGTCGCAATAATAGCCGCCACCGATAAAGACACAAACATCGTATTCACAATATAGAAAGTAAAATTATACAGTAAAACCGTCTATTACAGTGCTGGTTGACGTGTTCGGTCGCCTAGGTTCGGCCAGCCAGCCAGCCAGCCAGCCAGCCAGCCTGATAGTGATGTCCATTAGAATCGCTTTCGAGTTAAGGCAGGTTCACTGACCACAATTAACGCCACAGTTGACCTATGGGCTACGGCCTCGTGGACGCCAGCAAGTGGGTGAAATGATGGCAGATTAGTCTGTTTGGTCTGCCGTATTCGTCCGTGCCGTCTTCAGGGGGGTCACGAGGTTAGCGTGAGTTACATGGCCTGGGCACAGCTTTTGTCGAGACGCCGCTTAGAGAATGCGTACACCCTAACACTACACGCTTGGGAACCACGAAGAAACGTCGGCCGGTTCTGTATCGTTGTTTATAGAATACGAAGCTGGCGAGTTCGGCCAATGTTAGGCGAATGAGTTCAACGCGGTGGTCGCAGGGTCAGTGTTTGCAAGAAAAAGGATATCAAAGGAGGCGTAACGTGATGAGATCTGGCTCGACTGGTCACCGCTATTAGCTGACTGAGTTAACCTACCGACTATCAATTTCCATTGGGCGATTGAGGTGGTTACTGTTTTTTGGTAACACTTTAGGTCACAGCCTGACAGCTGGCGGCTCAACCTGACCTGTACATTAATCATGTAAAGAAGTCAACCTGAAAGGAAAGTCGGTGTACTGATAGAGCCGCTGTGAACCGCAACCGACTACCATCTATTTACCTATACGTTTATAATGTATGAAAAGTACGGCCGTTATTACTGGTCATATGATTGCGCCGCCCCGGGCCAAAACAAACGCGGTTCTATGAGCAAAGTCATTTAGCTATAATGAAATTTTCCTGCGCTCACTGCGATTGTATAGAATATCCATTTGTTTGACATGGTGAGTGCGCTTCGTAGGGAGCGCCTGGAACCTATTGGTCTCTCCCATTTTACTGCAACGAGTTCTGGAACAGGAAATTAACTAGCGCATGACAACGTTCTCGGCGTGCGCTGTGGTGAACGTCCCAGTAGTTGCAGAATAATCTCGTGGGTCGGCGATTCCATACTAAGGTTCTTTGATTCTATTTAGAAACTTCGACGCCGACCCACTAATGAGTCCATTGTTTAGAAGAGCGCATCGTTTTCAGTGAAGACAGAGTTTATAGGTGAAGAACGCTTCACGAATACGCTTCTCAGACACGTGAGCGTGACGGGCTCGTCAGCAATTCGTGAATAACTGAACGCCGCATCAAGCTTGGCACGACCAGCAACTGTGACGCTTTTTAGCCGTTGTTGTCAGCAGTCTTTCCGCGCTTCTGTGGGAAAGCCTTTTCTTCTGTACGTGCACATTGCATACATACCGACACTATGACGTATAAAAGCTACCTAACGTACCAAGAAAGAACCCGCCTCATTGTAGTCGGCTTCGCCTAAACGTACGTATGATAGTTGCGAATAGATTGTGGTACATAATTGATGGGACATGTTATCCTCTTAGAAGATCATTATTGATGCAGTAAAGAAGCGAACAATGACTTAATATACATTACTAATTTATATTTCTTTTCTTTTTCATGCTTTGCGCTGCTCGTCCGTCCGCAGCTGCGCCCAAATGCGACACGCTTCTTTCGGTTATTGTTGTTGTGACCCTGTCTTCAGTATCTACGTTCACTTGGTACATGTAGGAAGGCGCAAAGATTACAGCAAGTATTACAGTGTATGTGTCGTGCAGTCCGTTGGCTGTAGGCGCGGCTGACGCACAAGAGGCGCCCATATGCAGCAACCCTCAGAACAAGCAGGGGGAGCAACACCTATTGGTAGAAGCTATTAATCCCAAGTCTGCGCCCACATTCTCGGCCAACAGGATCAGACCGGAGGAGACAGCAACGATATTCACAGAATTGGACCTAGCTTGCTCCAACCGCTATTCAGCGAACCCCGAAATAACTTGCAACGATAGACCAGCTTCCGTCCAGTTAATACGCGCCACGTTAGCGGGCGGCATCGTCTTTTGTGTGTACGCGCGTCACAAACCAAAAAAACCCTATATATTTCCACACGTGAAAGGAACACTAAAACACAGCTGGAAACTGGCGTACTTTTTCTATTGCACCAAAAGTATCATCACCATCGTCGTCGTCGACAACAAAAATAAAACTTCATCATTACACTAATTAACGGTAGTAGCAGCGCCGCCATCGGCCGCAGGGAGGCCATGCTTGCCCGTATGTTCGCGTTCTAGTTTCCATTAAAAAAAAGGAATACCTAAAAACGCGAGCACGGAAATGGTGATTATGACTGCCGTAACAGCAATTGCGGCGAGCGACGGATGGAACAGCACGAGCCCGGTACCTCAAGACGCATGGAAAATGGATCTTAACAGGTGGTTATACTCCATACAGAGCTGCTGAACGTAATCAGCGTTCTTGCTGTTGTTATTATAACTGTTTGAAGCTGCAGGAGAAAAGCGTAAAAAGACAAAATTTCCATCCTCAAAAAAAAGATCACGTTTAGTTTAAGGCGAGCAGTACACGGAGCTGTACAGATGCACTTGAGGAGCTCGTGCGAAGGCAAGTGAGTATAGATATCTAGCTCAGATGATTTAATGTAAGTAGCTATAGTTAATTGCTAAACTGAAACATTTATTTCGATGTATAGGCGTTTTGTTATATGGAGGGTAAAAAATGTTATTAATTACTACAAATTACTCATACCATTTGTTTAGTGGGGGGGAGGGGGTGATATACAATAATACAAAAAACGTGAACATTGCGCCACCTGCGACAGTACAAGGTAATAAGTCTACTTGGTTTATGTCGAATAAACGAATTATTATTTAAGCTTCTATTTATTAACTTGTTGCAAGTACACTGCCAGATTTTAGTTCAATAGGTATTATATACGGTTGCAAAGAATAAGTGGAAAGTTAGAAACATAACTGAATACAGGTTTGGCTACTGTAGTTATAAATTCTGTTTATGTTGTTAATGTATTCGTATGGTGGGGTGCTATCAATCCAGTAGACAAACCTTGGGGGTAAACGAACCTTGGGGTAAAAATATCCCTTTACTGATCCATTGGACTTCCGTTTATGTTACTACATATATCGAATTGGAATCTGTTATCGTTTCGACTAACACAGTTCGTTAGTATTATTACCTGATTTCTGAATATTTATCCATTTTGTTCTTCGTTAACGGAACCTCTCCTGGCTACAGACTGATTAGAAGATTCCCACGTCTGAGTATCGTTTGTGGGGGTTCCACGAATAATATAGAGAATAGCCCTTACGCTGCATTCAGTCATCGAGTTCTATCGCGGTTGTTCGGTCATCAAATGAAACGTTCGTAAAAGTAAACGGAGACATTTTGTATTCTTTCTATAAGCATTCAATAGCCAACCGTCCGCTCATGCTCTTATGGT
Source organism: Varroa destructor (assembly GCF_002443255.2). Taxonomy (NCBI): domain Eukaryota; kingdom Metazoa; phylum Arthropoda; class Arachnida; order Mesostigmata; family Varroidae; genus Varroa; species Varroa destructor. The sequence continues at coordinate 46,241,185 of NW_019211457.1, read as the reverse complement.
GTATTCAGTGACCTACAGGATAATTTACATTTCCAGCACAACAAAGATTGCTCGGTAGCTCCAAAGTTCAGGTCTAAGGGACTGGAAATGTTACAAGTCAAAGTTCAATACAAAAGACTTGAGTTAAGCATTAAAATATTAGAACAGCTCCTGCCTTTGAGTACTCCGATAACTCAAACTCCTTAATTTTCCTCATACATCCAAGGTTTTTGCCTACCTGTGAAAAAGTATATTTGAGAAGACAATTCTCTACTGACACTGAACAAAGGAGCTGAACTTTCAAGTACAAGCTTGCCTTTTTTTTCTTCTTTTGTTACATTACCAATCAAATGTACCGTGATTGCGTACGAAAACAACCTGTCTAGACTCTTTGTGCATGGAATAAGTCTAGCAGCATTTAAGAAAAAAAAAAAAAAAACACAGAAGAAGGCATAGTTGCAAATATTTTTCTATTAGACTGAGAGAGAATTTCGTAGAGAAGTTTATTTATTGATAGTCAACGAGGGTAGCAGAGGGGAAGATGGCGATTTCAAACCTCCGGGGATATCATATATGTAAACATAGAAATGGTACACATCACAAAGATGTACATGCACTTAGGTCCTAGAAGAACGGAACTATGAATGATGAACCATAGAAAAAGTAATAGAGGCAATAGAAGTTGAATAGAAGTGAGAAAACTATTATCCAATCGCCCATTGAGTACATGCTACCCAAGAACATCTTACGTTAATAGAACACTTGGTATATCGCTTTCCTTCACTTTCAGTTGTTTCAGAAATTACAGACACGACTGGTATCGTTTAGTGACCTCTAATTAGCCCTAAAATATATATCTGCAATTAACGCAATACCTTGTCATGCAGGTTATGGCTTTTGTTTACAAAAAAAAGCAGACATCTGAACTGGATAAGGCAACGACGCGGTCTAAGCGTATTATATGTATATATGATGGCATTTCGGTCAATCAATTAAAAACCGTCGTCTTTACTGGACTATTTTATACCCCCCGGTACAGTTACCATTACTGCGTCAATGTCGACGTAGTTACATGGCTGGTCATACTCACGGGATCAGGTTTGGAGTTCATTTCCGCTAAACTTTAGTCCCAGCATAAAACGAGTTGTGCTATGCCCCGTTTCGAACCTAAAACACTTGACCTATTTTTTAAGTAAACAGGCTACCTTTTCAACGTCACGATGACAGAATCGAAGGTTTGGATGTTCAGAATGAAAGCAATACCGAAAAGTGCATGCAAAAGTTGATTAGTCGTAAGGGGTAGTCAGTGGCTTCTAGTTCAAACCTCCTCTGAGGATGATTTTCCTTAAGATGCTGGATAAAAAGTCCCACAAGGCAAACAATCTGTTATCAGGTCCTTGTCAATAAATTAAGCCTGAAGTCAAAAACAACTAGAGTGTCATTGGATTTAAGTCTGACAGCGTTTTCTAAAGATAAAACTGGGAGCGGCTTTTGCAGATGCTGTCAGGCATAATTTCACGTTAGATGATTGCGATTTTCTAGATACCCGATAGAAGTATTTACCTGAAAGAGTCCTAGACGATAGCGTGCTGCTGAAAGCTTCATGTCCTTCGCTGAATATTCAACCCCTAGGTTAATAGAAGTTATATTTGTATATGTGTTTCTGAATCGATCAGAAGCTGATATAGGATGCATTCTTCTAGGAGACTCGAGAGGTTTACACTTGAAGTGCGTTAGGAATCAGTGCTTATTTTACTATGTTTGAGCAACTTAGGAAATACTGATAGAAATTTAGTACATGAGACATCGATGTATCCTATTAGTCCACATTTTGATATTCCTATTATCTCTAACCGTAATGTCAGTTACAGGGAGATTAAAATCTAGATACCGTTTCATTCGCCGTGGAAAAGTAATGAAGACTATATGGGTTCCGTATAACATCAACCATGAATGTCTCCTGGATTGAAATGCTCTAATAAATTATAACAACGGAGGAGGACCACCTGTATGGAAACCTTCGATTTGAAATATCGTTTCAACAGTCTATACGAGGTACAACAATCGAAGTAGAAAAAAAAAATTAAAAGGAAGTCGTTAATGACCATTGACGTTGAAATATTTGAGCTACTTACGGAGTTTTAACGTTTTCTTCGAAGTAGCTGAGATGTGAGTTTGCTCTTTACGATCCTCTGCCAGAACAGTTTGCAGACCAAAACCACGTATATAAGAATAGGATGTTTTAAGGCAGTATCATTTAGGTTCACAGCAGTTATATTGTCGAGATAATGATGTACTTTTCCGTGAACCATTTCAACTAAATAGGAACTACGCCGCTTCGACCACCGAGGCAGGGCAAGCCAGTCAATAAGGGGCGCTATTGGTCTGTACTTATAACATGCTAGTTTTCTTCAGTGTTTACTGGTGCCTGGCAAAGGGTTTCTCGTTGGTACCGAACCGCTTATCGAAAGTAGCATCGATTTTATCCGATCTATTCTACAGGAGCAAACGATAGTTATTATGACTGAGTATAGAAGTAGTCCCTTTCTAAGTAATTTGGCATACTTTTGTTACCGTGTCGAAAAAAATTGTGCTTTATAACGTATTCGAATACCTATTATGCCCTAGATAATGACCCAAAGTTCCGTCTTCTGTCAGCTCCATACACACCGTTGAATATTAGTATTCTGTGACACGATTGCAAATATTAGCTGATGTCTGAGGACTTGCGATTGCGCTCCATTTACGTTACCAACAAATGGTCCATGCATATAGAATTATACTAGGTACTTTGCTATCATGAGCAAATACCCATACATATAATAAGAATGAGGAACGAAGAGGGGCCTTAACATTTCAGGTAGCCATAGATATAGTCTGACGTCATAATAATAGTAATGCCATATCATAGAGTAAAGCGGATATAATAAAGCCTCGACAAACTAGCCTAACACATAGTAACTCTAAAACTAATATCATTTTCAGGTAATTCAAACTATGGGATATGGCCTATCAGTTCCTACAAAGTTATTGAAATCTAACTAGAAGAAATTAAAAATCTGTTAATAACTCAAATTTACGATGGTACTTATAAAGCTCAATGGACTTCAAAAAAATTGCTATCAGTCAATTAAATGTCTTTATTACCATTTTGTTAATTGTGCTGGGGAAACCGCGGCGTGAAGCAAAGTGGCCATGACAACTTCGTTTCTAATATTAATGTTTAAAAATTGCCTAATTTTTGTCATGAAAATATGAATACTGCTAAGCCTGAAGCAAGGTAAACCAGATTAACTGGTCTAAAAGTAAAAACCTGTCTGCCGGAGACGTACGATATATTTCAGTGGGTACGAATTGACTCTTAAAGTGACGACTCGTTTTAAACATCTACTGATTGTAAGAACGACAATTAGTATGATGACAACCGTGGCCTACGGTTCGATGGGCAGTTAGATTTTTCATCTTGAGACAACCCATCTGATGGCGTAAATATTTAGCGAACGAAGCCTTCGAGGCGCATACATCTGGTTCTCCAAATCGATAGAGGCCTAACGGCGGGTGATCTCAGCAACGGCATTTGCAGCGGACGCATCATGGCCTGAACGACCAACTGAATCCGCAGAAAGTTGAACGTTATCATCATTCCTGTTTAGTTAGACACAAAATAAAGAGCTAACATTGCAGACTCTCTTGAACTGGAAGTATCTTTGTGCTTCTTGTGATGTCCAGATTACGTCCTTTCTCCACAGATGATTAAATATATATAATGGATAGGAACTAGATCGTCCGATGTTGAATGAAGTCTTAAATCGAATTAAGTGAGCAGGAACATCCTTATATACTTTACAAAGCATCCATCTGTAGATTGGCTGTTCCAATATGCTGCGATAGTCTAGGCAGAGCGAATCAGGATTGGATTTAATAAAAGCGTTCTTGAAAAATAGATTTCAGGGTTGCTGCATAGGCAAAAATCGTATAATACGATTTGCCACAACGGCGATACCAGAAGAAGCAGGTTGTGGCCTTACCTAGTTTTCAGACGCGGTATCCAACCATACAGCCCAATATAAATATGCTAATTATAGCAGTATGGAAGAGTGATCACACACAGAAGCCGTTCCGTATTCCTCACTGCCTCTTTTACCCTTAATAACGTAAGGCTCTCCTGAAAATATTGCACGTGCCAACATTGGCAATAGCGTATACTTCTTGACTCGTTACTGCAATGGTAAAGAGCCTAATCGATAGACGCTTATGGGTTACTGGGTGAAAGATAGCACAGACGAAACGCGGGCACATATCGCTACACAGTCCCTACCAGTCTCATTACGCTCAGCAGCGAGACTTCGTAAGAAAGATCGTTATGGTTGGTCCTGCCCCGTAGACGATACTTCTACTTATTTTCTTCGGTTCCTTCCCTGTTCGCCTTTGCGAAAAGTTTGAAAGCCTACGTTATTCCTACAGCTTTCGTAGTTGTTTATGTTACCGGCGGGACCCGAAACAATGACCTCTGGTTTTTTGAGCCAGAGGCTTTTGAAGGCCTTGCGGAATGCCTCCAGTCCGATATTAACTGTTCTGGGGTCTCCAGGGGCTCAGCTGGAGAGATATTTGAAGTTTTTGCGTGTACGTCATACATCAATATCTTCTTATCATACTCCGTCCGTACTCAGCTCGAGTTCTTCTTCAAGTTCCCGCCAACCAAGCTCCAAGCGTTACTTCAACCCACACGCATATTCGTTTTTATCTCCATGTGTAAACTCAAGTGTCATGTTAGATGCCACCCAGGCCAGTGATTCTTCAGTCCTATGCATGTCCCCCATATGCGTCTCCTATAATTCGTCTAAAGCATCAAAAGTAGCGGTGGACTTTGCTTGGCAGTTTTCTTACCCTGAAAAATACTTAAACAGCATGGAAACCATATACACTGCAATTTAACGTAGTAGCCAGAGACTAATCATCCATTTAGTACTCACTAATTTCCTTCCTATACTTTCGTTCTTACTATTTTTATTCTGTAAGCATATTTTACACCTCATACCTACGCCGTTAATCAATGCTTTACACGACTGACCTATCTTAACATGGGACGAAAGTATAAGAAATCAGTAAGTACTAAGTCAATGATTAGTTTTTAATCATTTACACCCAGTTTTGAACCTAGACCAAAATCATTCTGTGTCCTTAAATTTAATAGGCCGGGAACTGATTGTGCGAACTGCTCCGTTGACTAGTGTTGTCTATTCCATTCATTTTCTCAATACCATTCCGATCTTCAAGTGACGCGAGTGTCTCAGTATGATTCAGGATGATCTCATTGATGTTTCAGCCAAGGTCGTAGCTCCTCGTAGCCTCCTCAGTTCCGTCTGTTTCTACACGTTAGCCGATGAGATTTAGCGAGCGACATACAGACGCACTCCAATGCAAAGCCTAGTCAATGCTGGGTGTAATAATCTGGGCGTCGTCTGCTTGGTGAGGGCAAATAAGGCGGACAGAAAGTCCCGCTTGGGTCTGTAATGGGGCTAATGTAAATTCCGCATTTGGCTCAGTGGCCACTACAACCAATGGGCTTCACCATCGAGCGAAAAGCTATCAGAGATGTTGTGCATTGATAAGCTGCTCAAGAAAGAAATGAAAGTATTTGCTTCACTAGGTAAGCTTTAAGGGATCGATTTCGGTCGGGCGTGTTCGTTGCTGGAAACAGCTCGTGCTAAGATGAACCAAAGCACACTAAGTACTATTTTTTTCATTACGTCCTTCAAGTAATGGATCCTGCAACAAAGTCACCCAGTGTCGCAGAGCGTTTTCCGTATCCTGATTATATAATACATGAGAGACTGGACATTTTCAAATGATCTAGAGAAATCTTAAACACTGCACAAAATTGTAGACGTTTTTCGACCTTTACTGTCATATATTTCTGGGAATGTCGTTGACACATTTGGTGTCTATGGTGTATGTATCTGTTTTTACGAGAGCCGTCAGCCACGAACCCAAGATATTGCAACATTAACCTCGAACGTCCACGAGTCATTCAATTAGATCAGTCATACACGTGGCTTGATGCTGCTCTCCCCTATTGCAAAACTAGCGTCTGCAGATTTCTTCGCGCTTCGCCACGAAGCTACCGATGCATGCATGCCTATGACATTGACAATGGCATAGGCCCTTTGTTTCCTGCGGGCAGTATCCCTTCTAGTCGTTTAGCTTGACGCGATCCCTATATACAGCAAGCACTGCTTTCACTTCTCTTGCCACTACGTTTACTACCCCTAGTTTGTTTTGTTGGACTCCTCTGATCTGCGCTGCTGCTTGTCTCGGCTGGTTAGAGTCACAAGCTGACAAGAGCGAACGGCGGGCCTGTCGGACTTTTTGGCCTTGCAATTCGCCTATCTGCATTAGGTGTGCAATAAGGGTTGTGTCCGCATAAAACAAAGAAACCGAAAGCTGAGCGGTCTGTGCCACTCTACGTCCGTTTCTATTGCTGGGCTACAGACGCTTGAAATAGACGCGGCACCAGTAGCATGGCTGCGGCCGCACCAGAATTGGCGCGATGACTAGAAGCCGTAGACACGAAACGGTAAAGTCAGCACGCCACGATCGCTATGATGACGGTGACATCTACGATGGTCACTACTTCCGCTATATCACACTCAAAGTGGTTCTACTGACTTATCAGTTAGGGAACACGTACGAGTCAAACTGTCGAGAACAGCGAGTTTTGCCGGCGGTAGAGTCAAGAGAAAGCGGTAATCGTTGAAACCACCAGATACCGAGGGTGCAGTGCTGCACAAATACTTTGACCGCCATTGAGGCTTAAACGCAATAGCAGCAACCGCCTTTAGCTAAATGATATAGCAGCCAGTTAGTCAGACAGGGTCAGGTTCTGGCTTTTTCTTTGTCGTCGTCGTCACCACCATCTTTTTGCAGCTGCTTCTTCTAGCCATCGTTCTGCTAGCCCCATAGACGTCTTGCCATGCATTTGCTCAAGCTCAAGACGAAGGCCTGCTGGGTGGGCGCAGGCTAACCGTTTAGAATAGTCACTTCATATAGAAGTCGACAGGGAAAGTGATTCACTGGGTTGATTAATATTGGTTCATAGGCTAACGCCAAACAGACTTTCTTGATCGACAAGGTACCGCTAGCTGCTTAAGGGCGAAGGGTTTTGAAAGATCTGTCGTCCAAGTTTGTACTCTGCGGTAAAGGGTAAAGATCTCAAAAACATCTATCTCAATGCATCTCCTGCTGGCTTGCTGTGGACTCCGCCATTATCGGTCCATTCCCACGGCATAGATGTCTAGCATCTATTCTGAACGATTTGCATAAACGGTTCTCGTACGATCTAACCGGTCGAACCGTCCTATGGAGAAGGTTCAGAACACTATAAACTTAAGATAAAGAGCGGGCACACATAACAAAATCGATAGCAAAGAAGTAGGTGTCTCACTTTGGAGACAGTGTGTATTAGATCTCACACTTTCCAGAAGTTGCACTTACCATGTAAATTGTGTAGAAAAATATATGAGATATTCCGATAGATTATACCAGGAATATAATATCGTTCAATTAGTTAATAGGGAATCTTTCACGTTCAATAGCTATGCAGTGTTTTGTAACGAAGGTAATAACACGTAATTTGGTCTGCTCATAAGCAGGGCCCGTTACACGCGAACGGCGAGTGTGGTACCGTTCCGCTTGTTTCAACAACGTGTAGAGCTCGAAAAAACAATTTTGCCGTAACACCGAGTCACGTGAGCGCGTTCCTCATGCTAGAAGGTACCTTATTCAATCTGACTGCGTAGGCGTGTGTGTATGTCTTGGTACAAGACATAAAAATTAAGAAAAAAACGTCTCAAAATAAATGTATTAACCATGTATGCATATTTAATGATAAACAAAATATATTATTATATAGTTCTTCATTCCCCCCGTTAAGTAGATTGTTCGTAGTACACAAAAAATATGTATATTTATATATATATATATATATATATACATAAGACAAAATATAGTTATTACAAGCATCATATTGAATTAGGAATATTTATTACTACGGTCATCGTATAAATGGAGTATGATATACTACATTCAACAGGTGTCATAATATATAATACTTGATAGTAAGATAAAAAGTGTTAGTTCTTATACTGTTTAATATTAAAGAAAATCGAACAAAGGTAAAAAAAAATTAGATAAAAATTAGCAAACTCCTTAGCTAAAGTTTGCTACCAAAACTCTCTTAGGTATCCTTTATTTTAATCTGCTTTCACTATAAATGCGATCTTCACTCTCCATTATAGCGTGTTGCATTGTTACATTATGTCAACTCTTAATAACACAGAGAGCTTCACGATTCCCGGTTCCACGCTGAGTTGGTCAACTGCAAATCAACTGCAAGTTATAAAATCAATCAGCGTTAATTATCTCTCAAGAACGCAACTTTGCTCCCACATTGGGTGTGTTTATTCTTTTGTTATATTCTATTACGCAGTTTTGTTATTACTGGGCACCAGCACACGTGGCCAACGGAACTGTCGTACTGGCAAATGGAATAGCTGAGGGACAGAGTCTCGAATTATACTTACTTTCACTAGACTGGTACGTTTATCATTTATCGTTCAATTGTCAGCGGCAACCCTTGGCCCTACCATAAAGGCTACAAATGGCCCTTAGATCCTAGTGGGAACGTTATTGGAAGGATTTCCATAGCGTCCAACGATTTATATGTACGGGCCATCTGGCGGCTTAAGCACATAATTCGACATGTAGGACAGCGCATAATGCTACGTAATGGCACAGTCACCGAAAGAACAGCATGATGCCTGTCTCTCAGCTTAATATTTTCGATAGATGCATGTTTCAGTTAGGTCGATTCGGTGAGATAAATTTCGTGTGCACTCACCGTACAGTCACTGAATAAAAGGTTGTAAATATGTTCGAAAAACCACATCAATCAGACAAATTTAAACTAGGAAGAAACACAGAAGAAAGAAAAGAACAACAGAAGAAGTCGTGGCCATTTGGTTATCGCGTTGAAAACGGCTCTAAGAGAACCCATTCTGGAATGGTTAGTTCCGGGCTGCTTGAAAGTAACGAATAGGCACTTGTAGCGTAAATCTACAACGACGCGATATTTAAATTGAAAGGGGGCCAAAGCGCGCGTTAACCGTCGATATTGGAAGAATAGGCAAATAGCGAAACGCGAAATGATCTGGCAAAGCCTATATACAGCGGCTAGTGTTTTTTTACGAGACCCTAACCATGGGTCTTCAGCGATTAAATATCTTGTCACATCTAGCCGGCCGTTTACCGTAGTGACCTTGCGAGACAGCGCTTTTATAATTCATGGTAGTTAAAGTGGGATAGCGTTGCTGCTTGTATGCACTGACCGTCTTAAAAGATACCCAGTCAGCTATACATATATATATATAGGTATGATGGGAAGAGCTTCGTTTATTCAACGAGTTGGCGAAATTGTTACAATATAATGACTATAATATAATTCGTGGACTGTTTTCATTATCCGGTATAGGAGTAAATTTTTAACAGTGTTAGGGGCATCTGCCTTTGAAGCACTAATGGATATACTTTTATTTATCTATCTACATTTCTTAATTTCAAAGAAACTGCTAAAAGAATCGTTTTTATGCAGTTTGCGGGATATTCGCAGGCCAGTTAGCTATAGAAAAATACAATGCTTTGTAGCTTAATAGACGACTCACGAGTGCGCACCATATTCGTATACTGCTCCTTTCTTATGGTAAGTACCCCTGGTACGCCCCTGTACCTTATGGTAAGTAATCTTACCATTATAATCCTTATGTAATCTATCCTGATGATAGGATGAGCACCATACTTGTGAACAATAGAAACATTAAAAAATAATTAACGCATCATAACGGCTTCAACAAGGCTTACGGTTTTGTAGGAAGAAAGCTCAGAATCTAACACTGCTGCTTTTACATTCATTTCTCTTCTATTCTGAGTTCTGCACTTGAGATCACCATTGAAAGTGACACTTAAATTTTTTCTATGCCGATATACATAGCAACTGATCATCATTTATAAACAGCATCATTTCTCATTTTGGTGCAGATAAAATAATTTTGCTTTTTCTCGTTCAGAAGGCCACTATGTCAGTCGCCTTTTGGACGATCGGTACACGCGCTGCTTTCTTCATCTTGGCGAAGGACCAATAAGTGTTCGACTTTCAATGAGCGAATCGCAAGATAGACCGGGCTTCAGTTCATTTTTTCAGAACCGATATAAACCTATGTCGAACTACCGGACAGCTTCTATTCAGTAGCCCCCCAGAACATTAACTAATACCGTCAGATGTTTATGTTGAGCAACTTAATGCGGTGCTTGAGAACGCCTAACTGTCGTAGCGTGCGTTCCTTTTGGATTCAATAATCTGAAAGGTAGCGGTCGAAGAGCGTGTTATAAACACATGTGTGCTCAGAGACCGAAATAAAGTCTAGATCTACTCTATGGACACCAAGACAAACTAGCGAGGATAAATATAGGCACAGCGCCTAGATGTCCTGCCCGGACAAAGCAGATCGTGTTTTGTCTATCTCGCCTTTGAATTGAAACACGGAAAGAAATGAGGCTGTAAGAGTTTAGGTGCTCTGATTCGTTGGCTCAGAGGCGGAGGCATTCGTCCCCTGACAACCCCACAGTCATCGGCTACGGTGTGCCATCATTGTAGCTCGTCTATTTGAGTATGAAATTTTTATTGATAATAGATTCGTGCCGTCGAACGAGTCAAAAACTATGTGTGCTGGCATGACGAACCGTGTATCCGAGCATACGACTATGAAAAAGGAAAATTTTCTAGTTTTTTAAGTAAAAATTTGGGTTCTATGCGACCAACTCGTTAATTCTTATCATAGAAGCGGGTATAGTAACAACAGCAATAGTCAGAAAGAACAGAACAAGTTACTATAACAAGAGATAGAATAGTCATCATCATTACTACAGTGGTCAACACGGTCGAGAAATCGGGATCACCTATTCTAATCGCGCCTGTACCGAGGTCATCGCAGTTTAACAATCTGCAAAACAAACGTCTGCCCATTGTACCTTTTTGGCAAATGACAGACGATCGGTGGCAAAATGTCGTTGGGTGAGCTACAGAACGCGATCCCGAATCTGGCTCCCAGTGGCTGTACTCTTCTCAGTTATCGCTCGCCTGTCTTATTTTCATTTTGCAACGCTTACGTAATAGACAGAAAATTGATTTTGGGCTTGGCTTTACCAAGTGCTATGCGGGTATCAGCCTTTTTTAGTTTGTATTTTGATGTCAATAACGCTGTTAATAACGACAATCGATAACACCGTAGCGTTTCTACACTTATGATCGTAATATGACGTTAACTCAATTATGTCCCCTAAGCAAAACAAACCGCCATATTTTACTGGATACTACTAGTCAATGTTTTCGGTTCTCGTACCAGCTGTCAGCTATAAATTTCAACAAGAGCAGACTGAGCTGTCGGATGTGACCTAGTGTGCCATTCTATGGCCGTGGACGCCATCTTGTTTTTTCGCTTGAACCTTGAGATTTTGACTCAGCTGTATATTAAGCTTTGAAATATATAGATACGTTTTTGATGAAAATGAGTGCCCAGCTATTCCAGTAAACATACTGCTATTAAAATGATTAACTGTGCTAATAATTATATCCTGAACCCTATCGCAGAACCCCGAAAAACTTTAAATATACTAGACAAGCTTTATAGCTACCTACTTCATTAACAAACAGCGCTTTAAATATCCCAATAAATCTATATTCAGCGTAAACCGTCCCGTTCGCGCATTGTTGAAACAGAAAAGCCATATGCCTAAACCACCAGCCATATTTCAATCAATCTTTCTAGTGCCCTTGAAGGCAGACAAATGGCGACTGCTGAACGCAAGACGCATTAGTGGTTTGTTTGTATTCAACATCTTGGCGAGACAACCTCTAAAAATAACTAGCACCGCTAATCGAGTCGTACAATGGCCAAAGTTGGTCAAATGTTGATTGACCAACAACCTCACGTTGCCTACGCCAGAGGTAGTTAGTCTGTGAAACAAAGACGCGTCGAGCAGGCCGTCTCCTCCCTCGTGCTTCATCGTCCCTTCCTGAGTCAAGGTCCTGCCTGTCCTCAGCGCTAATCGTCTCAGACCGATGCACTTCTCTCTATATTCGCTGTCCGGCGATTTTTGATTCACCAGAAGGCAAAAAAACTGTTTGTTAGCCTCACATCGCTAGGACTTTGTCTTACTTGCCACCGGCTTACAGCCTTATTGTCCATTAATTTCAAAAGCCAAACGCAACAGTATTGCGGTAACAGAACTGCTTCAAGTTTCTCATTCAGCGTTCTTAGGAATATCTGCCCATAGAGCCACCTTATTTTTCAGGCGTTTCGGTTAATCGTGCCTTAACAGTCAAAGCGAAACAGGAGAGCGACTTCAATGGTATCAACGGCAAGCATCGACTGTTACAACTGAGGCGAGATACGGCCTTCGCTTCGTGGACGCACTCGCAAATATATTACAAGCGGAACGTTCGTGATGAGGTGACTTTACTATATCTGTAATCAAGGTTTACGTCCAAGGCAATGAAGATGCTTACTACACGGGCTATTAATAAAGTGCTTGTGACGCTGGCCGGGTCGGGTTGAGTGTCTGGATGATGTGAACTGGGCCCGCTGCAGCCCAGACTGATCGGTTCGTTCGTTGAAGGCGCGTGCCCCGAAGTCACTGGTTGTTATTATTCGCAGGGCGAGAGTAGGGCAATAGCTCGACATTGCATGTAAATATAGCCACCAATGCTGACGATGCTGGTTGTAGCCGCTTTGTTAAGGCCATTGCCGAAACAGGACCGGTGATCGCATAACAGTGATGTCACACTCCTTTTTATATAATAGTTTTCGCATACTGTACATATGCAGTTAGCCATAAGTGCTAGTAAGGACGTTAGAACCCTGTCGGAGGTAAGGTAAGATGAAACATACTCTGACGAAAGTCTAGATCCACTAAGCTGATAAGCACCTTGTCTGAACTAAGCGTACGTGGCGCAATCCGTATCTTAATACAGCTGAATAGCAAGACAAAACTTCACAGAATACGGAACCGCGAGTCTTAATTTGCAATTGCAGCATAACGGCAACTTTATCCAGCACTCATTCAAATTGGCATCGTGTCACTAAATAAGATATAACACGAAAGTTCTCCCGTATGTAAGGACCACGCGTTTATATATATATATATATATATATATATATATATATATATGTCCTTTTAAGTTATATAGTGACTACGTCCGAGAACGTTTTAGTTGATCTTCTTCTGAATAGGGTGTCTTGTTTTGTTTCCTGTACCTGCACTCTTCATGTAGGAGGTTTTTAAAACAAACATTATCTGTCTCCCATTAGGGATCCGAATCAACAAAGAATAATACGTCTGTGATTAGAGAGAGAGTCTCTATCTATCCATGTGCCGAATATCGGGAAATAGATCAATTGTTTGCTTCCGCCTGTTGTTGCAACGACTGAAGTGAAGGCGGGATGAGGCTTTGTTCAGAGTTTAACTAGGCATATACAACAGGTAATACACTTTCAGAAGCAGTAAAGGTTTTACTACGTTAAGCGTTAATCTATACCAACTACTCTGAATAGAAATGTAACTGTCTAGAAGAATATGTTTTTGATAGTCCAGACTCGTTTTTCGTTAACGATATTGCGCAGACTAGGGTTCTATTGATTTAGTTAGTAAGTGTATTGACGAGGTCTCCATTTACAGGTACAAACTGAACTCAATGAAGCTATGAGCTCGTTTGTCATTGTTTATCTTGTCGTAAATTTCGTAGAAATATACAGTTGTGAAGCAAGTAAAATTATTATATTTTGCTATTTGTTTTACTAAAATGGTCGTTGTTACGTGCGGCCATTGTCGTGAATTGTTGATACGAAAAAGGTTGACTTCACTGCGACCTCAGCGCAGGGGCGCGCAAGACAGGCCTCATCGAGTGATAAAGGCGGTAATCTCGTTGGTAATTTACTACGACTACAGACTGCTACAATAAAATGAAAAAAAAACGTTATTGGTCGGACTGTTAATCAAAGTAAACCGCTGAAATATTGTAAAACTATTGCTTGATATCACTCATTATCATTATTAAATGATCCTAATGCGCTTTCAAGTGATTTATTGTTCCTATTTGCCCCATTTGTATTTTTAAATGTCGCGCACGTCGATACCCCAACTTCTGAGCATTGTTATATAGCTGACAGTTTCGAATGAAAATGCCAGCGAATTTTAATAGAGAATGTAAGGCTCGCAAAGCTAAATATAAAAGGTTATTTATATCCTAAGACCCGCCCATATATATATATATATATCACACATATATATATTTCGAAACAGACAATTCGATAGATCTAGGAGTCATTTGTTGATATGTATTACTACTATTTGGCCAAAAAACAAATGCAAAATAATAATTGTCCTACTCAGGCTTCCTCTATGGTATTTATGGCAACTGCTGTTGCGTGCGATCGTTCGTGCGTGCCAATTTTGTACACGCCCCTATCGCCGTTGCACGTCCAGGGTCTCCAGCGAGGGAGGCTAGAGTCGTCGACCTTTGAGACATACTCTTTGGTGCTTAGCGCGTATTGCGAATTCATCGGAATCGCTGCACGTTTTAGCACGACTGTCTCAAATCTTAGTACCGTACACCGTTTCAACCTGCAAAAGCAAAAAGTGTGCACAGAATCCTTGTAGCTGTACATCGGAACATGTTTACCTATTAAGCTTAGAGATACATTAGATGGGTCCAATTCAAAGTTGAGATTAGACACTGCTTGATTGGCCGTTGGAAGCCAGATGTGTGAAGCCATGCAGCAGTATCAAGACGGAAATACAAACAGTTGACGTATTTATCTTAATCCTAGCCGTAAAAAATTAGAACACACGCTTTCCTCTACTCATCATATCTTGCCATTATTATTGTACATAGACATACTGCGTAGACGGGCTAAACATAACCCTTAGTTCAGCGTACTTATTCCATTTTGCTACAATCTTGCAAAAGGAAACAGAACGTAAGATCTATTCGCCATTTATTTTTTCTGACCCTATCGTAGATACGATTGGCAATCTCTGACCGGCACCACTTTATTACTGAACATAGTAGCTGTCTGTATTTTGATGCGACAAGTTGCCTTCGAGATTCTAAGCAGAATACGGTTTGATGAAGTTCCGAACCGATCTTCATGTATTTTTTCTTATATCTACACCTCTACGCGCCTGTCTTACTCCCAGGTAACTTCACTGCGTCGTCGATTGACGTCTTTCTTTTGCCAGCAATCGGCGCAATATGAGGTTGCTTTGTTCTTCTCGAAGGAGCCAGAAGATGAATCGGAGATTATTAGCAGCAGAAGCGGAGGCAGCAGTAGCACTGGATTGTATCGGTATAACGAAAGTAGTAAAGCACTCGAGGTCAAAGATATACGAGCGCGAAGATTGAAGCGCTGTCAACGAGCGGATCAAGGCCGCATGGGTTTATCTGCCGTTATTGCGTCGTGATAAATGTCGAATATCACTTGAGAGCGGACATAAACCCACCGTAAAACATCCATATGCATGCACTTTAGGACACGTACTTCTGTGCTTCGTGAGATGTCCGCCTTCTGCGAAGTACGCCGCAGGCATTATTCAGGACATCTTGTGACCATATCCAAACAATTTTACCCTTAAAAGGGACAGTCTAGTCAATACTAAGAATAGCAATCTGCCAGGAGAACTTCTCCTGCCGTTCATACCAATCTGTGATATGGTAGTGTTGGTCAATACATACGTGTGAGTCGGCCTCTTCACTGTGAGTAACGTTGATCGCATGCTATTTCCTCCTAAGTATAGCGATGCAAAGTGGATATTGTTAAGTAAAAACTGTAAAATACATCGGAATTCTGGCCACGGAAGGTTAAAACCTTAGGCCTAATTCCGTTCCAGATTTTGCAGCCGAACATATGCGGATCGATTCAATCTCGCTGGAACTCTATAGACTTGTCCGTAAAGCCTTCTTGGAAAAGAGCGCATATCCAAAAGGTGGATTTACCGTTATTTCAGCACTATAAAATTAATAGGACTGGATATGTCGCCTTCGGCATAAAAAACAATCAGAAAAATACCTCCTAAGAGGGTTGGGACTAATTCGGGGTGTTGTAAAATTCATCTACTTATTATGGTACATTATTTGACATTTTTCTTTTTCTCGATAATTGATTTCTTATTCAATTGTGGATTGTTTATGCTGTTGGAAAGCGTCCTTTTGCTCTGTTATACATCGTCGTTCAATCGATTTTTGCTCCATAGAATACTACAACACTACATTAGCTTCTATTAATGATACGTACTCTCGATTTTTAACTAAAAAAGTGGCGTGTTTAGCTCAAAGGTACTTTAGTAAAGAGAAGCTTATGAATGATCGCTATGTATGTTTTATTTACGTGCTCTATTGATCATCCAATCTGCAATAGAATACTTCGTCGTCATTTTTTATGTCTCGTCTACCTGTCTGGTTTGCTTGTCGTTTACGTACGATCTAGTTTTCACAGGGCAGAACCTAACCCCAGTTTGCTTTATGACTTGTAACTATTAACGCCTCAATAACCACCTTCTCTTACACACAGCTTTTAATACCTTTCGCAACTTTACTGGCTATAGTTCTGTAAATGTAAAACGTAATCTACCTCTTCGAGGTGTCTAAGACCAAGTGATGATTACGCTAACAAATTTGTATAAAATAGTACGTATTGTTTAGCTCAGCCCTTTCTTGCTCCGAAGCCTACTCTAGTTAGAATGTTGAAATAATTAGACTTACATTTAAATACGCATGCGTCTGTGATCTACTTGATATTCGTTTTATGGGGCGGCGACGGCGGAAGTCACCTTATTTCGTGCCCACTTGTCTCAAAAGTTAACGCAACAAGCCTGATCTCTTACTGCTACCCTGATGGCAGGCCTGTTTCGAGCTAACGAGGTTAAAATTCCAGTATTCCTTTGTTGTCGCTATTTTCGGTTCTTCAATGTATATATTGGCTTTTTAGTTATTATTGCAAATCACTAGCAACGTGTTCACGGGTTTTTAGTGCCAACTGTATATAGATCATAACCAAATGTGCCCCATATAGAATAGTATTGAAATTTTTCTAACAAGACGGCTTTGCAGTCACGTATCGCAGACAATAGTATCAATCAGCGCCATTTGAGAGCTGAGATTTCCATGTACTAAAAATCTTGCTTTTATTTGACTTAGGGTACAGCGCGTAGGGGATATGTGAAAATTTCATAAAAATTTATCATACTATTCAATTGTGATACGATCAAAGCAGGAATATTTCCCAGATCCAAAGAAAACATTTTTTGCTGTTTACGGTTAAGATGAGTTAATAATAATTCCGTCGTTTCCGTTCTGGGCATTTCGATGCGAAACATACTTTACATAGTGGTCGACCAATTACGGAAAAAGCTGGTGAAATTATGGCGTTTTTTATTAAACTTTAACCATCAAGATCGCATGTGAGCGGCCACGATATCGCCAAGAAACTAAATATTCATCACCAAACAGCTTTTTTTTTTAATTTTTGAGGAAATTTGTCTATAAAAAGCACTCAGTCTTTAGCAGCCACATCTGTCAATACCAGCTCTGTCTGTAGTGGCTGAAGCATCTAAAAAAGTAGCAACAGGTCGTCGATAGGATCGGCGTAACATAATTTCGAAATTTTAAAAATATTTGCTTTAGTTTTTCTGACATTTACATATGTGCCATTGATATGTTAACATAACAACGACATATTGGTACACACAAACCTTTAACGAACGAGTTTTTGCCAAGGTCGACCCGAGTTGCCTATACCCCCACCTGTATTTCAAAAGCTTTGCGTTAATACAAGCTTCGTTACGTGCTCATATATTGCAGTAGCTCAAGAACAGAAAGGTAGCGAAGTACACGTCCCGAAGATAATATATTCTTACTGAGTGAGAATAGGTGACAAATGTAACGTAGAGTAGAAAGGGTGGCCTCTATATGTTAATCAGAAGAAATGCTCATCCTCTATTGTCAGAGGGGAAAAGAGTATTCAAGAGCCCAATAGACCGTGCATCGGTATTCGTGAATAATATTCAATCTAGAATTTTATCAGTGAG
Organism: Varroa destructor; assembly: GCF_002443255.2. Classification (NCBI taxonomy): domain Eukaryota; kingdom Metazoa; phylum Arthropoda; class Arachnida; order Mesostigmata; family Varroidae; genus Varroa; species Varroa destructor. Next base: position 46,223,011 of record NW_019211457.1, on the reverse strand, counting down.
AAATCAATAGATGCAACACGGCAGACCTCGCTGTGTCCTATATAAACCTGAGGAGAAAACAGTTTCCGTACCCTACACGGGTAGCTTCGATTTTCCAGTGCCCCAAACGTTACCACCGTACTTCATTTTGAGCTAATAACGTTAATGCAGATACTGCACTTATTTCGTAACCTAAACAAATTACTTAATATAAGATATCTTTGGTTCCCTAGTTGGGGATCGCAAAAGTGAGCCCTCAATTATGAAGCGTCATAGGGGGAAACAAACTCACAAAAATCTTTTTGTTGGCCCTACGCCAATGTTAATGATAACTTGATTATTCAGGAGAACTGTTGAGAGTTTAGCTGCATGCCGTTCCGTACGCTGTCTACTTTACGACATAACCATACAACAAAATGAACGAGGTACGAGCATCAGCAGTTCACCAGAGACACTCTAAATTAGACAATGAATTAAAGTTAAATTAAAATGAATTAAAGGGTAAATTTTTTTTAAAAGAAAATGAAATTCTAACAAATGAGATTACGGAGGGTGACGGGCATTGGCCACCTTGAGCACAGTAATAAATTGGCACTTTTTCTAACAACGAACAGAGCTTAGATGTCAGTTTCGTTTGTATTACGACTGAAACTCGGATTCAGGTATATATATATATGTTTTCATGGTTACACCAACACACTAAGATCTCTTGAATATTCTAGAAAATCAGTAATACTAACAAGCACATAGGGCATCGTACATAGCGGCATAAAACGAGATCTTCTGAAAGTTTTTTAAAATTTCGAAGGACTACGTGACGCTAGACGCAGCACGGGTCTGGCTACATAACACCATACAGATATTTTTTCGTTTATACGATAGGTTTTTGCATCTAAGGACGTTAAGAAGAGCGAATCGTACCTATATGTAATTTATCAAATCTGCTGTAGTCCTGCTTCCCCTTTTGCAATAAAGTTTCTTCTTGACCTTAACCGTATGCAGCTTCGGATCCCTTTATTAAAGGTTTGCCTCCTTCCTTTCCAAGGATACTGCTCCTTACCACGGGTTCGCTAACTGTTGCGTGGAGGACTACATGAAGACATTGGAAATATGTGGCGAAAACAAAATACAGCAGCATAACTATCCTACAATCTACTTGTGATACAAAGCTCTTGTTAGTGAAGCTTGAATATAGCATAGGTCTCTAGAGAGCAGGCCATATATTTTAGAAGTACTCGTTTATTAGTCATCTGAATGCACAGAAAACGCTTTCGAAAGGACCGAAAGTATCTTGTGGCGATTTATGTGACGCTTTATTCACGAAAATATTTATTGACATTTATTAACAAATAATTTGGTGACCCCGTTTCTCCGAACGCTCCCAACACCAATACTTTTCCTTGTTAATTTTCCTATAGAATTTCCTGTAGAATTCTTGCTTAAAGGGGGAGTCCTTATCTTACAATATCATTTGTTTCGCAATGTCTATAACGATCCTTGAATATATTAAAAGCAATTCTTTTTTTTGTCGCATTTCCTTCGCTTATTTAGGACAATTTTTTTATTCTTCCACGATCTGCCTAAACCCTACACGACATGCGTTACGATATGGCCTACCGTGTTTTGTAAGGCTCCATTTATTTGCACGCAGTCTAGCCCACTCAGCTTTAACTTTATGTTATGCAAGTTCTTTGCTCAACACTGAGCCTTCCATTTCCTGTCCCTGCTGTTAGATTTATTCGAATTGAAAGACCGAGGTCGCGCGAAGAAGTGCTGACTCGTCCTAGCTCGTTCACCTCACTTGCCTCAGAGCGACGCGAAACACTGCCCTCATCTCGTACTCATTCTTCCTAAACCGACTTCGCGTCTGCATATTCCCATTTGCAAAGCATTGTGGTGCGCAGGTTTAATTCGTCTTTATTTATAGTTGTTATGGGACAACCCGCTGACAGGAAATTTTTAAGATAAAAAAAGATGTCCTAACTTAATGAAGCCACTATGTAGGTCCGCGAATGTCGATGAAAACAATGCTGGATGTGCTTTATTGAAGTAATTATGTCCTGGGTTCGTTCTATTCCTTTGTTTACTTCAATGAGATCTTGGAGCTTACATTATAGCAAGCGGTATGAGGCCCACATCCGGTAGGCACATCAACGTACATGGATCCGAAAATTTGGCAAGGCTCTAACGGGACGCCTTTTGTGGGACTTCGATACTGGACGTCAGATGATATTAGCTAACTTTTTTTTTGACTCAGCTATGGAATTGGCGTAGGTGGATTGCGTATTGTTGTTGCGTAAGTCAGTTAATAGACGATATTAATGGGGAGAGCGGATTTTGAATGATTTCCCATGCATTGCCTTCACCCAGGCCTATTACGTTACGCTAAACAACTCTTCAACATCGTCAAACGCATAGAGAAATCATAGAAGCAGCAGCAGCGATTCTTTATCTCAATTACGCGTAGCTACTTCCTTTTATATGGCGTCAAACGCAGCTATTGTTCGGACTTGTTTTTCGACCATTTTTGGGTCGTCAGAATTTCGCAACGCCAAAAAACAATCATAAAACTATGATTCATGTCCTAGTTATTTTTACGTGCATTCTGAAGAAGGAAATCAATAGCAGTAATAATAATTATGGCTGCTATTACTACAAATGGTCACGAATAGGCTTAGTGAAAATTATAAACTAATCACTGGAGAGTGTATGCATTTAGTATTTCTATGAAGGGCAGTAATCAATACGCAGACGATGTAAGCTCGAAACGAAGGCGATCTTACTCTAATATAAATCTTCTCTAATAGCCTATAATAGGACTTACCTTTCTAGCACTGGATCGGACAATCGCGTAAAACAAACGCCCTTCGCCGACACAAATGTCAACTTCGACGTTGTTTCTTCTATTTGAAGAAAAGCAGTACTCACGGCGTGCTTGACACTGCGTATCAAATGATCATCATCATTTTTTCCTAACATTGTTTCAAATAATACTTTTGTATCGTGTTCTGCCTTGCGTAGTGGTAGTGCCAATGTCAGTGTTGATACTTGATCAACATGTGGCCCGACGTTACCTTTATCGTAGCCGGCACTTACTTAATTAATCGTTAAAGATGTGCTTTAGGGTTCATACGCTCAATAGAGCCCATGCGGCAAAAATCTCGACCCAAGTGTAGCAAAGGCTCAGCGTTAATGGCGTCAGCAGGGTGTACGATGTTCTGCGTGCACATCTCCTTTATTGCAGCGAAATGTTTAGCGAATGGGTCTGAACCAAAGGCGATCGTAACGAGAATTCGACGCCGTCCATGGCAATACTCACAGCTCACCATATACACACTCTACAGTGATACACACACTAGATGAACTGGGTTGTTGTCTGTCGCATTTTTCTGGACAGAAAACGTCACGATCAGCAAACGACTCACTCATCTATCCATCATTTTCTCGCCTAGCCTGAAAGCTTGCTCTACAATTATGGCTGTGCATTTCGATGCCCCCTAAGATGCCCTCTGATGTGACACTTGCAGCCGTCGTCGCCACCACCGGTATCATGGTACGTTTCAAGCGCCTGTTCCTTAGCTCCCAGTAAACGCGACTTGCGTATTGCGCCCAATGAACCAACAAAGCACAAACGAAGGCGTGCGGGCGTCTGCCTTGGCGCGTGATGTACCATTCTGGGGTCATTTTACAAAAAGGGGGCATTACAGGCGAGACAATGCGAAAGTTGCCGCAGTGGATGCCGCCGACCTATGTGCCGGAGCGCCATCGCTCAAGTCAACGAAAATCATCACGACCGTGCACTCACAACGGCCCTCATGACGCTAACGCGGCTTCATTCGCTAGCGACGTCTGCTGCCATTGTGCCAACGTTATTTCAGTGTTCGTCGCCGAACGATGGATATCGGCGTCGCCGCTAGCGCTGGTGTCTGCCGGTGAACAAAACAAGGCGCCGCCGAAAAAGTTTTCATTACTTTGTGTGTCCTTTTCAAGATCTCTTATCCATGTAGCTTCTCAAGCTGGACAGTTGCTTCATCGTCTCGACCTAGTTCAGACGCGGGAGGGATCAGAATACCGTACAAATACAAATAACGACTGCACTGTCTGGATATATAGTTTGTTATATCTGAATACAATGTTTTTCACAAACGGTTTGTGCAATGAACGATACCTTGAATATGTACTATATTACTTTGTATTACTAACCAGCGGATTTCTCTTTATATCATCAAGCAATTACTGTTACTATGTGTTCGAACCGTACGAATCGTAGCATCTAACAGTAAACACAAAGTTAGCTAAACCATTTATTATATTTGTTCCCCTATATGTATGATTATATCGGTCGAGCCCTAAGCTAAGCCTCGATGACCACATACGTAGATCGAGGGCATTGTTACTACTTTGTCTTTTGAGTCGTCTAAGAAGCTAGAAAAAATAGCATCCGCTCCGCTAAGACGCAAGTCATCCGCCTTCTTCAACTCAGTCATCAAAACGATACACGGCGATCATTATCGTCGGTGGCGGCGGCGGCGGCAGTAACAGGCGTCACCTTTTCAGCGGGTGAATGCCAAAATGAGCCAAAAACATAGCGGGAAACATGGCGAGTAACAACAAAGATGGTTTTGGCCGACATTTTGTTGCAATAGTGAGACATTTGTAGGCTAATAGAATGAGCCGAGGTCTCGTTATTGTCCTAGCTAGCTTGTGTTAGTTAGATCGTTTGCTCCAGTTAAGCATCGGTGGGTGTGGGACAGAAGAGTGCTTCTTGGCAGCCGCGATAGAAGGAGCAATACTCTTGTCGTATATATATATATGTGCGCTTGTCTAACTTAAGGTTACTCTGGCCCAGCCGATATTATTAGAGCTTCGAAGATTATCAGTTAATAAAGTCGTCACGGTAAATGATAGAATGCTTAAAGGACGCCAGTAGCATTATGGTGGCCGTTTCTGGCACTCCGGTAGTTGCCAAGGTTTAGAAAGTGACTCTGAAAAACGCTTCGCACGTATCTAAGCGGCCACGAAATCGACCCAGACTACTGCGAAGCTAGACAACGGGGCCTTAGCAAATTAGGCTCATGATGATGTGTTAAAGTTATAGGCTAACTATGATTAAAATTATGAAGTGGCTCTCGCGTTTAAACGGACACGTGTACCATAATTAGAAAAAATCCTAAATCGTTTCCGTAAACGTAAGGGGAGAACATTTTGTTTCTACCAAAAATAGCCGCCGGCTGTTATTCCCATAAACGACAACAACGTTTTTATTTCGTTCAAAGAAACTTCCACATAACATAATACTGCCAAAGACGTTAGCGATCGCCAATTTGCATAGGTAAACATCAGAAATGGCTATTTCGAAGACCCCATATCGGTTGGTCATTTTCATTTCGGCTAAACTGTGAAACCTTTGCCGAAGCCTCTCTGCATATCTGTATGTATATATAAACAAGCTACCTGACTATTACGTAATGAGCCCAACACACCCAGACCATATAGAGAGTAACGGAACTCCCGAGCACGATGAAGATGACCTCAGTGACGCTGGTCCTTACTTAGCGTTGGCGTGTTATGTACCCTCGACCGTATTCGATTGTTTTAGAGAAAAGAAAGCGGGACTGTTTACCTTCGCATGACGCAGGCGCTAGTCGGTATCCTCGAGGCAGAACTGGACTGGCCTAAACCACCTGGAAGCTCAGTTGGTCAATCCATTAGAGATTTGGCTGAATCGTTGGTTTTTAAACTGGTACTATTGCTGTACACCCATGTTCGAATCGTTGTGATGCGTCAAAGTACAGGAAGGCGGCCAGAAAGGCTTATACGTACAAGTGTAGCTTTCGTTATCTAGTGATCACAAAAGAAGTTATACCTCGTTATGCTTCAAAAAATAGTATGGAACATTTTTCGTTGAAACCTTAATCATCGTGGGGTTGTTGAAATAGTGTTGCGTTCAAAATTTAGACGCGTTCAATAAGTGGCAAGCATCTAAAACGAAGCGTGAGCCCCTTCTGACTCCAGTAATGCCCAGGGCAGTTTTAATGAAACGGAAGTAGAGTATAGAATGCTCACCGATAGATCTTACTTTTAAAGAAAAGACGCCTAAGAATATAATGATTCACAAAAAAAGAACAACAATAAAAACACGTAATTTCGTCTATCAGCTGTTCTAGAAGAAAATATGTATCCAATAAGAGATTAGTATACGTTTTTAAAACTTTGTAGATTTCTAAGGTTAATCCCTTCTCGTAATCTACGACTCACTCATAATATAACCAAAATTTTAGGTCAACGACGGCAGACTAATCTCCGTTTATCGATGTGAAATGTCTACAGTCTTGTAATTTACTTGCCCTATCAGCGTCATGTCGGCCTTAGGATATGACCTTGTCTGCCAGCTATATGAAGAATTTACAAAATATGCACGTGACATTGATTATATACAGCAAATTACCATTAATAATAATTAATTAATAATAATACCATAATTAATTACGCCGTTAAAGGTTCACCTAAATTTGACCTGTGGCACCATTCTGTCTGTGAAAGCTCCAGAGACTATTTCAATAATCGATACATGCAAGCGACCTTTCAGGCCATTAATCCTGCAAATGTAACCTCGTCTGATAATCTTCTGACTTTCGAGTAGATGGATAGACTATAGCGAAGCACACACTGCTTCCCGTACGACCCTTTGATTTCAGCCGCTGCTGCCTCACGTCCGGTTGATCAGGCCGTGGTCCAATCAGCCAGCCATTCAGATGGCAAGAGACCTGAATACCTGGCCTTCGTGATTTCATCGAAGACAGCCGCGCGTAAACCAAGACAACTGGGGTGGGCTTATTTATCCTCTGTTCCGCATGCGGCCGTCATACTGATAATGCTCTGTATTGACGATGTATGATGAAGATGGTCCAACATAGGATTCGACTATTCAGGCTGCAGATCAACAATAACAATGCCAAGGCGTAACCTACATCGATAAATTCTACATGCACCATGCAGATGACTAATAGTTGAAGCAAACGAGTACCAAGAACTTAGGCAAGGCATATGATGCTGCATGTTGGAAATTTCCGTTAATTCAACATGGATTTTGAGTTTTGCACACAAATTACGTTCCATTTCAAGAACTGTGGCAACATAAAGAAATCTATAAAGGTTTTACACCAAGGTATCTTTGCGCTTGTTCTCGCTACCATTTAGGCTCGTTGTCGTTAACCATCACCATGAAATACAGCAGTTACCCAATTCAGTTGTATACCGTCCTATGGATTGATGCAAGGCTGCAACCGTACAAGCTGAAATAATTATCACATGTGAAATATGTGTGGAAAAAATGTGTGCCTGCGCCTATTTATAATATGAGGTTTCGTATAGGACGGCTTTGACGGCCTCTTTGAACATGGTTACGGCACAGCCTTTGCTTGCAATCGCCCAACATCACTTTGGAAGAGAACAATAAAGTCTTAAAAAGAAATGTCAACTGGTTACCTTTTCCCACATACTAATCAATAACTTCGGTTCCTCATGAATTACTACTATTATGATTAAAAGACCTGTTTGAATAAGGTCCCTCTAGCCAATGGTCTTTAATTTTAAGACATTTTAGCCAAGTTTCCCCTAGTGAGGATCACCCGCTTTTCATGTAAACTATATTGCTTTTATCAATAGTTTCCTCACATACGGGAACAAACATCAAAGGCTTATAAATCGATCGTAGTGGACATCGTGTCAGGCAATCAGAGTTTCAAGTTGATGTCCAGACATTTGCTTGCCCTCTTGAAACCTTATTTCTTGCAGGAGCCGCGTTTTACGTCGTCGTGCAAGAAGTGTTACGTGAACGATTCGATGGGCACAGAGGCTTTCTGTAGTTTTCAGCTCAGTCGGGGCTTCGCTCAACAACACGCGCGGAGTTTGCCTTCCGCCCCTGGATCCTTTTCGCGCAAAACAATAGTCATTACGCCAAACTGCTAGAACGGCAATGCATTTGAAGACAGAGACTATGCACCCTATTATAGAAATGAAAGATGCTTACAATGTTTCCTATATGTTTTCCTGTCAATTCTGCCATGCCGATTCAAAGCAAAACATATTGCTTGTTGGGCCGAAAATTAAAATCGATTCGAATATGTATAACACGAGCAAGTGGCAAGAGAAGCTTCAAGATAAGGAAGATGTGCGAAAACACAAAAACGTTACTAGTAATTACAGAAAGTATCAAGCCTTACGTAGATATTTTGGTTAATTATCTACTTTAGCGAATCTGGATTTACACGAAGCTTGTTACAAATTGGATATAGAACTCATGCCAGTCGTTGTTGATGGCCGAGCACGTAACTCTGCCTGGTAATACTCAAAAACACGTCCTGTTTTCAGTTGGATTCCGGCCGTCGCACTTCGTTCCGTGATGAACTCCAACTGTCTGATAAAACGTCTAACAGCAATGCGAGACAGGGAGCTTCTAACATTAGTTTTCTCAGTGGCCTACCAATTGAAAATGTATTAAGGGCTGCAATAGGCGAGCTGAGGCAGGCACTGTATCCGTTGTTACATTTATTGATTTAAATCTTAGGCATCATTAAAGACGGGGCTGAATTTTTCCAGTCAGCAGGCCCCACACTCCTGTAACAGGGTTATGAATGTCCCACTGTTGGGTACCAGCTAATCCTGTCATTCACGTAATCCATATATTTACATGTTCTAGAAGTTAAATAATTGTAAGTAACATAGAGTTGTCTATAGAATTTTGTAGAGGTTTTGTGCATAGCTTGGGCTCGTTGAAGTCACTCATGAACATCACTTGTACGCGAAATAATGGTTATAATGCAAACGTTTTTATAGGAAAACGATGCGTAATATTGGAAAAAATGAACAAGCAACACGTACTATCAATCTAAATAAAAAATAAAACAAAAACAGTAAAGGAAATACCCTGGTTTCTGTAAGAGATAACTTCTGGGGTTACTGTGCAGCGACAGACGAAGGCGCGAATACAGAGAGCCATTATAGCGAACTATAAAGCTAACAGACAATGCAACAAATGCTGCAAAACAATGGATTTGCTTATCTGTTGATGGTTGCAGATGAACTGATCTGAAGGTAGTGCTAGATACGTGCCATCCAGTCCTGCAGACGTAATCTTCATCACAACGATGCCGGCAGTCATCGTGCTGATCGGCATGGTAGTAATGAGTATCGGGATGAAAACGCACAGCGCTTAATTGGCTAACACTGTTACCCTTTTAAGCGAAGCAGGGTGATTTAGGGTGCACGCCATAGGTGCCATATTTTACCCTATCGGCTTTACTCATTCCGCTCGCATCGACCAGCGGGCGTGGAAACTACATGTTATCCTCATCCAGACATGGGTCTTTTGCCGGCGTTCAACGATAAATTTGCCCCAACTTCGACGGCAGAGCATCGTTCAGATCAATCAGCGGTACGAAATACCTATGATGTTAATATTAATATAAATAGGAAACTATTTTCACCAAAATTCAAATCAAAATGTTCTGTTATGAATAGCTGGTAAATAGCTACCGGATATAATGAATAGGTGTAAGAAAAGGCCATTTTTAAGCAGACAAGTTATATTTAACTTCCACTGATCTTTGATTCTAGCTTAAACGGAACAGCGTTGCTGAAATGTATCGAAGGCTGATCAGATATTTATAATTGATTTTCTTAAAGGAAAGTACGTCATCTTTGCAATGTAACATCTGCTATATTCTAATCTATATTTTTTTTTTGCGTTTTGTCATAGCACCATTGTGCTATTTCTATATAGTAGTAGTATAAACTTCAAGAGGAAACCTGCTATGCTGTAAAAACTGAAAATCTTGTACAACCGTTTAGGATAAGTCACTATTAAACCGACGATGAGATAATTCAAATAAACCTATATTTTACACTAATTAGAAACCTATATTAATTAAAAAATCTTATTAAAATAACTCTCTCTCTCTCTCCTGTAGCAAATAATCATAATTGAACATTCTATAGTGATTTCCATGAGACATATTCTAGAAAAACTTAAAAACATACAGCTTTCAAAGCCTAAAAAATCTTCAAATGCAAAGTATATTGACAACTTACCGTAAGTTTAGCAGAAGTCACTCATTTTTCGGCATAATTCGAACAATGACCAAGAAGTGAGCTTTTAAGGAAGTATATCAATAACTTACATTTTCTCAAATAAACAAAAAAAAAAAACATGAAAACTTCGATTTATATCGCTATTGCCTTTTGGTTAAGTAAGTGTTTTCCGCAACTTACGGTGCGATTGCTACCCTGTCGCGGCATTAAGTTTCGACACTAATTGAGATGCAAGTTAAAATGGAAACAACCCCATCCACAAAACGTTGCAAAAAAACTCGAAGCATAATGCAATGCAAGCTTCGCTACACATACAAAAAGCTCGGACTGGGTTCTCGACCCGAAGTGCTGCTATGCTGGCAAGGGGTATCTTCTATTTGGGGTCGCTGTTTCCGCAGGCGATGTGCCACGTTTAACTCGCAGGCGATTCCCCTCAGTAGATCTAGAACTGTCCACTATGGCCAGTGTAACTATATCCCTATAGCGAAGCAGCTCGACACAAAGAAACGCAAAACTGGAAACAAACTATAACCAATAGCAGCCCGCCCCATGCAGCGATTCCGTTCCGACAGTAATTTTGCACAAAAGACCAATTTTGCCGTCATTGTCGACCAAACCATTGACAAACGAATATCCGCTATTGCCTTAAATGTCCAGCGGTGAGTGACATAATAGGCGACAACGACAGGACTGAATCGCAACTATGAAACGGAAATTTATAGCAATGGCAATTTTAGCAGTGATGGGATGTAAACAACGCAGGCTCATTCACAGATTGTTGAAAAACGTCAGCGCCGAAGTAGATGAAGAAAGCTACGGACATCGTGTTCGCAGACACAGCGGCAGTAGGAATAGCTGTAAAAAAAAGGCGGGAGAATTATGAAAAGTGTTTATAGTTTTCCTTCCAAAAGTTCTTTCTCGAGTAGTTTCGTCACTTCTGGGCACCTCTGCGCATAGCTGGCCGCCTTCGGATGTTCGAAAACATTTTCCCTTTTCTTTGCCATCTTTGCCTTAGTTTCTGCGATTGCCGCTGCAACAGTCACAGCCACCGGCTGCACAGACGTTATATTGACGCAGCGTGACCTGAACGTCATTTGTCTAGTTGGTGGTCCTGCTGTCGTTGGTATCGTAGCAACAATTGCAGTGTGATGGCTCTTACTATTGCAGCTGGCGCGGAAGCCGGGCAAGTATTAACGGCCCCTAGACTAAACTTCATTGGGGCGCGAGGGCCCTTTAGCATATTAGATAATTTCAAAATTTAGAGAAAAATATAATATGCGACGAATATTAGAAGGAGCTAGTCAATAGCTTACTCCGAGGCTCCGAAATACGCCATCCTCGAAAGCCGGGTTCATAACGTTCGTTTTGCTGAACATTTTCAGCCCGCGGCGGTGACGTAACTAAATTACCTCAAGTGGATTTAGCAAAAGTCAGGGGATGCCTTCCGTCTGCGCTGCCTTCATTGGAAAACGTTCCACCAACGGCGCGTCTGTCGTCGCTGCTAACCTCATTTTCGCTTATATCACAGTGACTCTAGTGCTATGACAATCGTTGCAGCAAAAAGGCTAATCTATAGCGTGAAAATGCACACGCATCCTATATATGATCATGTACATATTGTTGTACCGCTATAGTATTAAATTACTTTTCATTGCCTGTACCACTGTACTATTTTATCGTGTAGAAACGTGTGTGGTGTTGTGAAACGAACCCAATAGGGACGGACGGACAATTCAGCTTCTGAAAGTGAAGCCCAATGCTACGATTCGCGTAGGCGGACGCGGGGCGAGACGGAAGTCGGTGCAGAATAAAGCACTGCGAATAATGCATGGAACGCGTAGCGACCGCTTCAGATTCAAAAGTCATCGCTGTCGCTGCTACTTCAGCCGCCGCTGCAGCCTTTGCTTTTGCCTCTTTCGTAAATCTACGAAAAAGAACGTCATAGGGGCACGCCACATCGTTTTCTAACGGTTCTCGGTCACTGAAACATGGACTACGAGCAGAATCCACCAAAAGCGATCTAGTAAGCGATGTCCGCGCATTATATGGAAAAAAGCTAACGCTATATATATATATATATATGTAAAGCAACCTGATACTACAAGTAGTACCGGTACACTTCTCCTTAGAGCACTCCCTCAGAGATATAACTTACGTAACTGTTCCTTCAAACCGTTTACATCACTAAAATAACAACTAGCTCATTGAGATTCCTTTTTTTCTTTTTTTGGTTTTTAAAGCTATAGTTTTATGCATTGTAAGGACGCCATCATAGAAAACATATACATGCTTCATGTGGGCCTAGAGCGGTACCGGTTCGCGGCTTTTGGACCTTTTCCCTTCGAAACTATGACCCAGTAGTCTCGATTCTTCTCTTATGCCTCACCCCAAATTAGCCGGATTTTTAGTTAATAACACTACAAGCTGGGCCTGAACTAAGCGTTCACAGCGGATGTGATATTGCTGACGTCGTCGAGTCGTTTCCAAGGAAAGGCACTACTTCGAATATTTCGCATTACGTAGTAGTTAATGAGGGGTAATGTTTCTTCGGAGATCTTTGGATTTCCATTTTTTTCGGTATAACCTTTGTGAAAATGAGTGTGTTCCAGTTGGCTATTTAACTGGAACAGAATCTTTCGATTTACTACCACGTTTTGAACAGAGAAACAAATCAATACTTATAATCACTTATGACTTTTCCACCAATAGCAAAACAGTTGACTAAGGTCACTGTGCACACATTCTAACCAATGGTGTTTTCGCATAACTATTATTCAGTATTTAATCAAAAAGCTTTCATTGTTCACCAGTGGTACTCGATTCATTGATCGAGTATAGGCGATATCAATTCAACTACTAGAAACTTTTACCTAACTAACTCAAATCTCTATTTAGGCTCATGGCTTCCAGCTCTTTCGTTTAAGTGGCAAGGAGCGACCCGTATTCATCCGTATATCTTTTAAGTATACAAACGTTTATGGAATTTGCGCGATTGTTATTTATTGTATTATAACTGATTTTCTTTTGTAATTTATACGAACCTATCCTCCAACCAAAATTTTATCTAGAATATTTGGTCTTGTCAAAGACGAACTTTTTATTCACGAGCGTATTACTCACCGGCACAATAAAAGACCATATATCGACATGTGTAAATTCGTAGCGACTTTTGAACACATGGATTGTATGTGGGTATTTGCGAGAACAAAGGTACCGAAACAGTCCGAGGAAACAGTCCGTGCAATTATCTAACATTTGATTATTTAAGACTTTGAAATTATTGCACAGATTATTACCAAGCCGCTTTTTTTATCAGTAGTAGCTTTCATCTGTGATCACTCTCTTGCTGAGTGCTCTGCAGTACAGGTACGACATGCATAATTACTATTACTTCCTGCATAAAATGATAATGTGTATGCGTATTATATTTAATTCCGTACTTATTCGGTCTTTACCTAGCGCTGTCCACCGCTCAAGAGATCATAGAGGTCAGAGTCAGCGTGCTGCTATGGGCCTACAACGCCGTCCAGCGTAGAGGATAAATACTTTTAGAACGAAGTAGGAAATAAAGCACATGTGTGAGTGACATAATCAGCAATCAGAACAAACCGGCTGTGTCCATCCATTTCGTTCGCTTTCAAAACCCCCTTTTTCCAAAACAAACCTTCTGAACCGCCCATAGACTTTGTCACGACCCTAGCCTATAGTCCTGCTTTCTAGAAAAGCACCCGTTATTTCTTGCTTTTTAAGAAATCGAATTGTTGGAACTTTTCGAAGGTACCACATACGACTTGCTGTTCTATGTCAAACTAATAAACATTTTCCAATTAGTGGCTGTATATTTGCCTCTACCCCCTATTTGTACTCGTGATTCTCGTAAGTTGCCTAACAGTGGAACGCTGACCCGCACAATTTCGAATCTTCGAAAATCGCATTATCGCTGATGATACAAAATATCAGACATTTGCTTATAGACAATACCCAATATTTCGTCATTATAGCGAAAACGGAAAGTACCCACGACCAGTAACCGCTAGTGAAACTTAAGCGTTTTGTCAGCGGGCGATCAATTAGACGGTGGCGGGTTTTCCTCTACATTGTCATTTGTTAAAAGTCCATAACAACAATATGACGGAGTTTTTGTTGCTCACTGCTGCTGCTGCTGCTGCTGCTGCTGCTGCTGCTATTATCGTCCATTCGCTCATTTATTGCTTTGCATGAACTTTGCAGCCATCGCTACGGTTGGGGCATTGTTTGTAGCGTTGACACTGGATGGTGATGCCCACAGTAGCTAGATTGGTCGCAGCCCTCGTCTGCTAGACAGGACGTAGAGCATAGACTCGCGTTTCAAGCAGACTGATCGATGAATTTGCCCGACACGTTTGTCTAAATGAATCGTCTCGGTGGAATGCAACGAGGAAGCTATAGAACAGCGGTAAACGGCCAGAGTCCTAGAGCAAACGAGAAGCGGATATTATCAAAATTGAGCTAATCCAACCTAATCGCTTGATGACCGTAAAAAACCACATCAATTGTCTTAGCTACTATTTGTTGGTATCGCTTAATGGTGCTCGACGACAGATGAAAAAAGTGGATTTCCGTTTCGGCTCGATTGTTTACAAAATTCGACGAACGGGAGTCAGCATTGCGGGGTTTAGGGCTCACCGGAAATAATAGTAAGATAGAACCGTGAAAGCAACTCATTTAGGGTTCTGCGCTACTCATTGACGCCTAAAATGAACAAGCTATTTGGGTGACAACGGTAAGGAACGTAGTGAAGAACACCTGGACAAGGCACAAAGATGTGGTTGTGCTCGACAGATGTAAACGCGACCGATTTGCTATCAGTGGAAGATCTTATAAACGCTACGTAAAATAGCTGCTTCCATATCACCCCTATATACATGATGTTTGCAAAGCATGCGATTTTCAAATACGATTATTTAAATATCAGCTATTATAGTTAGAAATCGCTATAAAAGAATGGTACATTGGACTAGCAATGCTGCCGTTGCTGACTGCCTATATAGTTCGCATATCCGGCTCATTCTAACTAGTTTGCGAATGTAGAGCCCCATTTCCGAATCCATACGTCTGCTACGTTTGTTCCAACAAATATGAGCTAATCAATATGGCGTATTAAAGTTGTTTGTCCACATACAAAGGCATGCAAACACACGCCGACGTATATGATTATTGCAATCATTGCTTATATATCGTGCACTATTATCATTGGGGGTCATTGCTGAATAGGGGCTCCGTTTAGTCGAACAACAAAATGGGAGCAACTAGCTACTCTCATGCTTATCTGTTCTAGAAACGCACGCGATAAGATTCTAATTAGCACACACCCATTGCTATTGTTCATCTAATGCTACATCTTGATCACCGTAGTTTTTCCTGTGATCCATTCGACGATAACCTCTCATTCGGTAGCCAACCGTCTACGAATACAACGGCCATATCTCTCTGAGTTCGAGCAATAAAGCAATAAAACAGGGTATTACTATCACTAGTATGAGCGAAATTCTCTCGCATCATCGAATTCAGTTCATTTGCAGGCCTAAACTTTGACGGCCGATTTAGCTATACGAGAGTCCGGCTGTCAACTTACTCTACTGCCTGCCTGCCTGCCTGCCTGCCTGCCTGCCTACCTGCCTGCCTACCTACTTAATCGTATCTACATATGTCACTGCTACTGCTGCTGAAAAGGTTTCGTCCAGGTTAGGTGCACGCGAGTCAAGCTAATGTCTGACCGATCGGGTCGGTGCGATAGCTGGTCGACGACCACAGTGTTAGCTGCAACCGCTCGAGCTGTTGCTAAGCGCTAAGAAGCCGCTAATGGTGCCTTTATGAGGATGGTAAGACCTCTGACGATTCCGATGCTGTCGTTGAGGTAGGTGTTACCATAAAAGGATCTGGCAATGTTGCCTTCGTAGTTGTCGCCTTCGTTCAGCTATGAAGCATAGCGGACGCAATGCGGCGCAACGAGATGTGACCCCAGAGGTGACACCTACTTAGTATTTAGCTAGTTCCGTCTATCGGGCCTACCGAGGCCCACTTCAGCGGGCCGCTAGTGCGCCAAGCCTTAGGGCGTGAAATACCCGCCATCTACGCCACATCGTACTGTGTGGTATTGTTAGCATTTGATTGTTGGCATTTGTCGCACGGTGCTACTTGTACTTGTAGATGATATGTCTTTTAGCCAGGTATTAAACGCTGTCATTGGTGCTGCTGCTGCTGCTGTTATTACTAATACTGTTGAGACCGTCGATGTGTTAATCATGTTTCTGTGTGCACGTGTGCTAGGTGAGGTAACCGGACATCCGCGCGGGCTACGTGGACTCGAAAGTGACCCGAATAAATATCCTTTATGAGCAAGCATAGGCCACAAACGGTAGGAAATTGCGATAAAGGTGGCTAGCCAAGCACAGCAACAGGGTACATTTCCTGACCCGATGAAGGCTCGACAACGACACCAGCAATAACATCGACATCAGCAGAAGCAACGGCAACGATACTATAAGCGTCAGCTGGAACAGCTTCATCGGCTTCAGTTATTCATTGATGTTGTGCGGTGATGGCTAAAATGCTTAGTAACTAACGAGCACTCGATACCTACTTCAAATGCGCCATTGAGTTTGACATATTGCGATTCCGTTTAACGACGATAGCAGCGGCAGTAGTAACAGTCACGGGAACTCACCGCAAAAACTTTACCATGACAGCCATTTGATAGGTAGTAGAAGACAAATTAACGGTTAAGATCGTAGGTGAAATCTATTAAATTAGCTTGTAAAAAATATCAATAACTATTCTACCAACGCAAAAATCAACATAACAATGCTAACGATATTGCGCCCAGGGTATTCAGATGAGGTTACTTGCACCTAGCAATAGGTCACTGGGAAAATCAATCAAGAAAAGATTGTTACATGTTGCATTGATTTTATTATATCACGTTTCCGACCATGCATGACTAAATAATTGATTTTTTAAAAAATAGTTTCTCTTCCAATTCCGGCGTTAAACCTTGTTTCAAGCGGCTGGCTCCTTTCCGGTATGAAATGAAGCCCATTTGAGAACAAGCCGAAAAGTTCATGGATGGCTGATCGATTTTTGCCATCACTTAGTGCTCATTGATTATTTAAAAACAAAGCTATCAGTGGGCTTAAAATTCGGCGGTGGAAAGAAAAACAAAGCTGATCTGTATAACTGAATAATCTACCTGTAAAAGGGTGCACGTCATTGCAGCTGTTAGCGACGTTAACACTGATATGGGTATGGGTCATTTCATTTGGACGCGGTCGTAAGCGCAGTACTAGAAGTAGCAACTACAGTAACACAACTCTAGTACAAACACCGAGCCACTTAAGAAAAGTGGGTACCACAAAATGCTAGTGGTAATTTTTCAGTGATGTTTTTAGCAATGACGACCATTAGCGTTCCGTCTGCAGCACCTTCAGTTACCCTCCGATTATTTCATCCGAAACGCTTTAATACCACCGGCAGTATCAATAATAATAAAATAATAATATTGTAACTCATTGCTGATTAGCTGGTCGTTGCTGCTGCTGTTGTCGCTATCGTCGTCGTCGACGTCGCTGCTCCTAATGCTACTCCCGCGGCCGCGGTCGTCTGTATCTTCTATCGTTCCTCGTAAGGCCTTCATCACCGAATGAAAATCCATCCCATGGGAAGCAGGCAGTATTAGCGCGCAAAAACTGCTACCGCCTCCCACACGACGCCGGTGGCAATGGCAACGGCAACGGCAGCAAAACGAGTACCCCCTCAAGAACAAACCCATGCCCTCACGCAATCACACCACAACAACAACAGAAGTAACGAGATACTGCGCGCGCGAATGAAAGGGGACTATTGAACAGAGAAGTTCGCATGAGGGTGGCCCCGTGGCGGCGACGGGGGCCGCCGCTGCGGCGCTACAAGCCGAGCTTCTGCTTATAGATGGAAATACGGCAGAATAAGAAATGGCGGTAGCAGAAATAGCTAAGACCAGTTTTACTAAGCGAACTGACATTAACAGCAATATGGCAGCGGCAAGCGCGGAAGTCGATGGACAGCAGTCAGCCCAAAGACTAACTCGATGTCAGCGGACGTCGCCAAGGAATCAACCACGATGAATGGATCCTTGAACAGAAACAACAACGACAACGATAACAACAATCGTCAGTTAACATTATCACTTACAGTAACGTTTGTCATAGGCAGTATCTATATTATATTGTATAGACGTAGATGTGTACCCTTTTCTCCCGACGGGCCCTGTTCCCCGTCCCTGCCACCGTCGCAGCCCTTCTTCGTTGATTACAAAAGTATAAGTTCAATTATTAGTTTATGTGTTGATATTGGCATAGCAAACGATTTGGACTCTATAAGCGATATGTGAAGGCCTGTGTAGTTGACGGTTGTCGTAGGCGTCTGTGATATCTGCTGGGGCCCACCTCAAGCCAAATTGAAACAGGGTGTACGCTTTCATCATCGCTTAGTATTCGAATCGAAGCTCGAGGAGCGTATCTATTCTGCATCAGTATGAGCGCCGACCGTCCCGTCGGAGACTAATTGAAACCTAACTTCTGTCCAAGTTCCGTATGATAAATATGAATATTTTTTACTTCTAGTTTGTAGAACTCACGAAATCCAGTTAAATGATTGGAAAAAATGTTCCTAAGGAGTTCGCGGTTCCGTGAAGTGAATAGTCGCCTTCAACGGTTGCGATCGACAATATGCACAGGTAACAGATAAGTTCGTAACATACACGAACAATCAGTACCCCCTATGAGGCAGACAGAATATGTTAATCTTTGCATTAGATAATCCCCATTATCGAAGAGACTAGTGTATTTAGGGCTTAACTTTGAAGTAAGTATCAGAAGAAAAAAGGGGCATTGTAATTTATCCGATGCATCACGTAGATGTAGTAGTATTTTTGTTATGATACGATTTCAATTATCATCCACCGTACTTTCCTATAATTGTTAGCCTTCTTTTTTATATATATGCGTATAAATATAGATACGTTATTTAATAACTGATGAAAAACAGGCGTACCTTAAGGACGAGCTCACTGTGGACAGATGCTCACTTGGATTTAAAATCAATCATAGACTATATATAGTTTACATTCGTCAGACCATCCATCAATACTCGAATTGACCATTGTAATTATCGTTCCCGAAAGGACTTGCGCGAGATTCAAAGAATCTACACAAAACGAAACTAGCGGTGGGATTCATCCGGCAATAGACCCAGCAGGCGTTGCATGCACTGAACGATGAATCAATGAGTCTCCTGATGTTCCTAATCCATTGAGTGATGAAGCTAAAGCTAATACGAGACATTTCCAACAGACCTCTGGACGGCCTGATCCCTTTTTCTTTATGAAAAACAGCACTAGCGGTGGGTGACAGTATCGTTGGGTGGTTCGGTCCTACACTGAAAAAGATTCTTGCTGACAAAACGTCATTGATCATTCGTGTGCCTCCGAAAATGAACGTTGACAATACTGTGTGAGCAAAAACACAATAATGTTCGCAATACCAATGGGCCAGTTGTAGTGTTTTTGTAGTGATCATGGTTAGGAAAAGGACAGATATATCCACAAAGGAGAATTTTTCAGACAGGTCAGTCACCTCGCGACTCGAGTCAGAAGCCCATGCGCTCTCAACTGTCTTCTTCGCCCAGGACTGCATAGCAGCAAATGCTTTTATTGCAAAAAAAAGCGGGTCAAGAAAATGCGAAACTTTCGGTTCTTCCGCTCTCCATCTTATAGCGTCCGGTCATCAAGAGTGGGCGGTACGACTACAAAATCGAGAAGATCGGCTAAGAACGCTTTTTTAAGCACGAAAATCCTAATGACCGAGAGGGGGCGGAGTCTAATAGATCTCCACCCAAGGGTCATAAATGACATCAACACAAGGGGGCTTGAAAGCCAACCAAACTCTCAGAATTGAACCTTTCAGTAACCAAGTTGGCTTTAAAAGGTACATCACCGCCAAGTAAAGCTACAGTTAAAAAACTGCCGTTAGGAAACGTAGCATCAAGCTGAACATGTGATCAACGTGTTCCACCCGCCCGACAATCAAGAACCTTGTGAATCAGGTTCTGCCAGCACTGACCACTGGAGGGTTGACTCTAGTAGGTGATACTTTGAATCAGCGCGGCTTTTTGCGAGGACGATCACGAAGTACGCAGCGAGGTTGGACGTTGAGGAGACACTAACGTTGAGGTACACAGTCAAATGGTGAGAAGGCTGCAACTCTGCGGCACACCCCCGTAGAGGCCCTGGGTAGTGTAGCTATTCTAACGTGCTATCAGAGACTTGAGCATCTGAGCTTATGAACTTACCGCGTTTCTACCCTGTATACTATTTTTTAATGAAGAGTCACGGATCAGGCGGCCCAAGTAGAAGCATCTGCGTTCCCTACAATCATAGGATAAAGGTCGTCACGTCGTGCCTAGTACAAAACGGCGTCATTGTTTTATGTAGCTAGGGATTAAGTCTCTTAGCAGCCTATGTTTGGCCACCGGATTCGGAATCAACGTATGTACTGGCGAGGAAATTCGTCGGTGGAGTGGAATTCTGCCTGTCCTCTGGTTCATTGCTGGCAGCTTCAACTAACTGAACCCAAGTTGCACAACGGCCCGTCCAGACAGACTCACGGCTTTCGGCTGATAGGCAGTCCCACTTTTTGAGAGACACATAAAGTTTGGTTATGGATATATTTGCGACAAGCGTAACCAGAAATAGGATAAAGCTTCAATGTGAAGACCATTCTCTATAAGAGGACGCCAGCATTCGTGTTCATATATCGATGGCGGTGATAAAATATACCGTGGCTAAATTAGGTTCTTCTAATAAACACGATCTTGTTCTTATCGTTATTAATGGCGGCCAAATGCATTGCCTGATTGATACATATACGACTGCTGTGAATATCACTCGATCTGGCGCTGTATATTCGTACAAGGTCTGTTGTGCAATTCCCTTCTGGCTTTACGGAACCGCTCATGACAACCGGTTACAAAACGAAAAGGCACAATCGATAGGATAGTAATTTCCGCTGTTTTCGTTCTTATAATTAGCTCCTGTTGTCATTGTAAATCCCATCAAATTACTGTCTCCATAGGCGACCCTGATGCTACATTCGTACGTATCGCGAAGCCACCCTTTCAGTCTCCTTAAAGCGTTGTGATCAGCTTCGCCTCTGTCTGCATTCGAACCTCTTAATAAGCTCTATAATATCGTATAGTAAAGACGTCTTTATAAAAGCGGAAATACTAGACGCGCAACATTGAGAACAGTGATAAGCGAGGCTCACACAAAGCTGGAACGGAAGACCATACTGCAAATGTACCACCAGATCTATCGATAGCGTCCCATGTCAGGGTACGATTGTTTACCTCAGCCTATGTACATACGTATAATATTGCTTAGAGAAATACACACAAACGTGTATCTGTTTACTGAGAACTATCCGAACATCCCCTACGCTTAACCTCTAGCTTCAGGCCCCCATGAAGTTGGTAGCTAGCAGATAATACATTAGCAATGGCCATCAGCACAGCTACTTCAGCCGCGTTTATGTACTACATATACATAAAGGACAGCTTGATGAAGTGACAAGCATGTCCGTGCGCCATGTGCCAGTCTTCTCACTCATCCGCTGCGGCCATTCAGGGTCCGTATAATAGAGGGCCCTGCTATTTGCTTTTACTGTGGCAGTTGTTACCAATACTAAACGCCGATACTGCCGGATACTGGTGCCATCGCGTATTTCCGGGTCGTTGTTGTTGTCACCATGTACATCCGCGCGATAGCAACAACAGAACTGCCGAGACAGTGACTCCCGTAGTATTGAAGTCCTATAATTAATTCTCTGGCATTAATTGTAATTATGGTTATACAGCGAATACATAAATGTTGGCTTTAGCTAACCAGTCAGTCAGGAGCGTCACTGTTATCTATGCTGATTCAAAACAAAACCCCTTTCGTCTGAGTCGATATCTGCTGTTACCGTTGTTGGCTATATATCCAACTATTGTCTTCTGTTGTCTGAACAGAACGATCAGATATCATCTTTTAAGATATTCTGCTAATAGATAACTAAGAAAAACCTTCTAGCCATTAATACGCGTACTTCTTAGGCTGCTTCCCAGCCTACTGCTGTCGGCTGTTGGTTTTTGCCTGTGTCTCCTCCGTCGTAGACGTTCGCGTCCACGAAGTGGTGCCGTCGCTCTTGCCGCCGGCAAACTTGTTTTTGTTGTTGTCGCCTTCGTCGTCGTCGGTATTGCGAGCGTCGTCTGCGTCAACTGCTGTGCAGTTCAATTTTGTGTGCATTTAAGAGGAAAAAGAAACGAAGTGACGCGTTTACGGCGGTGATAGTGAGAACGCATGACGGTGGCGATGTCGGCGCCTCGCTAGGACAAGAATGCCATTTTTATGTCTACGATTCTATCGCCTCGCTAACAATACACTGTATCTTCATTTCGATTCAGCTATTATTTAGGATGCAGACGGGTCCCAGACAGATCAGTCGGTCATTTGTTAGTTGGTCGAAGGTTGAAACACATTTCTAGCTCTTACGCTTGTTTGCGATATCGCAGACAGTAAATACTATAGCATATAAGCAAGGTCGTTTTCATTATGATGATTTTATATACATAGTGGACCGATATATTTCGTTTAATTATCTAAGCAGCATTTATCGAACAACCAAGTGTGAAAATGTACGACAGTCTTTTGATTAGATCATCAAGATGAAGTTCGAAATCTTGTATTTTTACATCCTTCTCCGCAATTAGGACAAACAATCATTAATTGAAAAAATAACGATTTTTATTACAGCAAATTACTGATCACTGCCTGTTTACCTAACCCTATAACTGAATGTTCTCTGCCTATTTGAATATCGAAATGGACCTTGTCTTGGGCTTATAACGTTAATCTTACGAATCTCCTAAGCAGTGCCGGTGTTGCAAGATGCTTTTTGCCGAATAAGCTGCGCCTAGTTCCGTGAAGATTGTATCTTACTCAAGAGAAAGCGGCATGGTAAATTTTTAGCTGCGTCGTCCTCTACAACGTATTTGTACCCATTGAATAGATCGTGTGCAGCACCCAAATCCCTTTAAAAGCTATCTATAATATCATACATTCTCAGTTTAGTAATATTGTATTATACTTCTTGTTGAAACGTGCTATGACCTTTCTGAAATCTACAGAATGGAATAGATTGACAGACTTCCTGACGGACCCGTTCGCAAACGGTCTCAATGATGCGTGTCACGTTGATTTCTGCCGCTGTGCTAATGTCGTGACGTTACCTGCATCGGTGACGAGATTGCCTCTGGTGATTCATGTAGACAGCAAAATAAATTATCACTATGATATTATTTATGGAAACGTCTGTCATCACCGTCTCCATCGTCATCCATATATCCACACATTTACCTTCTCCCCATATCGGCGACCTTTCTTTCCGTTTCGCCACTCGTGATTTTATTTCGTTCGTTTTTTATCTCACGTTTATTCTGTCCGATGACTACCCCACACAATACATATTGAATGGTATTAGTGATCACGCTTTAACCTTTTGTTACGGCTGTGGCGCGCGAACGGGCAGCGTACGGCCTCCGCTGATGTCGAGCAATCTACCGGGGCCAATCCCGAGGGGCGAGTCAGCGTTAGCTTCTTATGATGGCGGTGCAGCAGCCCTTGGCTAGCGACGATTTTTTAGTTGGTGTCAATCGCTTCTCCGATAGTGCTGCTGCTATTAGTTTGGCTTTCAGCAAAAAGGTTTGCCGCAATATTTGAGGAACTGATGACGAACGACGTTTTGAGGCCGAATCGGTTGCGAACGATCAGCGGCCACCCCCCAGTTTCTTCTTGCATCCCTCGCACAGCCATTTCGTCTATTCATTCATTCATTCGTAGGCATCCAGATGAATGGAATCGTAAGCCATACGGGATCGGTGGGGCGAAACGCGGTGCCGTTGCAATCGAGCTAAGCTGAATTGCACGCAAATGGGAAACAACGACGGCATTTTTAACGGCATTAAGGCTGCAGTCCTGAAGAAAGCAAAAGGATAGCTATAGAATCAGGCTACCAAGAAATTTTTCGACTTCACTAGCAGCACTTGTACTGTCAATTACTTCAATTCCGACGCCTCTTCAGTTCTTCATTGACATGTCCGAAATTGGCCGAAGAGCGAAGATGACGCTGTAGCTGTACGAAGAGGGAGTGCGAAATCGTTACAATGTCACAAACACGCCACCTTCCCACCCGTCCATGTGAAGCAGCGATCCAACCCATCGACCTGTGCTGCCGGTGCTGATGATCAGCATCACTACGATCGTAGTTATGGATTTGCTGGAACTGATTATGCCCTTTTTGTGCTATATTGTTTTTGAGGGCGTCTAGTGCTGAGTTAATGAAGTGAGGTCGCAACTGGTGTAGTAGCAATCATTTTCGACATCGGCTGCAATCGGTGTCGCGAAGTGCGGACGTCGGCGCTACAGACACTCATACAGATCACGGGATTTTTTAATTCCATTCCCCTCTCCGGCTCGGGTCTTCGCATGAAGACCGCTGACGAAACAATCAAAACACGGTGCGATTATTAATCGCGAACGTATGGCCTAGTAAATTGCTCAATTGTTTCCCCTTTGTGACGTGGATGTGTCTGGTTGTCGGATACTCGTGGAATGATATGTATGTATAAGTCGTAAAAAAATATAACAAATCGGGTACCATATATAGTTGTGATTTCTACTGCCTGTCCAATTCTATTGCGGCTAGGCGTGTATTCTGAATGCAACAACAATGACAAGACGATGGCTGAGAGCTGTACAAATGTATCCGGATGAGCCGATCTATAACGGTGATACATTATGCGAACGTAGAAAAATTCCACTAAAAGTGTCGTACGATACGACCCCCACAGACGCTAGAGATTACGCTCACGATTACGGCAATCGTCTCTAAAAATAGCCTATATCTTGCAGGCGCATATATTCTCACACGTATAGTACTATATCACAATGCAAGATGGGTGAGCAATTTTTCTGTAAATATATCGGCAGCGAATAGGAGGTAAATGAGATTCTATCGATTGAATCCATATGTTCGTCGTGCGCCCAACGTAAAATCCACTAGGATGTGATAAGCATGACCCGTATTTTTAGCGTGTAATAACGTTTTTATCAACGCTTGTTTCCATAGCAAATAGATCAATATTAAGTATTTTTCCTTCTGGACAACCTTCGACGACGTGGCTGCTTTTAGTCGAGCTTCGTCGAAGCATCAGCTGGCGATGTTCCATAACCCAGCATACACTGTATACATATATGACCCTATGCGGTGCCGCATAGAATGTATTGTTGCTTTTTCAATGGTTTATTTGTATGGCGTAATGTATATTGATTAAGGACGATAAGTCCTAGGGGGACGATCGGCACGAATACATATCTAGCGTATTCTGTGACGAGCAGTGCAGATTGTTGTCGATTACGGTCTCTCACGATAGCTCTAAAAACATCTAATAAAATAATATGGAACAGCTCTTTTAATATGCCCAACAGGAATGATGACGAATTAAAAAACTCTTTTTTTGAAAACGCGATGTTAACGCCCCACGTATTATTTGATAATTGCTTTTATACATTTCTAGATGTGTTTGAGTCTCTTTTGCTTAGCTGAACACGATCCAGTGTTTCTAAATGTAGCGGTATCGTCGAATTCAGGCCCATGAACCTGTGGCATACCCACATGTGTGTACATGCACCATCGTACCGATAACTAACCATCAAAAGGCTCTTTGTACGAGATTCTTAAGAGCGTGACAAATTCGCGGGTTGTCACCTGCGAGCTTTTTTGATTGCTGTTATACAAGAACTGTCCTAATTGTTTAATGATATCAATCCGTATATTTGTGATGGTTCTCCTTGGAAATCCCACTATATTTTTTCTCATAGCGGGAAATACGTGCTCACGTAGTAAAAATATAGCCATACGCACGATTTTTTTCATCTGACAATCGGTTCTATTGGAGCGGTATTAAGGACTTGTCTGGGCTGTAAAAGAACTGCAATTATGTGTGAAAAGGTGCCCTGAACTGGGTAGAGAACAGGCCCCCACTAAAGCCCCCATTATAATGTTTGATTTGATAGGCCAGCAGTCTACGGAAGAAAACTTTTAATAACATTTTCAGACAACGATTCGCGCACTTAATACAATTGCGATGATAACCATTTTAGCCTCCGCTATCTGTCAAGTATAATGGGACCGTGTCGCATCTGTTGCATAAGGGAATGGTTCTGCTTCGGCAGCTTATAGAAGATATTTAAAAGCAGCCTGTCTTATTGTTTCGTTTACAAAAATGCCGTCAATAAGAAAGCGATTTTCAATCTAACTTAAAGAGCACGATATCTTCTGTCTATAGATGAAATACGTAAGCTGTAAGACGAAGGCTTCGACCTTTCATGCGCTAAGGACTCATTGTAGTACCAATAACAAATCCCTTAGCAGCAGGATTGGTCCGCTGACAGAATTTTCTGACTCGTCCCAGCAGACATTGACCTAAGCAAGATTAAATAATTACCTTGTAATAATAGTAATAGATGGATAATATTTGGACGTTTTCCGCACAACATAATACCGATAATAATCCATGGACAGCTTAGAAAGCAACGACAACCTCTATCGACAACTCTACAGCATCGACAACAACCAAAGAAGACGTCCTCGACCTTGTTCCTACAACGGTTGCGATACTAGCGATTTACGCAGGGCTATCGACGTCGTCTGGCGCCGCCTTCTATAGATGTATCTTCAGTATTTAGATCTTCCGCTCGCCTGAATTACGCGAACGCCCTGTACTGTTAGCACAATACTGAATCTATTTCACCTTTTTGTGATGTGACTAATCGGGAGAGGGGCAAGAAGATTTATAGACATTGTCGACGACGACGACGACGACAATAAAGCGCTCAATCCGTCACGGGAGTAGATATCCACATGTAGGCAAAACCAAGCCAATCATGTGTATGCTTCATTCGAGGTCGCCCCATGTACCGCTGAATCTATCCGCTAGCTTTTATTAGCTATAGTGGAGTGAGGTATAGACTTGGAGGATGGAAACATGTTTTGCATGGGGCAAGATTACCGATAGAATTTTCTCGGCTGCTTAGATATTGCAAGCGTTGTGCAGTGCAGTTATTATAAGATACGAATATTGATACTGGTATCAGTTCTGTGTATAGTCCTTGACTGCAGACCCGGACGCAGACTCTCACAAAATCTGTTTCTGCGATCAAGTCAAATATGGATGTGACATTGTTCATTATATTTCTGATATTGAAAACTTTCTTAGCTTCTCCTTGTTGTTTATACATTAACTTTCTAAAGGGTAAGTTATTTGTTGAATCGGACCTTTTTAGATCCAATTTGACACATGAATTTTGTTAGTTTCTGTCAACTTGTATTGTAGACCCGGACCAATTCGCTTCTTTATTTCTCTAATATAATTATTAATATATAATAATAATAATAACTTTCCCTATAGAGCGCGCAGAGAACCGCGATTAGAAACGTTTTGGTTTACGTTTACACCGAACAGAAACACTTTAGATGGTATCAATAGCAACATTTCAATCGTAGCAATTATAATTAACATTGAACCAAATTAAAATGCTTCGCCATAACAAGTGAAGTCAGGATCAATCGACGACTGGGACAATCTTCGCGTCTAGCTTACCTTTTACGATAATGTATCTTCCCTCTGGTTCGAATACTTCTCTTCAGGAGGAGGATAACAGAGTCTCTCAAAGGTTCTAGTTTCGCGGGAGACGAGTTCGATTTCGCTCTGTTATTCGAGGATACACGATGGCTGCCGCTTTACTATTATGTTTGTTTTCTGAAAGCTGAAACTCTACCCTCGATCCCACACCGTACGCGTTCGCGGTCTTTACAATGTATTCTCCAGTTTGAACAAACTACGGGTAAACGATGTAGAAACTATTCTGTCGTTTAGACACGTCGATTGTGGACCCTCTACAAAAGCTTAGAGTGTATCTGCTCTAGAACGTTGTATCCAGATCGTTGTTGAAGTTGAATTTGCCTATCTGTTAACATTTAGGTGTTGATCTTTAGAGCGGGTCATGCAGCAAAAAATCAAACAATTTTTAAATTATACGAGATAGGGCGGCGTTACTTTGGTGTTAGACGTACCTTTTTTTTTATGATTTACATTAGGAGATCAGCGCCCTTAGTAACTGTGTCAACGTAACGCACATTACTACGCTTCATCTCATTATCTTGTCTGAAACAACCGATATGCTATGCCACCTGTAGTCGCCTTTAATGTATAAAAGTAATCGAAATATCGCTATCGTTCGATTCCGACTTAAACCCTTCGTCACTGCAGGCCGCAATTGAAGCTAAGTGATGAAATCGTACGTTGTTGCCAAGTCTTCACACTGTGCGGCGTCGATACCCCTATATCTATAAGTCTCTTCGGGAGCATGTGTTGGCGTTAAGCGTCCTCCTTTAGGGCAATATCATTGCCCTTGATAACCACTGTAAATAAGAGCATTAATGTAGGCTTGAGTCAATTTGGTTTCGCTGCCGAGGGAGGCGTTTTCTTTTCTAGACACTGCTCTCTTACCCAGTCGTTCTCTTACGGCCAGTGCGGACTGAACGGTATGTTGTGTATGGCGACGGCGTATTCCAGGCTAGTTTTTTATTGATGACTGGTAGCGATTTAGTTCGTTAGGAAGCCATTTTCTTTGCTTCTTCAACTACAATGTTTTCGTTACAATTTAACATCGCGTGCTTCGATGAGAACCGTCTGTGTTTCCGTTGCTGTGGTCTTCAGTGTTCCAATTTCTGTTCTTAAAACGATTGCATCAGTAACGAACTTTTCGTTGCTGAAGGCTCTCTTGCGCAGAGTTCTCAACAATCTTTGGTAAATTACATTAGCGTGCCTTACATTTAAGAAGTAATGCTAGACGATATCTCTGATCTCTCGCTATCCGTTTGCCAAATAGTTAGTGTCAGTACTTAGCATATTGCGTATCCGAAGAGTGTGTAGTTTAAAAGTTAATTGCATTTTTCGGCCCGCTAAATAGCTCCGGACTAGCTATACGCTATGAATATAAAAAAAAAAACAAAAAAAAAAGAAGAAGAGAATGGACGTAACATGTTCGTCTTCACAATGAGACTACTGATACTATAGCCAGTAGCATTTTGGCCACTGTATAGGATCTATTTTATGCGGCCTTATGTGCACTGAACTATGCTGATGTCTGCTATAGCAGCTGTAACGGCTTAGATTGGGTCAAGGACGGTGTCGTCAAACAAATAAATGGACAGGTAAGAAGACCAACGCGACTTGCTAGCAGAATAAATGGGAGGCTCCAGCAAGGGCGAAGACGCCAACGTCGTCGTCGAAGAACAGAAGCCATCAGTAACTCCAGCAGCAACGGCAGCAGAAGTAGCTGGAAAAACCTGGTAGGAGACGACTGCATGCATCATTCAACAGCAGTAGCGCAATATATATATATATATATATATATATATATATATGTACTTTTTATGTATATATGAGCATAATTTAAACCCTCAGTGACAATAGTGAACAAATCAACATCGTATTCATTGCAAGATCGTCTCCGGAAGTATCATCAGAATTGCATGTAGTATATACCACCCTTTGGCGAGATGTTCTGCTGCTACTAGAACTAGTAGTGAATACAACAATGTAATAGGTCCAACGATCAGACGATACTGGTAGAATCGTTTGCAGAAAGGACGGACCGGCCGAGGCTGACCACGAGACGTACAAAACTTATACAATAGATACACCTATATACAATAACTGACTGCTGCTGCTAGCATTACCTTTACCATCGAAACAGCGGAAACGGCGACAAGCATTCATATGGGTGAGACTGGCAGCTAAGTCCATCGTAGGATATCTTGGTAACAGAATACGAACGCACGATGCTATCATATTATCTTAGCCTGTTTATGAGGCCTGCGAGCGTCCAGGGACAAAGGACCCTGACACTAACGAGAAAATGAAGTGCAGTAAGAACTATCATGTAATGATGATGATGATGATTAGGGTGACGGCCATCATGGATACAATTGTCGCGTAATACGTTTCTTTAATGGTGCAAGTATAACAAAAGACATCGCACCCTCGTAAACGCTCTTCAAAGATACGCGCGGGGCTTTGTCCTAATCGTTCGAATACTTTTGCATTGGTAATAGAGATGTCGCGTGGTGCAGATTCTTCTCAATGAAGAATGTCCTTCACGTTCCTGTAATAGGTTACTTTGTAGACTGACCATAACTAAGTAACCACTGTTACATACGGTTGCATATTTAGGAGGACCCTGTTCATGTAACATGTTCTATTGTCTGTTTGAGGTAAAGTAAAGCATGCAGCGCGATACCGTAGGGACTCTAATAAACATGGGAAATAACAAATTGCCATTCCCTAAAGGGCGCAGTCCGTTAAACAGTGATAGAAACCGCTGTTTTTATTCGAAATAATTGCTCTTGGCAGACGCGCTTTGCTCTTGAAGTTAGAGCTTCTGCGCATTGAATCCTAGAGTATTTAGCTAGACAAATCGTTGTCTAAATCAATTAAATTGAGGACTGCAATGATTGAACGATCATCAAGACTTCATATTTTACATCATCGTAACCAAGGCCCTATTTGTCGTGAATCATATATCTGCTACATAATAAGCCATTAGCAAATATTATTTAGGTACATGCTACCAAAACAGAGAACGTATGGAGCGCATGGAATTAGTCTGAGCTTTCAAAGAAGTAGACAGATGTTTCCCTCGAAACTATTTAGTTGGTAGACCGTATTACATGGTTGAGTTTTAATTTCCAGTTTATATCTAAGACGCGTCAATTGACAAGCTTTTCGGAAAGACAAACCCAGGAGAAGTGTTCACTCGAAGCAACGGGCAACGTAGCTAGCAACCAGAGAAAGCCTAAAATTATAGGTATAGCCTAATGAAGACGCACGTAAAAGGTCTTCGAGCAGGTGACTAGAATGTAACCCGCTGAAGACAGCAGTCATTACGAGAAAAGTGTGAAGAAATCGTGTGTCACTCGATGCACGACTTTAATCGCCTACGTTGTTCTTTGTGTTGTTGTACGTGTCGGCGTGTTTGTAGCGCTAGGCGACCTCAAGAGAAGGATGGCTCTGAAAAGACTGCAACACGAAACGATTATTCCTATTCAATATTGCTTAATAATATTAGGTACGGTCAGATTTACGCGGATGTTTGTCAAACGAGAGGAAATCCAAATAGGATTGCGGCGAAGCACTAGCGTCAAAGTGGTGGCGTCATCGTTCTATGAAAATATTCAGTAAAATAGGAACAATTAAGAGATGTTAGTGGGGACACGATGTTCATGACGCTACTGCGACCAGTTTCTCTATGAATATACATACAAGAGCAGAACGTTGGTTTGCGTCTACGCTGACGTCCGCCGTCTACTGGAAATGAAAGCTGTAATTATTAAAGTAATTCATTCACGTGTTTGACAAATACAAACAAAGTTATGTCGTTTCATGAAAAACAAAGCAACGAGTATTTGTGAACATGTCGACAGCGAATGTACGAGACACCAAATTAGAAGCTTTATGAGAGTAAGGATCAACGGTACAGCGTTAAAGCTATTGATTCAAACAGGTACACCTTTCTTTATGCGTTAAATGATTGTATTTTTGTTGTTTCTGCAGGGATAGAATTTGGTTTACATTAAAAACTAACCCACGGCCAGAGTAGCGATTAGATACGAGCAATAGGTAGTTGTATATAGTATACCGTATTTACGTTTTATCAATTAGCGGAAAATGGTTCAAGAACATTTTCTGTCTAACTTTTTGGGTATCCACCTTCTGCCCTCCGCTGCAATTCACCCAAATGGGCCTCTTGCATGGAACATTAAAGACAGTTTTTTTTTTTTTTTTTTTTTCTCATAGATAGTTATATTTTGTATTCAGTTGCTACGTGTCTGCAGGACAAATAACAAATGAGTATCGAGCAGCCCGTCTCAAATCGCTACAACAAGCTCCTAGCTACGGAAGGAAGACATTTAATCTTAGCGCTCGCCAAAGCCGTTCAGTTGTATTCCAACATCAAAGATCACCACGAAACACGGATCCAAGCTAAAAATTTCATTAAAATTAATTTTAAGTGTGATACACTATTACGGTAGAGCAATGGTCTGGCCTCTCTTTTACATACTATCAAATTAAACTTTGTCTTTTGGTTACTTGTTGATAGGGTAATTTAAGGGCAAGACGAATATGTTGTTCCTTTGGCTCCCGATAAATATGGACGTAAATGTGAAGCTAAGTGGAAATCGCAGCGTTGCGAGGCTGCAGCAGGCGCTTTAGTCAGGTCTCATCATGACTACAGGCTCCCTCCGGCCCCAGTTTCACCTTGCTTTTACGCTGTGATGAATGGTAGCCTGGGTAGACGAGGAGCAACCCCCAGCGTAAATGCTTTAATCGAAATTCCCTCACAGAATAAATAGTAGACGCTTATTTTGCCAAGCAGTATAATAGATAGTGCAAATTCGTACGTGGCTTAATAAATCCCATCCCTCACTCCAGGAAAACCTATTCGGTGCACTCCATGCTTTTGACACATCTTCTAGGACATCAAAACGGCTATAATAGCCAGAACTATAGATACTGATTTGTAAAGTAGAGCCGACGTGTATGTTCTATATTACATTACACTGAGGTCCGCGTAAGGCCATAGAGCAAAGGATTTGAACGTGTACACAAGATTTCTATCACGTTGTCCTGGAACGAAAGAGACACCCCTCCTACAATCCTTTTTCGATGTAGGTTTTTAATTACATTTCGCGCATGTATCGCCAAGGTATCACGTAAGAAATAGGACAAACTATTGTAACTTTGCTGATACCAACAATAATAAGTTTTTATCTTTTAATTGAAAGTGGATATATTTTAGTTTTATTTAAGCAACTTTTTTCAAAATTATTTAAATTAAAATATAAGTAAATTATTTAAATGCTTCTAAGGTTCGTAGGTAAATAATAATAATAACGAAATACGTATTTAAATCGCAGTGTTATCGTTTTATCAGTAATAACAAATAACTGGTGGTGCTCACAATGACGTCATCGCAGTATAGTAAGGACAAAGGCCGTGACGAAAATACGAGAGCTTGAATCAGATTGGAAAACTCTTACTCTGACAAATTTTAAGCCTGACCACCTACTGGGTTTTTATTTAAACATTCGTTGAAAACCTGCCCTAACCTTTAACATTTTTCGTCTGCTTTTTGAGTGTTATTTGGATCCGAACTTTGGCATTGCATCCAGTCATTTATTTAAGTCTTGTTTTCGTCATATGACACAAGAAAGAACGGCCTTTTTTCCTGTAATGGCATTTCAATTATTACACAAAATACTTCTACGTAGTACCCTAGTGCCGTCATTTTGAGAAGCGTATGAAACGAAACATCAGTATATAGGCCAGTTAGACAGCGTTTTTATGTTTGCAAATGATGGAACTGAACAGTTCCGGCATCCCAGCGGTGCGAGATCCTTTAGTCAAGAAAAATAACGTAACCGCTAAATCTGCTTAAGTGGGTTCTCTGTTTTTCTATTATAACCGGATGGTAACGCGGTGCGCGCGCGAAGCAGAAACAAACGGTTACTACTACTACCATGTAAAAAGCGCTCGTAAATGTAGACCTTTTCCAGCTCTACCATTCCTGAAGAAGCATTGGGTTAGTTAGGTCGACACGTGACGACAGTCTAGACATCTGTACAAGCTAAACTGGATATTAGTGCAAGCCTTCATTAAGCAGACCTAGGTCTACCAGCATTTAGGCCAAAACGACGCAGTAGGAAGACATGCGTTATGAAAAAAGTAAATATGGTATTCCTTGATTATTCAAATGCCGGAAAATATCGGTCACTATTACAGTTATATTGGGAGCATTTTTCTAGCGAGTTCGACCATGTTACGGAGCATATACAGGACTTAGTACATTGTTTCAGTTCTCGTTTCCCGCCGTACACTCCTCATTGAGACATTCCTTATACTCTTCCTTCTTAGGTTAAGACTTTCTTTGAAACACACCGATCAATCATTGGACATAAATCAAACAACGTAAGCGTTTCGTGGATAAACCTATGGGAAAACTGAACATTCGGATGAGACGTAGTAGCTCAGTTTCCTAAATATGAACTTAATTAGAAGACAACACAAGAGCGTACCGGTAGATTCCAAACCGCTCTGGATCTTGTCGTTGCTGTGCAGCAAGAAATAATCACTTCTAAAGGTAGGCCAGTTATTTTCGGAAGCGTTCCTCCATTCTGTGTCTACCTACAGTAAACTTAAGCGTCTGATCCGCATAGTACGCGGTTGTGTTGTTATAGGGGCCAATTAAGCCGTCATTACAAAGTCCCAATGACTCTAAGAAGAAAAACCGTCCTTTTTAAAAAAATCTCTTTTTCTTCTCACATTTGTATGCTGTATATCTGTGGTGGAGCAAAGTGTTCTGCTCTAAGTTTCCTGCATGGATCGCCCGGGATACCGTTAGCGCAGCGGTCTTTTTCTATCACATACGTGGAGAGAATGTTTCGTTGAAATGAGTCGTAGACAGTTATGCTGCGGTGTATAGGAGTTATCCGGAGAGCCGCTTCAGAAGTGGGGTAACGTGCAGACGATTTCTGCCATCAAAATTGCAACTGCTGTCGTTGCAGAAGGGTCACATGCCAACCAGGCGACCTGCGTAGCTTCTAGCCCAGTTTGTCAGTTAAAGAAGCCCCGGTGCGAGACATAGTACTTCCAGCCTTAGCGGAAAATTCTACCGGTCCGAAATAGAGTGGTTAAACCGAAATTCTTTCTTGTCAAAAGAAAAAAATTTTTAATTGTTTGTTGGGATGGGAAAATGCACGGATCGCACAGATACTTCTGGCAAAGACAACCGGTCTACTGAGCTATTCCATTATAAAGCTATAGTTAAAGGCTGACTATCTTAAACGGAATTTACGTGCGACGTAGCGATCCAATTCTAACGGTGATATGCTTGAGCGTTGACTTCTTCTATGGCAGTTTTACAGGTTGCTGCCGTCTGTGTCAGTTAAGTTAAGCTCGAATTACGCCAAGGACTCGTCGTCTCACATTAAAAGCCCACTAATTTAGTTCAAAGAATTCATTTACGAACAAAGCACGTAGGAGTTCCAGCAATTCCCAACCTAAGGACACATGTTCAATGTTAGAGTTTTGCTTCGAAGTTGGGGGCAACCTTCGACCGCGGCAAAATGGAGAGCAAAGTCCGCTTTGCGGTCCTGCAAAAAGTGATTTGACCTAGAAGACGGTAGGATTTCTTTCCGAACTCACCGACGGTTATGGGGCTACAAAAAATACTCACAAAAAACTTACCGAACGTGAATTAGGAAAATAGGTTCTAAGAAGTATAGTTTAGTCAACAAATGCAGGTGTTTTACATGCGATACTCAACCTACTTCCTTAAGCCGATGTAAACGAAAATATTATTGGACAGTAATATGCTTGGAAACATGTTTCTAATACGATCTATTTTCGCGATAGCTTTCAATTGGCACAGCTCATAATTGAGTTTGTTAAATTTTCAGTTTTCTTGTTGCATGTCGTCTGCCGAGGCAGAAATAGGTAAGGGTCGACTCACTTAACGCGCGTAAAATCGAATAGAAATCATTATACTTTAAGCGAAGCTCACTGTTGTTGAGCACTAAGCCTGGCAACACCCTGTATGTCTCTATCACAACCGACCAAAATGAGCAATTAAACATGCATTTTTCCATAGCAAGTATATATATATATATAGGTCCATAGAAGCAACAACACTATATATAGCTTAATTTTGATTTAATACTGATTGAAATTGGTTAATTAATTAATAAAATTTGATTGAACAGATGCTGCGAATATTATTAAGCTGCCGATAATTAAAATCGATGGTTAAAAGATGAGGTCTAGTAATGAAGGCAAATGTTACATGAATCTATCCTAGTAACGAAGGCATAGTCTAGTTGCAAAGAACATTTAAGTGCTGTAACAAATTTAGTACATCTAAATTCCGCTTAATATACGCGTATAGATGTCATCATTCATATTAGAAAAATATTTCTATAACGTGTTCCGACAAAACCTAATGATAACTTTAGATTCTAAGGCAAGCGCCCTTTTTTGGAACGTCCTTTTTTGTCTGGCTTTCGCCCGATGTTTGCAGATTCGGAGAGGTCTTTCGTTCGTACTTTGTGGACAAACATCGGCCTGTTACGTTAGTAAATCGTAGTTCAGTAACGGGAAATTTTACCAAGCAGTGCGCCGAGCTTTAGCGATGGTTTTTTTTGTACAAAGTAGTATTATCCTGTAAAAACGTAATTCGTTATCGGCTGTCAGATGCGTGATCTAACTAAAATTTCTACCCGAAGATTATTGGCGAAACATCCAGGATTAAGGAATGTATTCTTGTACTTAGAATCTGTACGTCGAAGCAAAAATAAGCCACGCATTAGGAAACAAATGCATTAAGTATCGATAGTCGCGTAGTAATTTTCATATCCCTACTGTGTGTATCGTAAACTCTCCGTTTGCTCTGTTGAGGATGTACAGCCAGTTTTCTTCTCCCTTGTCTGTTATTATACGATTATCAATCAGCTTGGTATAAGTGCGCCTGGTGGATCTGTGCACGAGCGGGAAGCAGGTCACTCTTAGCCTTTGTTGGCCTTTAGCTGTTGTCATACGTACTTTTCACATCACTCGTCGATACGCTATGGTACAACGCGATTCATCTGTATCTAGAAAGCGTAGCCGCCGTAGCTCCTACCTGCCTGCTCTGCTGCCTGCTGAGAAGTGTTCTAACGTGATAATGATGAGATGCCTTGACAAATAGCCAAATTCCACTCCAGTACCCTTGGTCCTCGCCTTCATAGGCTATCAGCTAGTGGTATTCTGTATGTGGTTCGTTTAGATACAACTCTTTTTACTTTTCTCTCCTATATAATACATATAACATATTTGCTCTATGCTCTTTCAAGTTTTGGTGTCTATTGCAGGACTTCTCACTACCGTAAATGGTAGAATTTCGTCTAGTCCTGTAATTTCCGGTCGGTTCGGTCGAGAAGTTGGCTTATGACTGCTGTAGCTACCGCCTTCCTTCTTCCAGCACAGAAGAGGCAAGCGACGACTCGAGTGATCGGACCTTATTCGTCGTTGTTCGAAAGGCCGCTTGACCTTACCTCAAAACATTACGGTGACAGAACTTTTGAAACACCACTGGGTGTTTGCGTGCTCTCTTAAAAGTGCCAATTCTACTTAGGTACTGTTTCTACCTCAGAAACCACTACGTAAAAAGGGAGTGGTATCTATGCTAACACGCATCGTTAACGTACAGGTTTGCCTCAGTTCGGTCAACTGATGGGTTACCTTAAATCGGAGTGAATGACCTAGTGATAAGACGCTGCTCATTAAACAGATTCAGAGTGTTTCCGAAATAGTTCAGTGGGTAACGTATTTGTCTGCTAATCTTTGGGACACGTATAGAGAGGCATGTCAAGTCAAATATTCTGATCGTTACCATTTTAGGCATAGAGGAAAAATTGCAGTACCACTTTATGATACACAATACCCAGCTGGGTCGATTCTTCTAACGCGCGAAGATACATAACATAACGTACCTGTGTGGGTCAGTAAAATGGTATCAAAATAATATGTCGAAGGAAAACGCCAAGTAGTCAATGTTTTTTGTTGTTAATTAAACTGAACTTTCTTTCCAGAAAGAAAAACTGCGTAAATAGAAACGTTATACGATAAAAACTTACGCAAGTGGAGAAACTGATGAAAAATACGATACCCAATGAATTTATATGGAGTCGAATTTGAAGAGCAAAGCATCCCTATAATTTGATAGGAATCAATCTTGTTTGACAGTACCAAAGCGCACTATTTACTATAAAATTGTCCACCTAGACGCAAATCATTATAGCATGCGAAGATATATATATATATAAACATAAAAATAACCATTTATTCATCCTCTGGCTAATCGTGTCGCCATTTTCTTTCAGGAACAGAAAACAAATATGTTATGATGAACCATGGACGCTATATCAAATCGAGCTCATAGAATATATCACCTTGTATCCGTCGAAACTTCTTCAAGTCAAGTTTAAGTTTCTAATATATATGTACCTAAACGGACCTGGGATGATCGTTCTTTACTGTTGTAAAGCTGGCTGATATATATAGATAGTTGTCTGGTATAAAAATACCGGTTCGATAAAAAGGATGAAAGCTGCATGGGCCGAGCCCAGTTCACTGCGTTGCATTGTTGAACCATTCGGTTCTCGACATCTGGGTTCGCTCAACAACCGCATCAATATATGTCGTAATAGCGGACGGTATCGTTAGCGTTATAAATTGACCTGTAAGCAACTGTAAACAATATCCAACCACAAAGGAAAACGGAGATAGGCAGAGTTTAGACAACGTCTTTTTCGCCTATAACGACCAGCAGAACCTAAATATTGTTGTCATTTTTATACACGTGTTTCGGAAACCTAGCCGTAAATGAGACGTTAGTAAAAGTAGGTATTTTATATGAGCAATTATTAGCTAAGCTATTTTTTTTCTTGATTGCTTGAAGAACCATGCGCTTTTTTAAAAAAAAAAAAAAAAAAAAAGGTTGTTTGTTCTCTAAATAATCGACAAAAATTATTACTCACGATCGGATATATTTTAAAGTAAGAGCTATATAAAGCATTGAATATCGTTTGCACCACCTTAATGAATTTACTGTTCTACAGTATAATTCTTCTGATCCGTTTACAAACTTTCTGAGATTGTTAGGAAAGATATTTATATTATCAAAACAAATATTTAACTTGTGAGGATGAAGTTGAAGTCGGTATATTTAAATAAGCATACTAAGTTGATACCAAAACATACGGCGATTCTTCATCAAACTCCAAGGATTTTACTGAGAGAGCAAACGACGTTAATGTAAAAAAATACGAAAAAAAGCTGTAAGTTCAAAAGCACTTCAACAAAATCAATGTGTTTATATTACACGGAAATTAAAACTTTATTGATAATGAAGTTACGTATTTTTATTGTAATAGTAATAATAAATACTTCAACTACGGCATTAGTTATGTATAAATCAGTATTATTTGAATATTTTTAGAAATAAATCTCTTTAGAAGAACTTTGCTTTGTTTGAAGAGTTTGATCTGGATATTCTGTCCTAAACGCAGAGTTTATACGAACGTGAAACGGTGCCAGAAATCTGCGTTATGATTGCACGATCGTGCAATATCCGTCTTCAGAGTCAACATCATCAACTTGTCCAACTTAATCGTCCAACTTATTCCAATTTTGGCCCCCCGAACCATTCTAGTATGTCGACGATATGCCCATTAACGTCTCTTTAATACGATCTGTACTGTATTTTAGGTTTTTCAAGTTGTCGAAGACACTGATAACAAACGCGCTATCATCTTGGCTAGTGGCCCTTATCCTGACGATTCAATCAAAACCTTTGGTTTTACTTCGTCTGCTTTTGTCTGCTTCAGCGCTTAATACCCAGACTGGGGCTTCCACACCCCTAGAACAAACCTAAATCAATGTGTCATAACAAAGATCTGCCAGTATGGGGCGACCGTAAACCAGTTCTACTGATCACCTGTTCCATAGGGGCATATTCTGTATTTACGTAAAGTTCGTCAGAATGAGTGCAATCCGGCGTAACGAACAGCGCAAACTGGGAGCTGAACACAAGACTATTAAGAGGGATTCGTCGATTAGTGGCCGACCTCGCTCTTATCGGCATGAATGTTCGTGTTGGCGTACGGTGCCGACTATCCCGAATTATCCACCCACCCAAGAATATGTTGGGTTGTGCGAATTTTTTTTGCGCAGAGAGAAAATGTCTACAAATGAATCCATTTCAGTGACAAAAACGCAGCGCTGATTAGCGCCGCGTCGATGGGCCAAACAAACACCGGATTAGAAGTAGCAGAACGGAACGCGGGCAACAAGAGTGGATACGGGACAATGTACATTTTGGATAATGGCCAATAACAGGCGGAGACCGGTTCATATCATCCAAGTTTGCGATGCCGACTATTCGGCTATATACTCTTGGTTGGCGAAACCCTCCTAGACTAGTGTTATCTATTTTGTGTCGATATAATACTATGTATATGTTAATAACTATGTTCCGTCTCTCGTAGACTTCTTTGTAGGGTTGTTTAAATGCTGTGATGGGCGACAACGATTTCCAATATTCGATTTCCCTTCGCCGTCACGGCTGGTAACGAGGCCAGAATCAACTAAAAGTTATTGTCAAAAAAAGGAAGCAGAGATGCTTGCAAATACATAGATAGAACGGCTAGATATAGCGGAGGGGCAGAAACGAGGCAAGTACGAAAAGGGCACTGAAGCAGGTGATATTTCCTTTTTTATACCTATTTTTCTGTGTAATGTTGCTAGCTAATATTTGGTAAGGGTAACCTCAATTAACTTGCAGCTTCTACAAATGTATGAATTAAGCTACTTTCCACATCAGCATCAATAACCTCGTCACAACCAGCAAAGAATACGGTCAGTGATCGTGAAAAATCAGCTAAATGCACTACCCCTGTAAAAATATACCCATCCAATATATATATATATCTTACATGTCTTGTTATCTTTGTCTCCAGCTGCTTTTCTTTGATTTTTTATTTATGCGTGCCTTATATGTTCATGTAGAGTTCTACTAATTGGCAGCATCGGTTGATTTGCTAGCGAAGGCTTTCGCAGTCCAAAGGTGGAAGGCTCACCCCTCTCTCGCTTGCTTTCTCTAAGTAATATATATATATTTTAATAAGAACAGACCTCTGTATATATTATGCCCAAACAAGAACTGGGTCACTGTACCAGTATGGTACAGGGTTCACTGGCAAGTCAATTCGGAAGATATTTCTTCCCCAGACACATATTATGTTTAGCGTTCTTCGCCTGCCATATGATAGGCTTGAGCAGTGTGCTATTAAGGTTCAAATATGGCTTCTAGTTCTATCTAGGGTTGGGGTAAAATATCTAAAGGGTTGCATTAAAGAATAGGCTGGATCATTTTCGATTCGATATATAGCTTGTGATCCGGATACAATATCTAATCGCCACAGGAAGTAATAAGGGTAAATGAAAAAATAAATAAAAATTACGTAACGAGTTGATATTTTTATCAGGACGAGCTAACACTTGGACGGTACAAATGGATCTTTGTTATGTAAATGGACAAAAATTATCTATTTCCAATAGTTAGAGTTTTGCGTTGTATATGATTAGGAGCAAATTGAATAACATTAACTGTTTGTATCTACCGAAGGAGTGTTCCCCATATTACAGAATAATCTACTGTTATGGTTGCTTTCCTCTGTGGCAATTCTCCTAACCGTATATGTAACCAGTATAATAACAGAGAGGAACTGAGCTAATGATAACCGGTAGAATCAAACAGTAGAGAAGATATTGAATTGTGAGCCCGATAGATACCTAGACAGTAGTGAATGGCGTCGTATCGGCGTCGGCCTTTTGCGGTACCGCATTTGAACAGGCGCGCGCGCTTGAACAAAGACGAAGGATACAGACAAGAAAAGATGGCAAGAAAAAACACTTGGTCCACCTGGTCTCGTATCATCGTCGGAGTGTGCTACGGGCGTCTGCGGCTTTGGCAGCGCCGGCGCCTCAAAGTGCGCCAATAACAGAGCGGTTGAGAGGATACGTAAGTACAACATAGCAAGAACAAATGAAAAACAAGAGGAGGAAAAGGGAGCGTGCGTTCTTCAAAGGGAAAAACGACGGACTTTAAACCGCG
This sequence comes from Varroa destructor, assembly GCF_002443255.2. Classification (NCBI taxonomy): domain Eukaryota; kingdom Metazoa; phylum Arthropoda; class Arachnida; order Mesostigmata; family Varroidae; genus Varroa; species Varroa destructor. The sequence goes on along the minus strand of NW_019211457.1, from coordinate 46,180,995 downwards.
CCGCCTGCCTAAATAATTGTCTAACCGCGCTCGTGCCAACAAGGTAAACTTGGTCGTTTACCCTCTGTAGTTATGCTTGTTTCTGTGTGACTGTTGGCTAACTTTTTCGCTCGTCTTGTAAAGGGGACAGCTTCTCTGCGAGCCTTCGTCCCTTACCGATATCTATTATTAAAAAAATGGCGACATTCCTTTTAGAACTCTGTGAAGGAACCCCAGAAGTGCCAACGCCGACGCTCTTGTATAAGAGCTACGCTTTCTCACAGCTAGTCTACTAGATTCTCGAAATCGAGGCTACGACGAGTCCAATGACTCCCAGAGAGTGACGCTGTCCACATCGTCCACTCTACATCTGGTCTTTTTCTCGTTATTACACGTTATAGGTGTATTGGGACGTTCGTGTTCAAGCTTGACGCTCCACGGTGGTTTAGAGTGCACGCTAAAGGACTTACGACACCAGACATGGATGCCTTGGGAAATAGAGATGCTTCCGTTAGATTAGATAGCTCCTGTTGCCGCTGTCACGACTCATAGATGATCGACAAATGTACTAAAGTAAATGGGTTCCAGCTATAGACGGTGCAAATCACCTCGAAACGAATGTATAATTTACCCTAACAATAGGCTATGACACATTATTTTTGCTCTTTCTATTTATCACTCTATAGGAAAGCCACTTTTTCCTTTTCATTATAAAACAGGGCTGTCTTGGGATTGGACAAATTGCCAGTAAGAGTTGTTTCGTGAAATTTCATAGGTTCCAACCATTCAAATAGGCTTGAAAAGGCTCTGTGCGGATTATCAGAACGAAAGTGGCTACCTGGAGGGAGTGTGCCAAAAGGCGCACTAGGGTGGACCGACTGGGCCAATGGTTAAGCAAGAATGATAATCTCTCTATATAATGCATAAGTTATCTTTTCCCAGGGTGATAAACATCGTTCATATAAATACTGACTACAACAGCATTAATGCGTCAGTAGAATCTGCTCGTTGGTTAAAATTAATCCATATTTTCCTACAATCTATTAGATAAAGGGATTCTTGCATTCAACAACAGAACCTTCGAAACATCAACACGCCTATGTATAGCTATAGGTACGTTACCGACCGTACGTCACTGCAGTTTAGGTAAAGTGCTGGCCATAAAAGTCTAACGTGCTGTTTACCAACGAAGTAAACGCCGGCACAGTCTGCCTCGCAGATTATTCTATGGAGATCGTAATGAGCCCTTTTCTGAAGGGCGTCTTCTTTTCCGTATAAATATTTATCCATTTCAATAAGAGATCTAGAAGCTTGCTTCTTGTCCACAAAAATGCGATTGATAGCGGTTGCCCTGATGCTCTTGCCGTAGCTAGCAGACCATTTCAGAGCCAGCCCTGCTCTGCAGGCAAAGAAAGGGGAGCTTTACCGCAGCCACAGTACATGCGCCTAGTCAAGGACCCCGCACACATAAGAAACTTCAGTTACTAACGTAATTTCATGTCTAACGTTCTGCTAGCCTGACGAAAGCCGAGACAGCTGTAAGAGCATCCAGGATCTGTCGGCTGAGGTCGTAAATAGTTACGTTGTGTTGATTACGATCACAGTATTGTACGATCACAAGGTTTAGTTCGAGCGATGGTCGCCAAAACGGGGATGGTATATGATCTCAGTAGAAACTGGATGTCGTAACCCATTTCAGCCATTGTGCGAACAGTTTCACTCAACGTCTCTTGTAAAATCAATGCGTAAGGAGCAAGCTTTATCTCTGCTGTGGTGTTTAAACTCTAAATCTCTTAAGCAAACTCAAGTGAATGTCGCCCACTAGAGCTGTTCTCGTTTTGCTGCCACAGGCTGTTCCTGTACAAACACGGCCAACCTTAGACTATATTCGAAAAATATAAGAACCTGCCTGTTACGAGGTGGTTAGCGTCTCGACCACCTAAAAATATGCCGCTCCAATGGTCACGAAATCTCACAGTCGTTTACTTATTAATACCAACACTAATGTTCCCCTCGTACTTTCGATGCAGGAAGTGTGCGTATGGTCGAGAAGGTACTCAATGAGGTAGATGACCATAACTAGTGCGTACTTTATCCGGTCCCCAGCTAATGTCTTTATCTAAGCTGGGGGCATTGGTATGGATCGTCTCTGGATTCACTAGCTGGATTAAAACAAGCCCCACCAAACCTATCTAATTTGACGTAAATTGCTTTCGATTTGTAGCAAGAAATAATTCGCAGAAGCAGTAGATGGAGCAGCTGGTAGAACTCCTGCGCTTTGTGCAGTGTAATTCTAGGGGCGCTTCAGGTTCTCAACTCGTAACAGAGTACGTCCTAGTTTTTATAGAAACTTATAAGTAAATAAAATGAGTCTTTTTCAGTTTAGTTGCTTACTGCTCACAACGCCTCTACTTAATGTCACCGCCCGCTGGATGCTGTACCATGCTACATAAGATGTATTATTTATAGTCGAAGAGATCTCGAGATGGTGATAGCACTGAGAGATACTCGATCACCTGTGAAACAGCCATCTCAGTTCCTATCATCATGGGTTTTGGCAATGCGGTTATAGGTGTACGTGGCGACATCTGAGCGATACCGGGGAAAATCGACCATCAATATTTTCGCCGCTCACTTGGCATTGGAACAGTCGATTTTAAGGGTGGTGAAAACTCACCACGAGAAAGCAGTGAATTTATTATAAGTGAGACATCTACGAAAAGTAGCGAAAAATCGACCACTATTCCAAAGTGTCTGGACAATTTCCAGCAATTATTTCTATCTCATTAAGCAAAACCTTTTAGACACTCTACAGGAGTGCACCTGAGTGAGTACGCATTAACGTTTAAGAAAACTATAGTTGCCTTCACGTTGTATCCCCATCGGCGTCTTCATCATCCATCGCTCAGCTACGTCTCTCGGGTCGTAATGCCGGGTTCCCGAGTCGCCCAAAATCAGAACCTCGTTAACACGCACTGGATTTCTTCCGGAAGTTCTTAACGAGAGCTTTTCGCCATTTACGCGCTGCGCAAAGGGGCAATTTCAAGATACAGGAGCACTGGCTGCTAAATATGTACCGTCGATATCCCTTTATTGACCTGCATCGAGATGCTATCACAGCAGATCCGAGACGAGCACCCGTTTCAACGTTTCCGAGGTGTGTTATAGCAACGCACTGCTCCCCGCAACCGAGCTCTATGCAGTGGCATAAAATTAATCACTGCTCTAATTACGGGGTATATATAGTTAAACCTTCGATATGCAAAGGTATCTGCCTCTAACCGCGGGCTTTTATGGATTAAGAAATCTGGTTTTAGCTCGATTCGGATCTGCGTTAAGTGCGACTTGGGCTTCGACGTTCTATCAGCAAACCCGCCCGCAACTGACTTCGTGGGATACCATTATTAATGGTGGAGTTAAGGCCACGCTTTGGGTCTTAAAGCAACAAGAATCTGCCAACAGCCGACCTACGAATACGATTTGAAACTTGACTTCTATCAAATTCGGCCAATAATTACTCAGGTCAAAGGGGAACTTACGTCAACGTGTATGACCGTTTCATTGTAATGTGTGCAGTATTCACGCTTCGATGTAATTGTATGCTGAAAAAATATACTAGCTAATCGGGTCCTGTCTTGCATACACTGCTCAAATTTAGATAATAAGATCGCATCTGTACGCTTTCATTGTGTAGCCTAACTGGAATCGAGTTGAATAATATATGCTTAGATTTGGAACAACATATTTGCGTACATTGCTCTTCAGTGTTGGCTTAATTACGGTAGCGTCTTCAAGCAGAACTATTCGATGACGGCCTGAGAACGGGTGTTAACGCTGTTCTTAAAATGAAATCAGCTGGCCTTCAAACAGGACACGAATCGTCCATAGGCCTGAGAGCTCTTGTCCTGAAACTATCAACTGCGGAAAAAATTATTTTTTTTTTGCTACCGTTCTGTCATATGGACATGCAAGATGCTATAGTGCTATCTCAAAGAGCCACTATAAGAGATGCTGTAGACAAACACACGTCATACAAGACGTTCGACGAAGGAGTGCACAGTATGCAGACCGATATTAAAATAGATGCTTGTAGAGCTTGGTGAAATCTCTTATCTACACACGTAATGAGAAATCGATTGCGCTCTACGTAGATACCTCGATATCGGATGATTTCTAAAGTGTATCTTGTGAGTTCCCTGGATGTGTCGATTTAGTTCTACCGAATACAGTCGTCGACGGAAAGAGGTAGCCAAGTATACCTATTTGCTATGACTGATAAGTGTGATCTATATATTTGTTAAAGGATCTTCAAAGCGGGGCCAAAAAAAGGGGCAATTTCCATTCCTGCTAAAAGCTCATTTTGTAGTACTAAGTGATGCCAAACGTCAAGCTGATCATTGCTATTAGCTTTCTACTGCGTATAGAAGGGATTATTCTGTACTTGCAAATAGCAAATATACTTAGCTATTATAGACTTGTGAATAGATAAATGTCTCCATGTCATGAAAATGGTCCACTGAAGCAGGTGCCACGATGCTTGGGCACAACGGTACCATTCACGTGTTTGTATTATGCCTAGTTAGATGCGTATATTTATATATAGTATTTAGGCATATGCCTGGACATGTCGAACCCGAATACGAAAAGCAGCGAGGTATGGAATACAGATAAATCTTTCCTTGCCTAGAATGTCATTTCATAAGCCATTGAGCCATCAGTCGCCCAGCCGCTGTCCGATTAAGCGGTCGGATCAAGTAAGCCGTTGCAATAGGAGTGTCCGCTAACGAGAGCTACTTAGTCGTTTGCGGTGAAACGTTTTCGTGTGTTCAGACATCTATCCAAGCAGTTTTCATGTTAGTTCCTTTGCAACAAGGACAAATATCGGATTGACCTAGTCTAAAAGATCAGGCATTGCCAACAGCGGCTCTAGACTCGGATACATAACGTTGATAAGCAACAAATAAATAGTGACTGTGAATGTTTTATTCAGCTGTCCAGAAGAGGAAAGAATCAAAGCAATCTTTGTCTTTAATAATACAAAGATATCGCATAACTTATGGCAAAGCATAAAGCTGTTCGTTCCCCTAACCACTAGCTACACGTTACCTTCTAAATGTTTCTTCTACTTAAAAAAAATCTGTGTAATGGCAGTTATACATTTGGTCTTTCTCAACGTTTCAACAACAATACCAATGCAAAGGCCGAATCAGCTGATTTATACATTATGAGTTGTGATTTTGTACAACGGCAGTGACCGTAAACGGCTGTGTAACTCTGGTAAGAGAATTCGCCTATTCGTTACCGGTCACAGATTATGATAGGCCAGCAGTTATAGTGGGATGAACCCATCGTTCCTTATACGGGGCGCTGTTGAAAGATTGTCCTGCGTTGATTCGTCTTAGTAAGAAGAATTAAGGTTTTAAAAGATGACAATTAAACGACAGACAGGGTAGTGGAATGACAGGTTTCGTCTTGTGGATATTTAAGGACCCCAGCTAGCGGGTTTATTCTAGTTATCAAATCTCAATAGATATATTTGGTTGTCCTTCTAGGATAGCTAAATGAGAAGCAAAACATTCTTTTTCAGAGAAACGAAGGGCATTGCTGACGAGCTACTCTATGATTGAGCATGTTCTATGTAAATTACGCATGGTAAATTTACTTGGTAAGTGACTTTCATAGAAATCTGTCATAAATAATCTATTTATATGTATTTAATGTTAAATGTAAGATCGATTGAAAGGCAATAATTGTTTCAGATTCCCGATAACTTAGCCTATGGGACGGGACGTCTTAAACGTTTGTCATGTGAGAAGCAGATCTCTATGAATACACTATAGTGTGCAATGGACATCTAATAAAAGCAGGAAACACACTGTGGCCATTACCAACTATGCAAGGGTCCTAAGTAAAAATAGCCAAACCATTACGAATTTAATATCACCATAATGTGACAAGTAAAACAGGGAACAGGATTAAGAAAATACTGACCGTTTTTTTAAGGTCTGACTTTTAAGGTCGCCCAGTTTTGACGAGTCCTTGACCAAATAATGCCCGTATGTAGGTCACAAGACAAATCAGTGCCTACGGACAATGTTACTGAGTGTTGTAGGCTGCAGAGTTAACCGTTATTGACAAATATCAATGTTGACCGGCCTGATTTATGGCTGCGGCTGGACAAGTTGTGTCTAAACGTAGCTTACACAGACACACACCAATGGCACGAGTCTCCGGTGAGCCGTGACGTAATCTGAAAATTGCCGATGCAAGAATACGTGAAGATGAGCGTCTCTAATTGGGCACGGGTTCCTATTAATAATATTGATTGTCAGCAGCTTGCTGGCTTCCGGGATGAATGTCGAAAGGAAGACGCTTTAGGAAAAAATATAAATGTCAGTTATACCTAGTCCTTTTTTACAACAAATCTTGTCCTGTAGAACCAAAGCTGCGGTCTGCCACAATTCAATCGCAGATATGTATACACGTGAACTGGATGAACGCCATTTCACTGATCGATCTCTTCTATGGATTTCATCTTGTACGGTCAAGCAAATTTTACCTTGAAACAGGAAACGCTTTTAGATCAATCGTTAACTTATCCCTTAATTGAATTTTCTATTGTTTTTCTACATACATTTTAATATTTTGTCGCCCGATATTGTGGTTGTTAATTTGCTACAAAATTCTACTAATGTACCCTCTATAAAAACGCACTACAGAAACAATACGATGTTATACAATTACTAGCTGTTGTTTCTATCTGATATTTTGCGTCATTTACATGCATTTCTTTGGATATAATAACACAAAAGCTAGTCTACTGTTTGCCACGAAACAATATCTATGTACAACGATTAGCTAGACAACTTTTGTACTTAGAGCTAGCACTTAACTTGCGCGGCTTGATGTAACTGAGAATAACGTTAATAATTTTACAATGGCTCGTCAGAAATACCCGTTATCCAGTGACTGTCACAAGAAAGATAACGCGATCTTGGCTTGACGTAGTATCAACGAACGTTGCTGATCCAAAAGCGTGTTAAGGTAAACAAAGAACCATGGCATTCGCTATGCCGTGATCATATAGATCCTGATGTAAATGGGTTTATTTGCCCATTTTATTTAGTTGGATTTTCACACGAAAACAGGCTAGGACAGCTCACATCGCAGCTAATGTTATTTATTTTAAAACGTTTAGCTATTGTTACTCTGTATCTGAATCAAGAATAGGTGTCGGCAATGCAAAAATTATCATCGGCTAGAGTCATGTGTGCGCAACTGGCTGGCTATGATTAGTCCACGAAGGACGGTCCAGAGAGAAAAAAAACTATTATCAATTTGCAGGAAAAGCCATGCAATGTGCACTAAGCATAGAAAAGGAAAAGTAAAATACATATTAATTAATATGCAGACCAAGACGGCACGTATTTTGTCGGTACTACGCTCACCTGAAGGGTACACGTATCTTATTTAGAAGTAGTTTTGTCAATGAACATGACCTTTTTAACACATTCACCTTTTAACTACTTGAAGACCTAACGATGGCTTTTGCGCAAGCTATCTCTACATGTCCTGTAATGATGTTCGGAATAATTTCGTCTCACTTTTCGTTTTTCAAATTACTTCAAGGGCTGTCCATTTTCTACTGGAGAAAAAAAAGTTGCTTCAATAGCCTAGCGCAAATCACTCTGGTCATTGGAATCTGTCGGATATTTTTCGAAGTTCCTGCAAAATCTTGCTGAAGTTCGTTGGTCAAAATCGCAGATCTCTACAGGGCTGGCGCTAGAATGGGAGAGACAAGACCCCTGTACTTGGCTGTTCTGAACTTCGTAGGGTCTTTCTCGTTACGATGTATTGCCACTCGGAGAAAGACGTATACCAATTCATAAGGCAAGCATGTCGAGGAACGCACTTGACAACAACCAACGAAAAAACTCACGGGAAATCATCGTCTAGCCGATCGATACAACGATACGATCGTAGCGTGGCGATGAAGTTTGTTCTCATAATTTTCATAATACGTGAGCAGCGCACGTAGTACAAAATTTCACTTATTCAGCTAAGTTTAGAATTATTATGTTAGCCCGCGCGCTATCCTTCATCCCGTTGTACCTATTACTCAAGTATCTGGAAACGCTCGATGTAAATTCAAGCTATCATCGATTATTCCCGATCACAGAGTGGCCCGGTGTTAAAACGTTGCGGAGTTAGGACTGGTGAGGTCTGTGTTTTTCATGCATACTCTAAAATTAATCTGGGGTTACCTTTTGAAAGACAATCAAATGAACCCTCTATGATCGTTCTTTCTATACGCTTCGGAGCTTTGATCTATTTTCGATGTAAAAGCAGTTCGGAGAAGGAAACGCTTCGTAGGCTTTAATAAAGCTTGATAGAAATAGTGGGATCTGTGTCATCCCCGAAGATTGTGACGGCTTATTAGTCACCCCGGAAAAGTAAATAGTGCAAGTAAAAATAACAAATCGCATCCGTATATAAACACCGTATACGACCCTTTTAAAATGTCTACAGATAAGAGATTTCTCGTATCTGAAACGTGTACACTGTACACGTTTCTATCGGCATCTTCTCAAAATAGTACTATCCATTCTCTGCACACTTTCTACATAATAGTTACTGATAGTAATATTTGACACTATCTCCCAATAGTCAAAAGAAATAGTGAAGTTTTAGAATTGAATCTTGGTTTTGTTTGGTCAGACCTCGCCTTGAGAGTGTTACGCACGGCACTGAGCCTACCTTTGTTTTCGACGTCCTACCCGTATGACCTACATCTCGTCAGCTGTGATGACGCGTTGGAGCACACAAACACGCACGCGCTTCTTTTGTCTAAGTTTTTAAGATTTTCCGAGGACAATTGATGGATCCGCGTTTGTTCAAAGTGTAGGTCTTTCGGCAAAATTCTTTCTGTTTTTTTTAAGCTTTTTAAAATGGTCTAATATGACTTGTGCGACGTGAATAAGTATTCTACAAGATCCGGGACGCGGTTTAGTGATTTCCTGCTGTTCTCTTCTATATTTACAGTAACACGTCGACCCAGAATGATGCTCGTACGTCGTAGAACTGTTGGTGCCAGTCATAGATGCAGGGTTAACTTTAGGCCTGGTCTACAAAGGTCCTTTGCACTTCGTATAAGCATACGATTTCGTTCTTAACATATACGTATGTGATACACGTTTTTTGATGCAGTATTCCCGTTTTAAAATACCTAGGCAGCACCAAAAGTTGCTTACCATAAAGCGCTTCTAATGTTAAAAAAAAAAACAGGCAAGTGAGTGTGACACTACAAGTCCAGCCATGGGTCGGTTTTTAACAAACAAAAAACAGACTTTCTATACGACATTTTCCTTAGATAAGGGAACACAAAATGTATGTCCTAAGGTTGGACCTAAGCTAAATCGATAGGATCGATTGAAAATGAGCTCTTTGTGTGATTGTTGATTAACTGTGAATAATCATGGGCAAAAGTTCCAATAGCAACGTCAATGAAGTTCATTTGGCCAGATACTATTTTAACCCTGTACCCTACAGTGTCACAGGCCGCATCACCTACAAGTAAACTGGCGACATTCTTCGAAGCTGTTGCGAGGGTTCGCCTTTTAAGAAATACAGACTTATTGAAGGTTAGTCCATACACGCACGTAGTAAAGATAACGGTGGCATTTAAAATTGTTTAATTTAGATAAGCGCCAGTGTCGTCATTCTGAGTCTCGCGATCTACTGTACGATGTACGACCTAGAGCCATAGTGCTCAAAGCGGGTGTCAGATAGGATCAGTTAATAACGTGCAAAACCTATTAACTGAATAGGCTTAATGAACCTAACATGGAGCAGTTGACCTACAGGGAACTGTTCAATTTTCGATCGAGATATAAAAAATAGCAAAGTTCAACTACGCTTTGAAAGCTGGCAGGTGTAGTAAGTAGAACGCTTACGTATTATTATTATTATTATATGCTAGCAACAAGGATAAGACCTAATTTATGCTTGCAATGCAAATTATAGTGGCTGAAGTGACAAGTAACGGTTAGATGCCAAAGCTTGTTATCACCCCTGGAAGTTTGCAAGCTCCATTCCAAAAGGGACAGCTCTCTTTTGTACGAGGCACCGTATATATGCAAAAAGCTGATTTGGCATTAAGAATCTTAGTCAGCGCAATTGATTGAGAGACTTGACTTTCGCAAAGAGTAAGTTCTATTCGAGATTTAGAGAAATTGCTTTGTTGTCCTCAAGTGCTAAGGTCGTACATAAGACAACCCACTGTAACTGTGAGAAGATGCTGGAAAAAAATTACCAAAGTCTTAAGGGGGTATAGTAGTTGTATTTATAATGGTCAATAACCAAAATATACCTGGAATATTGATTTTGAATTCGAGAACAGATTAACGGTTAATGACTGATTTGGCTATCAAAGATAAAATGGCAATAGACACATGTTTATTAAATATAGCACAGCTAAGCCAGCCTTGTTAAACGTTTAGCGTTAACATTCGGGAACTCGCAGAACTACATGAGCTATATGCGCAATAGGTTCATATATACATGTGTGCCCTAACCGTTTTATAGTCGGTTATTAAGTCAGACAGACCATATGTAACAAGAACGAAGATATCGCGTTCAGAAGTGTGCCCTACGGCTTTTACGAGCTAAAAATAGGCGGACCAGATAACAACTGCAGTCGTATCAACTAATGGAGAAATATTAAAACTTTCAACGAATTAGAATTAGTAAGACGCGTATCGAAACTCTGTTAATTTTCCACAGGGTTCTATAGTGGCTGTCACCGAGGCAAAATAAAGCCTTTATTAAAGGTTACAAATACACGAGGGTAAACGTTAAGCTGTTCATTGCTTATCAGCACAATAGGAAACAAGCTAATGTATCTTTCAAGATGTTCACCGAAAAGTAGATAATCCCGTTTCAGTCAACACCATTACGTTAACTGGCCTCTAGAAATTTCGCGTTGCTGATGGATCGAACCCAAGCCGCCCAACTGTCACGCCAGCACGTGACCGCTGAACCGCCGACGTGCCATAGTTAACAATCGCAGGCCCTCGTTAACGTATATTAATTTCTGTGTTTCACAACATTTGTTGACCTCGTTTTCGGACAAAAACAAAAATAGGATATCAGTTCATGTTCCTGCACACCTTCTGGTCATTGGTCGGGAATTGTAATGGCTCGATTTAGGTAGAAGATTGCTATCTTGAACTCTGCGAAACGATGATAGAGGATCAATGCGTGAACGCTGTTCCTCGATTATGAGGTGGTACAATTCGGTGTCGTTGCTTTCGAGAAATATGTGAATAGGGATTGAATGAGCTTGGTACGTTCGATGCTGTACGTTTCCACTTGTGTATAGCGTTCGATTAGGTATGTGATGCGTCTAAAGCCTGCGATAACCGATAAGAGTCCCACTGCCGCATACTTCCCTGAGAGACTCATCGATTTTCATCAATTACTTTTATTCTCTCCATAAATATCCATGACGGTTCCAATAGCACTTTAACGCGCGCCGATTATCTATTTTGTACTACCGGAGCAACAAAGTTACTCTAACATAACAGTAGCCATGCCTCCCGTTATGCCAAACGATCCCGATTATCGTCCTATTCGTCACGGACACTTTCATCCAAGCTCGATTTAAAGAAGCTCGTCTGTACGCAAACTTGATCGAAACATATAGCTGTCAAAAACTGTGTATAAACAAAGTGACTCGAAGGTTATGGGCTTTCTATGGCCCAGCGGGATAACTTTTCGGTGCATTTATCCTCGGCCGTCTTCCACACGAGCTAAGCGGACTCGAAAGGTATGATTTTATCATCATTAGACCGACTCGTAATTGGCTGTGCCTCACTTTGTTAACCATGTTACTGTGAGTGTAAATCGCTATGCATATACTGCGTCATCCTGGCTTCGGGTAGGCAACTGTGGGTACTGTGAGCAAACGCTGCCGGTTGATTCGTTTGCTTCGGGCAGTTTTTGTGGATATAGTCGTGTTCATCTTAGTCGCCTAGGCGGCGCAAGGCAGTAGCGCTAGCGCGACCCGTCGCCCGTTGCTGTTCCTGAATGATGTCAGGTCAACTATTCTGATAAAGCGAACCACAAAGGTAAAGAAGGCATCGTCTTGTCATCAACCTCGCAATGAGCACGATGCAAACGATGTACATTGCAATAGATCTATAATTGCTGTATAGATATGTGAATAAGTATGCATATATGCCTTTAGCTACGGAGTCAGTGGCTACGAAGCGCTTCTTGCCAGCCAAAAGAGTTGGCCGTTCCATTGATCGACCGCTAATCGCCCCCTGGTGATGTTCCTCCAGAGGAGGCATAAGGTACGGCCTGACGGGCACGAGTGATTCGTCAACAAACGGAAATGACCACCAGACCAAGTCGTATGGCAGGCGCGTAACCACCTGCACGGAGCAGTGCTTGCTTAGCTCTGTTTCAAGAGCGGTACAGAGGAGTACAAAATGCAAGATGAAGTTGTGTGGGGACTTTCTTCCGAAGAAAGCAGGTTTGCCGGAAGTATTATTGTCTACCCATGAAGAAGCTGGCGTAATCTTCAGGAAGTTAGCGAGTGCCAAGGGGTCCTTGCTAAAGGAGGCCGAGTATGAGGTTTTTTCTTGAACTGCATTCTAACAGCGGCGATATCAGAAAAGTAATAGTAGGAAGGCAGTGAAGTGAATTCATACGCTGAGATAGTCGGGGCGGCTTGAGGCTATATACCAAAGGAGCCTTACGGTTGCTGGTTGGAACAAAACGACCTGATTCTTTTAAGAACCATCCGGCACCACAACGAGTGTGACTCGGGCCAGCCCACCAGTTGACTCACCTCGAACCTCTACGAGGCCGACCTCGCAGCGCATCGATTAGCGAACCATCAATGGGCAGCAATGATGGCTGTACTCGCAAGAGACTGGACTGTCCTAAACTTAGACAAGGCACCCTCTATCGGTGTAACCGAAAAAAATTGCGACCTGTACTTGTGCGGGTAGCAAAGGCCTAGGCATTTCGTAAGTCAGATGACTTACAACAGAAAATTATCGCTGTGGGACAGAGGGATTTGCACCTGTGTATGCGGCTGCGTTGTTTGCAGAAATGTCCGCAGGGAAAACCGTGGAACTATGTCCCCTATTCACAACGGATCTGGGAATCCGCCACCCGAAAAAAGGTGAGCGTAGATCCTATCGACGAGAGGCAGTAGCCAAAGAAAAACCCATCCAACAGGTGCTAAGCTTTAGGGGATATCGACTGCAGAACGAAAAAATGTATCAACCGCGGACTAGGGAGTACAGACGTGGCCGAGTTCTAGTACTAATAATTAGCGCGAGTGGCTGTGGAACGCTCGTTCTTGACAACAGTGGCGTTCTGCCATAATATATTATATAAGGCTTATTTACGCTTACTAGATCGATCTAACGATAGTGGCATCGGGTTCAGCAGACGATCAACAAAGGGCGATTGTAGGCGTGGACGGGAGCGCCGTCACCGCACGAAACATTAATATCAAATACGTTGGTTTGAGGAAAGTCATATCGGAATAGCGGCTTGTTCAGGAAGGCAGCAGCTTGTTTTCGTTACCGCTTTTTCTATGCTATTTTATAGATTATTATAAGAATAAAATTGGGTACTAGTGTCTTAAATCTCTAAATGGAAATATCTGCCGCCGATTTTACATTTACAACAAAAGAAAGCGTTTTGATTTCCATCCATTTCTTGCGACTCTTGCCACCTATGACATTTGGTCGGGAGTTTTACCACCACCACATGATGCTCAGCTCGAAGAAAAAAAGTGGCCACCACGCATCCGAGGGTATAATAGATTTACATCATTTAATTCTATAAAATACATCATTTTGGAAGTAGCTTCGAGTTCATATATATGAAAAGTATCTATCAAGGTATGTGCCATTACGGCATAAATGGCAGTGATTAGCTTTCGTCAATTGTGCATTACATACAAGGCCATACATACGAGTCCTAAAAGAACGACGTATCAGGTCGCCCTTTTTAACTCTTGCTTTGGGTTTCTTTATATCATCTCTCCTCATTAGGAGACGCTTCGTTAACTGTGACAGCGTTTAACCGGCACTGGCTATCGGCACCGCCTGTCTGGTGTCAGACGGGTGTTCCAATAAAGGGACCGCGACTGCTAAAAGGGCGAACTCATACGCGTGTCATAGATACACAGTGTCTTCAATGTTGTATAGACGAGTGTTCTGTATAATGTAGATTCGGCGGAGTAGTTTCCGCCAGCTGTGTTTTGGCAATTTTTTTTACCGCCATCGCAGCTGCGGCAGTCAAATAGCAACTCACGTAATTACAGCAAAAGTTTGTCGTCACTGGACGATCCGTTTCTGGTTGGTGTCGATGCGTCCGTAACGTCCACGCGATCTTCAAAGTATTAATGGCGCTAACAACAACGCTGGTAGTGGTAACAACATCAAGACCCGATGGTGAAAAGCGAAGGGTGTCGCGATTTCTGTTGATCGCTATGCGTGTTTATACACAAATAAGGGAAAGCTCAACATTGTAAATGGCAATTCCTCTCTGTCTATCGGCCCGTTCCTACATTCTGTCTAGATACTAGTACTAATTATGGTTTCGACACACTTAATAATAATAAACGCGATATTTTTACATAGGTCAAGCTCGACGTTACGGCTCAATGATTACGGTCGTCACGTACGAGATTGTTGGACAACTCAACACACCAACTTATGGCCTTTGATTGATCGGTGGTGTTTGCAATTCGCGCACGATTAATGAAGCTGCCTTTATGTGACATTTTGATTAATTTCACTGTATTACTGTAACATCTCACCCCCGTTAACAAGTTCTTTTCGATAATATTTAAGTTCTAAAGTACAATTCTATGGGGCATCTGACTCGTCGATACACGTTGGTTAGATACGTGCGTAGACCTTAAATCGATCCTGACCTTGTGCCTAGTAGGATCACATTCTTTCGTTCGTCCGAACGAATTAACGAATCAGTCTATCGACGTGGGACAGCTTCAGAAAAAAAACTTTTTTTTTTTATTGTGCACACCTAAATGAAAGTATATAGAGAGAAGTATTGATAAACCAAAAAATTGAATCGAAACCGCTGGATGGAAAGAGCTTAACTGTTCTTTCTGCTTTTTGTCCTCCGGGGTGATTTTTTTGTTAATGCTACATCGAAAGGTTTTTATTTTTTAACAATTTTCCAACAAAGTAAGTCATCCTGAAAAATGTCAAGGGTACATCAGTCTGCAGGTCCCTTCAAAATAAGCGGTCGTGTCCTATTGGAGCATTGAAGTCTCAATATGAGGAGTCCGGATTAGCGAAGAAGTTCGACTTCAACTCAAAAAAGCATTTGTTAAAAGCCTTAAAAGTCAAAGCGTGACCGTTACTGCAAATTTTATTTAGGCTGCAATCGGTCTGGAAATTTGTTAAGTGTTTAAATTTTATCTCGCTGAATATAAGATCACTCTCAAAATTGCGACGCATGTCCTCAGTCTAAGCAGATGTAGATCAAGCCGATGATGCCGTCCTGGGCCGATGCCAGAGCAACTTTATCTTAAAGAATTTTTATTAGACTTGTAGGGGAAATCATCACAGCTCCAAACAGGTTCTAATAAACGTGCTGGACCTGACAACGATTATAAAAAAATATTACACTTTGTTTTAGCCAACTAGAATTCTGGCTGAACCAACAACGTGGGGATATTTCTGTGAGTAAAAAAAGTCCGTATTTAGTAAATCAAAGTCTTGTTAAAACCATTCGTAGACTCTAACAGTTAAAATGTCTTCTAATGGACCGATGGTGAAGTTTGACCATCATACGAGATAGGAGCCAAGCCGGACAATAAATTAGATATAAAAGTCCTTTTTCCACTAACACTGTCTTGTATGATATACTATATTCATTTTAGGTTTAATAACTAAACGATTTACCAAAGAAACGATCCACCTTAAGCATGCTCAACGCAACGCTACGAACGTCTGTTGCAGGGGTCGCTTATAGGACACGCATCGTATAAATACGTCGGCCAGACACGCGGGTAACTTTAACAGCTGTTAATGCCGTTCCTTCTTATTACTTCATAATTTTTCCCGCCGGTATATAATATAATACAGCCAGATAATATCTGTATTATGAACGTTTTCAATGTCGAGATAATCTGAATGCAGGAAACCGATGCTTTTTTCTTTCGCTGTAAACAAATAAGCCCCTTAGCTTGTTTTTTGTCGAATTCAAAGCGTCCACATCGGTCGGTTGAGGTTAGTGAGGCTAGTTTAGGCAAGACAAGCATCGTCACTCTGATCCAGTAGGTTTTCACGCGTGACGTAGATCATTCTAGTTTTAACCAACCTGCTGGCCCAGCCGTGTTCAACTCTACAAATGAAAAATTCCTACTGTTCTTATATGGAAAAGTTCGTTTAAATTGGCGTTTACTTCCACTTTAAAGTTGTCAGTTGAGTATTTGTTTGCGAGCTTTTTTTATGGCACTGTTAGCTTTGAACGCTGTCGAACGAGTGCTAAATAGGTTTTTTGCTCTCCCATCTGCCGCGTGTGCAGACAAATATATCATTTTATACAAATGAAAGCCAGTTTTGTCATAAAGAGCCACCGATAGGTACATGGCTCAACTAATACAGATGTCTTCAAACCGGATAACAAAGCCAAAATCGGAGTAGCACATCGTAACTTCGAAGATGGTTGATGTGGTTCATTAGTTTAAACCCGTTCGTACAACGACGTTAACAAGTTCGTATAACTTACGTACACTGAAGCCTTCCCTTTTTTTGCTTCTGTATCATTGATCTGGCTCTGCTTATTGTCGTGCAGATGGCGTTGACGACGCAGGATTTTCATTGAATTCAGGCTTAGCTCCAATACCCATCTTATTATCCTGAATTCTTAATTGAATTGAGTCATACCCAACAAACAACGAAGGATAAACTTACATTATACATGAATTTCAAACGCGGTCTGATTAGCCCCCTAAGTTATGTGAAACTGCTCGGAAATGTGAACTGGCAGTCAGTAACGGCGATCTTGTACGTAGAAAATAGAATAAGTGTGAACAAGATACAGCTGTTTATTAGCGGACATAGCGTAACACGGGTTAGCTGTTTTCCTATGGGGGACCAGTCAGTAGACGTTCGACCGCCATTAGCAAAAAGCATGACACAATGGAGCTAACAAAATGGTGATGAACATGGATTGAATGCTAAAAGCACCCGTATTCGTAGAACACGTTTATCATTCGTCCCATACATATAACTCGTTTATTTGTTTGTTACTTAATATGCCTTGCTAATATGCTGTCCGCAAGGTGGCGTTGTGTTTGTCTGCGTAACTGTTTTGTCATCAATATTCAATGGGAAAGTGAATTGTTTTTCAGCATTCTTTTTCATGCAATTGTAAGACCCGCCAATGGAATTCGAAATAGAGCCATAGAAAACAGGCAGCGGCAGCGACACGCCATCGTAATGTCCGTTGTTTTGTTTACTATTCTCCCAGGTCGTGGCAGTGAATCGGTTTCTTAGAAAGGGACGCACACGCCTTAATAATTCTCAAATATATTAAAATTAGTTTCATAAAAATGTGCCTATCTACTTGTCGACCCACAAAAGAACAGTAACGACAGCGTTCTACTCATGTCGGACACCGTTCCGCTTGTCACCTACTTGTTTCGATTCGAGAGACCATATCGAAGGTTATTCTGAGTCGCTCTTCGAAACCCCCTTCGCTAGCAGCGCCTAACCATTCAGCAGTGGCAGGGTTTCTAACGAGTGTCCTAGTCGTCCAATAATTGTGCTCCTTCACCTTGACCTTAGTAATCTTATTGCCTCTAGTAACTAATAACTGCCATTCAGAAGAAACAAGTTATTAAACCGAATACGTAAATACGATCGTTACTGGTTAGAAACATCTATGCGAATAGATTGAATAGCTAATTACGGAGGTTCGCCCATCGGCCGTCAATGATTTGAGGTGACGCTATCGTGTACCAGCTCATTTATTATGCTGATGATATCACCCTGAAGGGGACATGGTCTCCGAACTATAATAATAACAACAGCAGTAATATTTTGATGCTTGTAGTTTAAGCAAGTAGAGCCGAAAGGCCTTCGTTCTATTTTAATAGATGACGACACGAATCTCTTCCACGTGCGACAAATACTGTCCTTCGTGCGCCATTACCATGTTATTACTAGCTCCACCATAAGAGTCTTTGTATGCTAGCTTCCATTTACTACTACTATTGTCTTTGTTAACACAACCAACACGAGTTGACACGTCGTCTCGGACTCAGGCGCCAGCCGTAGCCTTTTCTCTATCGCTCGCCCTTTCATACTATACGAGCGCTGACAGGACAATGATCCGACGATGGCGACGATAAGGTATCGTCTGGCTGAGCGACCAATTTCAGTGTTAACATGGCTTTACTACAGAAGACCAAAGTCTTTTGCTTATGATCACGATCGTTATCAAATCGAGGACTGTGTAAACAGCGACGGCTCCGGAAACCATCGACAGAACATGGCGATGCTGTCTCCTCTGCGTACTCCGGCTATTATCATCGTCTCTATACCGTTACATAGTTCCTACTGGATGCGTCGATTGCATTACACCGCTCTGGTAGGCTTTTCGTTATCGAGGCATGGCCGCGTTACATACACCGTCGTGCAATATAACATTCCCGCCCCCATAAAGGCTAATCCTGCTCGTTGCTACTCCCGCCGCCGCCGCCGCTGCTATAGACCCAGTATCGTTCCTGATGCTGCAGTTTTCATTTCAGCGCATTACAATTAAGCGAGTGATATGTCCTCAGCAGGCGAGCATGTTGTATGGTGGAGCTTTTCCTTATCTGGATGGCGTCGCCGGAGATTGAGCAAAGATAAAATAGAGAGCACAGCAAATACAGATAAGGTCTGGCGAAGCCCTTCCATCCGGCAAGTACTTTCTTGTAGGCACGGAGTGCACGCAAGAACAAGACGTACCTGATCGTGATATTGGAAACAGGAACCCAAATGGCGAAACTTTTTGTAGCGCTGACGTCTCTCTTAAAACGACGATTTATCAATAGGGTAAATCAGGGTCCTTAGCTCTAATTGGGTGCATGCTATAGCCAGTTACCAAACCGCTAGTACGGAGCGTCGAATCCGCGACACACAACCTCTGCAGCAACAAGGTCTGCCGGTTATAACTGAAGTATTACGTTACCGACTATGACGCTATACAGTAAGGCAAAGCTTTATGCAGGTCGCACAATAACAAGCAATTTGGAGAAGACACCTTGCGTGATACCATCAGAAAATATCTTGTGGTACTTTTTTTTTAGTTTTAGAAATAAAAACCCTGTGTTGATGACACGAATCGGAAAACAAATTATTATGTTTGACCAATTAGAGTTTTACGTAACTGTGAACATGCAAAATCCTACTGTTCCAGTTCTCTTGAGTAGCTTGAGATTCTTATGGCCTAAGCTGCTTTACGAACTTTTTGATAAAAAGGCATACAAAGTGTTTTGGGCCTTTTTGTCGGTGGACTTTAAATTCTACGACAAACGATTATAAAGTTCAACGATAACTTCTAACTTGAGTAACCAGACTACTCGTGTCGACGGAACGACAAATTACTACGTCGAAGCGTTCACACGATCATCTTAGCACTGCGGTAGTAGATCGCTTGTATATGCAAATGGATACGGGCGTATTTGTACATCTATCAAATCTCCTATGTAGTAGGTGGTTTCGGGGTAGAAAAAGTTTTGCGAATTATCACTAGCCTCAAAACCGTAGACGGCGATTGCGACCACGTTCGCGATCTACGGCTATCTTCCCATGGATCGTTTCCTTATGCAGGGCTCCATATCGTGCAAATGAATGCTTAATTCCTACAATGTTCTTACAATGGTACCATTACACGGAGTAGATATCCTATAGATTTCGTCACCGTCTATTGAACCGTATGATACCTATTGACCCGTAACAGGGATCGGCACAGGTTTGATCCGTTCGGCTATGTTAGCGTTCGCTTTCGGGCTCGTATTTTTTCCGCGTGCGAACATTACCTCTACACGTAAAACCGTATATTTATCATAACCAGTGCATAGAAAAATACGTTTTTGTTATACAACGTTATCTGTCAGATTGTGTTAGAAGGTTGTGCTCTTTTCGCAGACAATAGCTCTGCGGAGCAGTTAGCGGATCTGATCTATCACAATGTTTACATTGGAAATACTAGATAGGCCTTAGTAGTTGGTAACGTTTTTAACATTGCAGTACGAGTTGGCTCGTATGACGAACTAGAATTTAGTTTATAACTTATGTCTCTGTCATCTGTCGAACTCTACCGTCAGGTTCTACCTAATTGGCTATTACACTTAATTCCAACCAGCTGTCGTTGTGCTGTTACGTTTTCGCAGCGAGTGGAGGACTATCCGGCCACCTAGACTATATTATTTAGCCTGATGTAGAGCTAAATTTGTTTCGACGACGTGCATATTTACGTGTTATCGCACCAAACGCTCGAGCGTTCAATAGACGAAACGGGCTGTCCTTAACAAACATTGGCCAAGCATGTCGGGCAAACCCCTTGCCTAGATGAGTTAGTGGTTTTACGTAACGTTTGATCGAAGCTTATAGGAAAGCACATATCTGAACATCGATTGCTACCGTGTTTCACTCCTCCCCGGTATCTCACCGTAACAGCCAAACTTATAGGGAATGCATAAGAAAAAGCAAACAAATCAAAGAGATAACATCACTCTCTATTTTGTTGCCCAGTAGTTTTTCTCACTTCTATGCGCGAAGGCTGTTTTGCCATTTGACTCGGGCCATATTTAGTTAACTTAGTTACCAGTCCTATACACGACTTATTGTCAGAGATGATTTGGCTGTTCGTGCGGATTTTGGGGCAAGGTGTTTGCCATCGTATCGTTCACTATTGACCTGCGACCGAAGAAAAAAGAGCAATTATTACGACAGCAAAGCGTATCTCGGATTTGTAGCAAAGCATTAGACATATCGAAAGGTTGAAATATAGTAGAGCTGAATCAAGTGTTTTTTCTACGCAGATTTGATAGTTCCTACGTTTTTTCTCGTCTTAGCGAAACGTATACGATCAGTTCCGAGATGGTCTCACCTGTTTAGTGCTAACTCTTCTATTTGAACATTATTTACATGTGCCTCATGTAAATATACGATTATCTATCCCTCTACGAAGAACCTGAGCTTTGTCGAGAAGTCGCTCGCAAACATGTAAATTCAATAAGGCTTTCAAAAACATAGTAAGCCTGCAGTAAACAAGTGAGACGAACTAGCAAACATTTTGATGATACGGCTAGTAGAATTCAATCGCAGCAGCGGAGCTTGGGTGCAATGGTCACTTAGCAACAAGCGATGGCGGACTTGGACATAGCTTACTTATCTGGAACGAGACGAGTCGTGTTTGTCCGTCGAAAGCTGCTTCCTCTTTAGTCGCCTACGAGTTGTCGTACTAATGGTCATGTTAGCTCGAGGCCAACTGCTGGCAAAGGTAGGCACCAGAGAGGAGCGGAAGGGGAGAAAAGGTGGCAGAGATCTTGAACCAGGACATCGAAGTGTCTTCATTTTATGATGCGATTTGGGTTACAGAAAAATAGGACATGATTGGATTGTCTAATGCAGAGCCAGCCAATCCCGTTATCACGTTCGATGTCCATTGCCCAATCGGAACATCGGCGACGACTATCTAAGACAACCTGAAAACTGTTCCTATGCTGCAACCTAGACCCATTTGCTGTCGTTGTAGTTGCTGCTTTTGCTAATAATCAATAACTAGCGCACTGCCACAAAACAGAAACCTATATTGTTGTACAACAGTGGGCAATCATGATACATACAGCATCGGCAAGTTCAGGCTGTAACAGTTACCATCCACTCGTAAGTTCGTCCATACCCCTGAACGACGTGTCTCAGATACAGAACTAACTCGCGTAACGACTAGATTAACTAGCACATAACAACACAACCTATCTGACACGAAAAATACAAATAGAAACGGAGTCGTTTCTATTGGAAAGTTAAGTCCCCTGGCTAGCAGCTTTGCAGCGGTCGGCACCTCAGCGTCCTCGCCGTCTTTCGCTAGTTCTCGACGCCCAAAGCTTTGCCGCATGTTCGTACGTCGATAACGATTTTCTGATCGTTCAGTCAAATTAGCGGACACGCCAATAAATGTCTTAGGCGCAAAGAACACTTACAACATTTTTTGCCATTATCGAACACTCATTGGACTCATTTTTGTTGTCGGCGACCACTCTCCGGCCGGGTGTTGACAGGCTGGACCTGCATCCTGTACGTGCCTATGTTTCCCGTGTAGAATCAAAGTGTTCCTTTTATCATTGGAACCTATTTTCATCGGCTAATCGACGACTGGGTAACACAGCAGAGTCGTCTGCTAACCTAACGATGTTACTGTTATTATTTTTGCGTTGTTGACGGGTGAGTTACGCTTCCGAGGAGTCTACCGTTGCCACTATGCGAACATTACATTGAGACCCGTAATGAAGCCTATTGTTCAAATACATGCTACTTGGACAACGAGACGTTAAGCTTCACTGAATTCGTCTTTGAAGTCGAGTAAAAGTGCCGTTAAAAAGAGACATCAATTTGTGGTGCGTAATATTAGATACGGAAACCGCTCAGCCTAGAGACCCCATACCCGTGTCTGTATTCTTACCATATAATTAATGAACAAAACTGACATAGCAAAGCGAGGCCATAAATCATAAAATGCTATAGTGTCCTAAATTGTTATGTGCTCATCTGTCGTTCGTATTTGATCAACTACGCCATGTACGATCGTCCTGTTCATACAGGAACGTGTAGATTTACTAGAGTCGGAGTGTTTGCTGGTGAAAAGTGTTGTTTTTTTTTTCAAAATTAATAATGAATAATTTATTCGTTACATTTTACACTGTTGCTATGTCGAGCTTAAGGTGATACTCCGTACAGGATCGTCCTGTCGAGCTTTCGAGATGAGTTTTTTGCAATACGTATGACACGGAACCTCTACTGAGTCGCATATAAATAGAAGTGCAATGTTTATATTGTCTTGCTCTCCGTTCGTGTCGGGAGGCGAAGTCTCGGATTGTAACATATGAGATATATTGAGGGGTATTTATTGCTTTCAACATCACTATGCACTCCAACATTCACTCGACGCATCCTCGAAAATGGTTAGTATGGCTTACAGGGTGTAGAATTATATAATGTTTATATTTTACTAAAAGATCATTTCACAAATTCGTCTTCTCTGCTAGGTTTCGCTCAAGATAAACAAGTCGAAATGAACATGATTAGGTAAAATGCTTCCTAGGTACATTTAGAGTGCGCTGTTCATTGTTTCTGTTGGCAACCTTCACAAGCTATATGTGATCTGTGCCCGTGCGGGCGCCCCTGCGTCGCCTGTATTCGAACAACACAACTGCTTACCCGTCTGACAACTTTCAGCGTAACGTATAAATCTATCGTTACCAGGGGCTTTGATTATAATGTTACCGACATAAACAGGAGTCGACTGCCTACGGCAGACTCAGTGAGCGGATCCGGCACGACAACGCTGGTCAGTCAATCAGACTTCTTCGCTGAATGCAGACACGCCGAACACGAAAACATCGAAACATGTACATCTTTGACAGCTCTTCCAGTATGGCTTGCGTCTCGTGCGTGAAGTGTTTTTGATCAGCAAGATTGTGTGCTGCTCGCAGCTGACGCGTAGACATCGGCCGTCGATACTGTGAAACGAAACGCGAGAGAGAAGTCCCAAGACGACAGCATGCAATGCTATAGAATACTTTAGAATAGATTTTCGGTAAAATATTGTGCGTCCTTTTATGGCGCTGACGAGCAAAAGCGATAGCAGTTGGAGACTCGACAGCGGCTCGATGAGACGGAAGTAAACATTCACTTTCATGAACAACTAGAACATGTCGTCCTTTAGTAAGAATAAGGCTGAATCCTTTGACATCGTGTCTGAACGTGTAGCACCGCATTGCGTCTCATATTAGCAAGCTAAATAAATATAATCTACATGTGGGCTCAATGCTTTTATATTTTGGGATGGCTAAACGCTTCCCGAAATAGTGTTTCTATAGTCGACAGCTTGAACATTGTAATCGAATGAAAGTCTGTGCTTTCCACGACCAGTTCAGTTAGATCTGTCACGAACGTTCCGTTCGTGAGAATTGCGTGTCATCGTAGCTGAATGTCCAGCACTTGGTACCTACACGTATCACAGATAAGTAAAGCCAACGCACAACATCGCCGTGAAATCGGTACCAGGGGGCGAAATTGCCCGATTAAGGAAAGGGTCGACCTGCCTTGAGTTAGTGGGAAACCTTATAAAGGTACGGACAGGTACTAATCCTGTTAATTGCTGACCAGTAAATCGATGTTGATGCGGACGAGTGTTAGATATGAGGCTAGAGCAAAAACCGTGGCAGTTCGTGCATTGTTTGGATACTGCGCTCACTAGTACACACTAAATTCCAGGCTAAGAGATAAATGCTGGCCTCGAGTAAGGTACGACTGGGAAACCTGAACTTATTCAGTACGTGTCCGCTTCCCTACAGCCTCCATGCAAAGATACGTAAATTCAACATACGTAACTAGTCCAGCGAAGCATAGGGATAACCAGATGAGACAAATTTCCTCAGCCCACACTCTGGACCCAACGGAGCAATGAAGAAGCAATTGAAAACTTGTGTGCGCAAACACGCTTATCAAGGTATACAGATTAGCACTTTTAGCTTAGAAATTGTAGAAACCCCCTTCCTATGTTCCGCAGTTGTGGGGTAGTTTTGCTACAATATTATAAGGACAACTATTCCATGTTCCCATTTGTTCACAGCTATGTATATGTATTTCACAGAGCTTGATCTATCGACATAATTGAAAAGTACGTATCCTAGGAACAGCTCAAAAATTACCTGCAAGATTTGTTGTGTCCGAATCAGCTAATGCTATACAAGTTAGCGATACTGTCATCTAATTTAGAAGTTCGATTAAAACCATAGCCAACAAAGCTGAGAATTTCATTTGTTGCTATAATTTTGTTGTTGCAATTCCAGCCAAAAAGAAAGGTGGCCCTGTTATATAATGATAAACCTGGATGAAATCATTACGATGTAACACACGACCGAACGAGCTAATGTCTGCAACGACGACATCATAAAATTGTTTGCCAAATCTTTTGTTGCTTCGCGATAACTGATCAGTTTATAAACTTTGTGCTTCATTTTAGTCTGCTTGCTTTACATGTTCCAGATAAGGAAGAGCTGTAAGGAAGTTCAGCCAGAACGATCTTCAGTTATCGCTGGATTAGCTGGCGTAAGCTCAGCTAGCGGCAATCCACCACAAGTCGGTAGCACTTTGTGATCCCACGAAATTGTAGGCGAAAATTTCCACACAAACATTTCCGCAGTCGAGTAACCGTGTTTACAACCATTCCAGCCGAACAAAACCCTATTGTGTTTCTCCATATTAACCTGATAACGTTCATTTATACCTTTATGAGATCCCAAGAAGCTCCAACTATATTCAATATAATTACAATTGGTTTGAATTTACAGTTATGCTCGTCGTACTCACTCAAAACTATCAACCGGTATCTTCTATCACGGGCTCACTAACAGCTGCTGTATTTAGTACATAGTGTGTATGTAAATTCAACCGGTACAAAAATGAATGCTGGTATTTATATATATATATATATATATATATATATATATATATATATATATATATAGTATAACCTGATAGGCTAGCAAATGATCTATCTACGATGCTGTCTCTTCGAGTAAGCAGCCATGATCTATGTGTTGTGTCAGCTTAGCATATGGGTCTGGCGTAACCCATGGAAACAGGCTTTATACAATTGAGATAATAAATGAATCGCGTTCATTTTACGCCACGCGTTTTTTTTCTTCGATTTTATAATAAATACGTTCATGGTGTCGCTTATCAGTAGGCCGATTTAGTTTGTTCACGTGACAAATACAGCCATACGAATCACTCCACCGTTGCAGAATCGGTCGGTCGGCGAAACTTAAGTTCAGTTTCGTTAACTACTTCGTAAACTTAAGTTCGTACGGGTAACTTCTAGCGTGAACCCGACGTTTTATGCTATGACGATGTGGCCTAGCGTGTTTATATTCTAGTTCTATCCGAGATAATGTATCAATACACTCCAATGAATACTATTGATACTCTATCCTTTTATGCCATACAGCTATGTAGAACGTAGAACTATATATGTATAACAGATACCAGCGGAAAGCGCACAAAGACAACTTCACAGTATAAGAGTTATAATATGCTGACGGCTTTTTGGTACTGCAATCGATCTGAAGTCACCTAAGATGCGACAAAATTCTAATATTTCCAAGTTAACAGCCTTAAATCACAGAAGCCTGGTTGAAGTAAACCTTTGCCGTCTAACTGAGTCTGTATGTATTCAACACCCATTGTGTAACCCATAAACTACAGAAACGACAAGAGTTTTGTTAAATAATTTATATTAATCCAGCTGCTGTCATTTTAAAAAAAGATGCACATGAACTTCAACTAGGAACGCTTCGCCATTGTGGTATTCTTTCTGACACTTGAAGTCGGGACAATGATGGAGCGACGGTAAGCGTGTCACGTCAATCATCTGCTAGATATAATTTCCGGTGTTCCTATTAATTTGACGCAGATATATTTATTCACTCCTCGTATCGAGTCGAGCTACCGTCTTTTTTTCAGATCAACGAACTCCGAAAGTGCCATGTGTAACACGGTGACCAACTTTCCAAATGATCAGACATGGCGAAACGGAGAACCCCATAGACATCAATGACACCCTTGTTGACTATGGCCGTCAACCTGCGACGAGTTACTAAATGAACTTGAATAAATATTAGCCTTTTAGACAAAGTGGTGGCATCCGGACCGGCAATTTCTTTACAATGTTTTTAATTTTTTTTTCTACTGCTCCATCGCACCGCTTCTAGCTGGCTCACTCATTATTTTAAGTGGGACACAATCTACGGCTGCATTTACAGCCAACGATGAATGATAGCGCGACGTGACATAGGCGTTTCGCCTCAGCATCAACTGCTGGGGCGTTTCAGTTTTGCCGCATTTGGCTGATATCAAAGATGCTGCGTAGCGCGGATCAGAGTCGATGGTCAGTGGTCGCTTCAAGATCCCTCTGCCCGTCCCCGTCGGCGGTACTTTCCACAGTTACGCTGGACTCTTAAATCATGGAACGTAAAAAAATTTCTGACTTGAACGAATGGAAAGCACTGCGGTGCTAACTTCAGCATTTGCCGACTCTTGTATCACCTGCTAAAAAGAGTTATGTTTTTTTAGTTTAGGACACGGATTTCGCAATTAGATCAGTCCTCAATGCTTCGACCTAATGATGACATACACTGTGGCTCACAGCAAAATTCATTAGGCCAATGTTTCTAGGACCACGGATACAGAAAGTGGCTAGATTCACAGCTTTCGTGAAACGTGAAATTCAAACAATATCATAGACTTGCGCATGTATATCACTCCTTCGTAATTATTATTAGTCATCCAGACTGCGCTGTCAAGCTAGAGGTTGGTCATGCTGAATCTAGTTAGGAGCTCAGCCTTAATGGCCTTCTCGCCTCAGCGTTTCGAAGCAACTCAAGTACGTAAATATGCAATCCGCCTGGAACCATTATCCGCCCTAATGGCCTCCAAGACGCTTAAAATGGAAAATACTTTTAGCAAGAAAACGAGCGCCCATACATCTCCTCTGCAAACAAACCCCACACAGTATCAAATAATGATGATACAATTTTCTTCTATCTATCAAGGTGCTCGTAAACGATCCTGGACACTGTTTGTGGGGTGACTGACAATGAAGTCTCGCTGCTGCGATCAGCTCTGGGTTCTCTTCGTGTCACGACACGATACAGCCTCCTCTGACTGATTCGGCTGATGACAGCCGGACTGTCGTTCCACGGTTCTATGAGACATTTGGATACATTTCACTGGTTGAAATCTAGCTCAAGCTGCGAGCTGTCTGATTTACCTGTTCTTACTGGCAATGGTTCATGTGAATATTTGCGAGGACTGCTTAAAATGTTCAATGTGTCCACTGCTGCGCGTCTCCTTGCATCAGGGTGGCCTAATTTTCCCTTGACTATGACGCGTCACTCATGTGGCAGATAGCGAAAATCCTAAATCTGGGTATGCGCGGGACACGCATATACGTGTAAGGGCTATGCATACAATTTTATCAGTTTTACTATTTCACATCGTTGGAGGTATTTTGTTTGTTTACAGGACACCAAACTACCCTTGTACAATGGTAAGATGAATGTAAAAACTACCCGAAACGACACCCTTAGGTGCTTCGTTATGTCTAGCGCTGATAAAGTTTAGTGGTTCTAATTTGGACACGTAAACCATATCAACTGTATGTGTCGTAAGTATATATTTGATGTTATAGAACGGGCAAACAAAGCTAAGTGTTTGTTTAGACAAGAGCAGCTACCGATTGGCTTCCCATACGTAAGACGCCCTTTCTAACTGAGAATCAAGCAGCGCTGTCCCTTTGGCTAAGACACGACTAGTGAAGTCCCGTTAAGAAAGACAAATGTGTTTTATAAACAATCGGCGCTCTCCTGATGTTCGTGTTATGGCCAATCGGAAGGAAAGTAATGACGAAACTTGCCGGGCTACTTTTGGTTTTGTCATGGGAAATCGTTGCTTTATCTCTAAGCGCCTACTCCAGTAACTCGAATATCGTTTTACGTAATCTGCCATAATGTATTTTTTTTTTAGATACAATTATCGTCATCAGTGCTTCGTTAGCTGACCTCTCACTTTATCTTTTTTTTTTTCCAATTTTTTTAGCTAAATATTCAATGACGACATGCGCATGTCCAAAGCTCATCAGCGCCACAGCCGCGTTTTCAGCTAGATCTGAAGAACTGTGCGAATTTTCAAAATGTATGTAACACCTGTCCTAAGTGTGTCAGTAGAAAACGCTAAAAAATATTTGCGTTACAAACTGCAAGTTAAATAATAATCACATTAGCAATAGTGACGGTGGTTAAAATTAATGATCGGCGCGTGTCTCCTGTACGCCAACCAGCTTCAACCAGTGACTTGCAAAAATGTCATATGTAATGAGCCCACATTAAACAAAAAAAGATCCTCAAATCCTTTAGGTTTCCATATCTACAGGCTGACAATGCGAAGAGAACCACCGAATGTCTAACGACTCTGTGTTACATGAACAAAAACCACAAGTGATCAAATGAACGACCCTTATGATTCGCAATTAACAATAAAGAATCCTAAAAGAGACTCCGTCTAGGGATTGTCTTCGTGTAAGCTTTACGTCTTACTTCTTACGGCACGGTATTTATACCCATGACAAATCTGAGTCTTATCGATCTATCAAATACAGCGCTCATGGTTATGTAAGAGGGACCGGGACATTGATAGGCGACGAATCCTCTTACGAATATACCTCTTTTGCCGCGGTTCGGAGTAAAAAGAAAACTAATATTTCGATAGGTGGCACACTTTTTTATACCTACTAGTTCACTATAAATCATCGTCACCGAATTTTCGTCCCCAGCCAATACTTCTCGTTATTTACAGGTATCCAATAATAAGGGCGCGTCTTCGACCTGCTGCTTTTTGAAGCATACGGTTTTGAAATCAATAGATCGTTCTATGTGTCCATCTTTAATCCAACCGTAAGAAAAGTCTCTTAAACGGTCTCCAAAGCCGTTTTTTGGCCGGCGCTCTCAGTTACTATTTTTTGATTAGAATCTGTTGCTTTTTGGCTTGCGCAAATTCTGGCTTATTACAGAACTCAGAACTTTAAGTTATCGAAAGCTATAACCCTTTTTTCGGTCATGATTTAAATACGTAAACGTTGTTTGAACGTGTCAAGAGCCCGTAACCTTAAAAACTAGTATCCGACATGCGCTGAGGAGATGGAGGCAAATTATCCAATGTTGTTTATGTTGCTGCTAACGCAGAGAATTGATTATTTAAGAAATACCTTCCCTAAAAAGGAGTAGGAATGGATTTTTTGGAACAGCTGGAAAACCTGTTTTCCAGCTTACAGAGGACGCCGTCAAATGTTGTTATTTTTTTTGACTTGGGAAATGATTCAGTCACCTTTGCCACTTCTGCCTTCACAAAGCGGTTGCAAGTGAACGCATCAGCAATTTCCGGTGTGCAAAAGACTCTCAAGATTCGTGTTTCGAAAAGACTTCGAGATAATGTCCTAAACAAGAAAAGCCCAGCTTTTAGAGTTCATCGCCCATATTTATACAATTAACTTAACATTAGCTAGCTCGGAGGTGGTACAACATAGACGGCTTGGGTTGTGTGGCTTAAGATCAATTAGTTGGCCAAAAATGGACATTCTTTTAAAAATATGAAATGTAGGTTTTACTTAAATGAACCCTCAGGGAGGCATCCTTCAGCTTCAGTCATACGCGTTCCTATTTTAAATAACATAGAGATGAGGACCCTAGCGGCGAGGCTACTTAGTGCGTGTCTCTCGCTCTACTTGTTTAAGACTATTGAGGGTTGCCATTAAGAAAGGTCTATATTGACACCGCACTGAACTATACACACTATACAGTATCGCTTGTTATTTTTCCACATTCTTCTGTATCCTATGTTTGCCGATTCCCTGAAGGGACGTCTAGAATTGATAGCAATGTAATCTCTGCCCAATGATAATCAATATGCGGGGTGGTTAAGAAAGTGGCAAAACACTGAACAGACAATCCGAAAGTGACATTTCCTCATTGCTGCAATTGTTTTGGATCACCTGCGAGGCTTTCTGACTACGCTTTTTTGTTTCCTATATCTAATTAGCGTATTTTATTGCGTACCTTGAAATGAGGTCTCGTTTGCTTCTAATATTAAACTTTGGCCTCGATAAATCCTGGAACTTAAAAATGCCTAAATTGTCGTTGTTTGGTTTGCCTATTAAATTTACGCCGTTTTGGCATTATGCTCGTTACTAGATATACCCAGCCTCTGCTCACATGGCAAGCAGTACCCTTTGGCCACCTCAACGTGGCAAAGCTGTCTTTCAGCTGAGTCGGCGTCGACGTCTTCGTTTCGCCTTTGTCCGAATAGTGATAAAGCGCAGTTAGACGCACTTGAAACCGTTTAAAAATAAATTTATTACTTCATATGGGACAGATCGCACTGTGCCCGTCTTGAAATAATTGGTCTACGAACACTCACTCTGGATCCGTGCAAAAACCCGTACCGATCTGATCTGTGTAAGAAATACGTGTGGTTTTTTCGTCGTTAGCACAAGTAGTTTATTTGTATCTATTTTTATTATCAGATACTTTAATTGTAACCAGTCAAAAAAACTATATATATATATATATATATATATATATATATATATATATATATACATATAACTTATCGCAAACGCTCAGTTTGAAATTGTAGTCAAGATCTGAGCACTGACTTAATGCTTTGTGATGTTCCCATAGATTATAGTTAATGAAAGTACTACATATATTTTATTTCATTCGTCTTGCCCGAGCGCAGAGTTACAGGCGCTCTGTTTCCTATATAAAATATGTCTTTTTCTGCTATGGAACCTCAGCGAACTAAAAAGGATTTCCTCAGAGAAAGGACTGCGACATCCCGTTGCCCTAATGTGTAGTTTATCACGTTAGAAGCTAAGCACTTGTTCACAGGCAATTAAATGATTGATTTTGTGCTGTATCCCAAGTACAGATGTCACACCTGGGACTAGAGGCTTTGAAGAACATGAGATCCATTGTTTTTAATTACCGTAAATAAGTTCTGACCGCGTGTGTGATCGGTCGATTTGATGCTCATTCGTGTTCTAATTGCACGTACAAAAGCCCGCGGATGAACCCCCTACAGATCTGCAGCTAATGTTGTCATTACTGTCGTTGTTGTTGCTGCTGCAGACGTAGACAACACAATGTGCGAGTTTTCGCTTTCGGCTTGTTTTTGTGTGTGACACAGACCTATAGTTTCCTTGTACTGCCTCTTCTGTTTATATTAGGTCCTTATACCATATAGATATTATAGGCATCAAATAACGTTCTAAATATCCACGGATGTTTTGCACTTAAGGAGACGACAATTATAAGGGATACGAGCGCAAATTCATGCAAAAAGCCCGTGCTTCGTTACCTTAAATTGCTATGGGTAGCGGCGCTATAGCTGTCGTTCTTTTGTCGGCTGGCTCGCCACGTCAAAGTTCACCGACACAAGAAAAAATAACACTACGTTTTATCCATTGCTGTTCCGCTTAGAATGTGACTGCTGAAAATCGTCAACCTGCTATAGGCCAATAGTTCTGTCCTTAAATTGAATAGGGCAAAATCAAATTTACAGCGAGTTACTTCTTTCTTTCCTATTATCTGCTTTGAGCCAATTTACTCGAATATTGTATATTTTCAAAAACTGAAAATGCCTAAAAAATGTGGTGTGTGAAACATTAAACAGTCGACGCTAACAGGAAATATAGGGTTCGCAAAAGGGTCTAGAGAATCCACATGGTTACAAATTGTACCGAAAGTACATATTTATTGTCCGTCATTTCATAATACTAGGCGTAAGAAAAACACAAAGGAAAATTATGCAGAAATATATCGTCATCAATGCTGGTCCAGTGGCCTTGGAGATGGGTGTCAGTGTTTCATGAGATGTTACTTAAGCTAATGGTTATTACGGAGAAACACAAAAAACAACCTATTCTGGTCGTTTGAACGAATTGTCCACTGCGCGATTACAACACAATGAAGGCTACGATTTGCCTTCGAGGTCGAGTACATCGTCAATGTTTGCCGACGTCTATCGAGTCTGCGGCTCGACTGCTAAACTGAGCAGCGATTGTAAGTTCTGAGTTCCCCTGAGGGAAATGTTAGGCACAATTTTTGACCGTACCATCGCGTACCATGTTTGTATATGAAGATACTCAAAAGCAAGATTCAGTAGTAGCAAATATCAACCACGAGCACCAATTGAAAACTGGTGTCGGTCGATCGCTAGCTAATTAAATCTCCGATTGTAAATGCATATTGATAAGGAGGGTTCCACTTCGAACCCCCCGTACGCTCGAATGATTACTCCAAATCGAAGTAACGATATGAGTCACTTCAATTGAACGTATGTTGCAGGTAACGTTCGAGTTGATCATTACGAACAATTCGTTATTGAAGATCATGTTTTACTGTTCAAGTGTTTGACGTAAACGTTCGGTTTCATTGAAACGGTACTCGTTGCCCTCGCGACTTTTCCTGGTGCTTCTTCATCTGCTACTCCATTGACGTTTGCTCAATATTGCCGATTCACAATCAGGCGGGCAATATGTTGTTATTTCTATATGCTAAAATAATATCCTATCGTAAAAAATGATTACGCAATCACGCCCTGACTCTGGCTAACTATATCGCACCGTCGCTATAAATAATGCTCACTTTTCAGTGAACGTCCGTAAAGATTAGTATGATACATTTGTATCGACCTTTACCGCCGATAGAGTTCTTTAAAGCTTATACATTACAAATATACGCACAGTAATTAGATTATATATCCATATTTAATTTTAACTAGGATACATACTAGTTATGAATGTAATGATTATCTCCGAACCAATAAACACGGCAAAAAGTTAGCTATCGAATAGGAAGGGAAAGTACCGGCAATATTGTTATATTATATTATTATATATAACTTACTATGCACTATTCACACCTATCAGAGTAACTATAAGCATTGGTTAGGTAGGTAACTAAGCAAAATTGGTTCCGTGTAAGCGTTATAGCGCGAGACAGAAGTTACCTGTAATTTCACTTATGGGCTAAGGCTAGAAATGACTTTTAGTTGTATCGATAGGGTAACTTCTCTTAACAAATCTGTTTCAGCTTGCTTGTTTGGTCTTCTGTAGACAAGGGCACGACTAGCCGCCTACTGACTGACCTACGCTGTGTTTCGGTCCAGGAACCAACGAGAAATAACTGCAAATTTGTCTGAGCGATCAGAGTTCAATCATCTCACTCACTTCTGATAAAGTTGTCTCTAAGACGCCTCCAAGCGATGCGATTCGCGGACGCGGATAATGAAGAAGCGGTGAAAACCTATTGAACAAACATAGAAACAAGATGGCAGAGTTACGTCAAGTTAAAAGGATAATGGATAGAGTACATTTGTTTTCATCATGTTGTTTCACTTGTGTTAAACAATGAACCACAGGCTGGTCAATGAGCTACATTTTTGAGTGCCCCTCGTTGGCTTACGTACGTGTAACTTTGCTTGAGGGTATTCAGTTCATGCTCCTACGGTCCAGCCGTCGCTACAGACGTATAGAAAGATTGCAGCGTTAACAGCATCAATTGCCGGTTTCAATGTAACCGGTAAGAATATTTCGTACATGAAATTTCCGTGTGCGGTTCGCTTTAAACGACTGGATGGGTTATGGCCGCCACCGTCGCCGCTAGTGAATCACCTGTGTAACGGAGCGTTACAATTTAAATCAATCGCTGATTGATGATTCTGCCGAACGACAGGAACGACCAGAAGCTGAGACTGTCTCCTGGCAAGTACAAGTAAGCGTAATTAGGACGAAATGGCGCATATATGGCGCATTTAATTCAAGGTCATCAGTTCTGCCAATAAGAAAGAACATCGTGGAGTACATCGTATATAGCTAATGCTCTGCAGTGCTAGATTCTAACACGCCTGTGTTAGTGAGTGTGGGTGTGTCTGTTAAAAAAAAAAGAACTGAACCGGTCTTATTCATACGAAATAGTTCCCATCTTAGAAGTGTCTTTCGAAATTGCTCTAGCGTGACAAGTGAGGCTTCGTTTCGCCGAATGTTCATAATATGACAAATATGCGACCTCACTACGAGCAGAAATTACTTCCGTAAATGTTTGCCCTGCAGTGAATGCAATGGCATCGATATCGATGTCCTACTCTTTCGAGCAACGTCAACAGCGTATGTATGATGATTCTAATTTGCCAGTAACAGAATCATATCCGGGGAAAGCGTGCCAGTGCGCTGGAAGAACATCGATGCATGTCTTGCGATCCGTATGTAGCAAGTAATACATACAGCATACAGTCTTTCATGATTCAGTTTTATACTTCGTTTTTTCTTTACTTCTGCATTGCAAGGGTTCAGACAAAACGTCACAGAGCAGGATTAAAATTTATTCATGTAAAATGTAATTGAATGTCGTCGCAAGGGACGCTCATGGCCGAAGGCAGACATTCTTCCTCGAAAAGCCTTACACTAGTCCTGAACAAATGCGCCTTTATGTAAGGTCTAAAAAGCTTGTTGTCCCATTCAGGCTATTGCTGAATAAGAACATTTGAAAAAGAAGATCTCTGGACCATGTTATACTCAACCAGCAACAGCATCAGCGGGACAACCCAACCGAGTCATACTAATAAGGACCAAACACGGCAAAGATCCATTGCACGGCACTGCCGTGCAGGCCGAAATCGGTTCTGTCGTTGAGAACGTTGGCTATAGACTAATGGATCGTGCAACGAATAGTACGTCTGTGTTCATCAGGTAACGAGGAAGCCATAAACAAAGCTGGTCTTTTTACGACATCTCTCATGTGCTGTGTTCTAAAGGCCTCCTGAAACACCAAGGCGCCCTCATGAAACCGAAGACCTTTCCGGGAGCAGAGCTCCGTGTCGTAGCATAGAGCAACGCGTTGATCAAGCAGCCACCGTTAACCACTACTGACCCAGTTCCTTCCTGTTTCCTCTTGAACGCATAAAGGCATAGGCACTTGCGTGGCATACTTATATGAGAAATATTACCTACGCAGAATTATCTGTCAACCACAGTTGCTAATCAAGTCCCGCCGCAGATCATTGCAGAATACGGTGATTCGATGACAACACACGCAACCTGATTATGGGGCCTAGTCCCTACTACGTCCTGAGTGGGAAAAACTAGACGAATCAGACCCGTCGGATCCTTTCCCTACGTTCTCTATATGAAATTGTCTAATGAATGTAATTGTTCGTAGTGTCATTGCCCTGCGGTGGACTGCAATAGTAGTGGAGGTAACACTTCAATACCGCGGTGATAGCAGACTGTTAAGAATATAAGTTTTATTGAATAATGGCAATGTTATAGTCCGTACCTTGTATGTGGTCGTGTGGCAAGAGGAAGAGACCCCAGGTTTTTCTGCCCATTTTTATCTGTCATAACTGTCGCTTATATAATTATACGAACATTGTGCGTACTTCTATAAGCATTAATCGAATAAATGGTATTAAAATATGATGAAGGGGTTAAGCACACGTTATTTCTGGTATGCCCGTTTTAGCTTCTGGGCGGAGAACCTATTACGTCAGAATATGTAGGGGAATTCTGCCTATAACAGATGAAATTTCTCATTAATTTAGATTAGCGTAACGGAAAATGAGCGATCTTAGATCCCAGGCCTCATTCCAAGGTTATGCACTTCAGGCCGCGCATAGGAACTTGATCTTCCTGTTCAAAGCTTTAACTAGCTTTAGCAGGTGATGGCCGTCTATTGATTTCTTGTATATTTTCTGTATATACACGAGAAACGTTCGGGATCTGCAACACCTAGATGCTTCCCGCTACTTAAAAGGTTGTCCTCATTTTGTTATTATCAAATATATGAAACTCACTCGAAAATTATCCTAGGCTCATCTATCGGCGGTGCGATGCTAAGCGTTGTAAAAGGGTCCCTTCAACATTGCAGTTAGGACAGCAGTATGTTTTAGGTCGTGAGTACGCCTCTGACTAGTTCAAAGGCAGCAGCTTCTTTCTGTTATTCAATGATGATTATTGAAGCTACATAAGGCATATGTCATAGGTATCGAGCTGAATTATTCCGGTTGCGCTACGAAAAACAGTATCTTAAAACTAACCTTTGATTCGAGCTCTTCATTCTGTCGTTAGTTGGTTTTTTATCTTCTTTATTTGTGATCTCTTCTCTATTGAAACATTTGAAAACTTGCAATTCCATGACTTTGTTCCAAAACGAATTATATCCAGTAGTGTGGATTTATTACAACTTATTTTGCAGGAAGCCTTAGAATGTTATAGCGTCGCAACGATTTTCATGTATAATTTTCAGTTTACAGAATCCATTTGACCATTGACCTTAATTTAAGTAATGTTTTTTTATTTGACTTTCGATTAATAATATACATGTCTTTGTTATTAAAAAGTAAACAAAGATTATTAATAGGGTAGCGCTCCGTATGTTTCAATGGCTCTAAAAGCTAGATTTGTCGCCAGTTCACCAATAATAGATGACACAAAGGAGAAGCTGCAGAAAGGTTCTAACTAGAACGTACCTTGAGACGCCCTTGTCAACCAGCGATACGCGGGCCCGTAAAGCTGTTACGTAGATTTTTTAGACCCATGGCTAAGAGACAAGCTGGTTCTAGAAAGGGGACCTTTGACCTGAGAAAAATCTTTAAATATTTCCGTTGTCTATTCTATGCACGAAACTCAAGTCAGTATATGCGTATACCTGAAACCGATTGGATATTCTGTACACGCTTCAAAAGCTATCCATTGCTATCGCTCGGATGATTAGGAAGCATCATAGATAGGTAACTCAATCCCCGTAACACAAGGTATCAATTTAAAATACTACGACCTTCTTGTCTGACGTCTAACGAAGTATTTCTGCTGCTTTACGGCTTATGTATAGTGATTGATTTCATTGACTCAAATGTTTCATGAGCATCACTTATTGCTTATATTCCACAAGAGAAAAAACGGTGATTCTGTTCGTTTCCAAACTGGTTCATAGCAGGGCGGCTGGACGTAGAGGGGGCTGCATCCTTCGAAAAATGTCTTCGAGTACGCGTGTCTAAATTTGAGTTTTATACATATATTTTTTTCTATTTCTCTAAATAACTTTTCGTCGAAGGCACCTTTTCGATAAGATATATGGTTCAATTTATTATTACGGTTGTGGTTCCTTTCTTCGTTTGTATTTTATCAACTCGGTTCTTCTCTATTACAATGTATTATTATCAACGTTCTTTGTGTTGCTCTTCGACTCCACCGCCGACGCTCTGCAAAGGCAATTGACGTACCCTGGTTTTTTTCATAGGATTCATGTGAAAGGCCGACCACCCTACTACCCAGTTAAGTATTATTGCAAAAATAAGCACCAGCCTGTACATCGTCCTCGGACGCCTCCGTGGCGGCATTTCTCCGAGGGGGTGATATTTGATCGAAGCTCTCGACAGTTTCGCTTCCATTACACTAAACCTTTGGACAAGAAAAAGTAACGTTTGTCCTTGTAGCTTTTTTAGAACTACAAAAATAAAACGTTCCGATTCACTGTATTCGTACTGGAATCGTTGCCAAATCTTGAAGTTGAAAAGTTGACATTAAAGCACCGAGTCCCACTGACGTCTAGATATTGTAGTTCGTAGAAATGATCTGATCTGGGTTCTGATGAGATCTCGGCAAGAGATTGCATTCACTCTATGTACTGTTAAACACTTTTGATCTACTCATTATTAGACGATCGTTCGGATTAAATTGATACTACTGTTTCTTCTTTCCGATAGTTTTCGTTGAGAACGAGCTTTTTCCGTGTACGTTATGCCATAAGGGCTCTCGTACGTTGCTGCAAGGGAAAACCTTCTCGCGGTGGCGCGTGAGCCTGCCAGCCAATAAGGGTCAACTGTTCAAGGTACTAATATTGAAGTGGAGATTTTTACAAATTGCTTCATATAACTTTCAACTGATTCCGCTTCTATGTTTACGATGCTACAGCAAAACAATTAGCACGCATAAACGGACTATGAATTATATACACAAAAGAGAAATGGCATAAGTCACCTTATGGTAATATAACAACAAGGTAGTAGAAATGAAACGGTAATTACCGCGATTAGTAACGATCAAAATCGTTGGCGGCACCCATACGCGTCGTCGACTAAAGAGCAGAAGAGTGATTAATTAGTATTTGATCGTTTTTTTGAAAATCCTTGAAAAGGGACAGAAGTTTTTCGATGACCAGGACTTGAACTTGAGATTCGTTTTGTACTAAAAATGCTTTTGTAAATTAGTTCATGATCGAATATGAATTTTGTAAGTTTGTGCCCAAAACATTTCCAAATAATATCAGAATCATTGATATTCGCTATTCGACAAATAAGGCTGATATACTTATAGCTATAGACTTTTTGTGGGTCCAGTACCACATATCAAGAAGTATTTATGAACTAAATTTCTACGTACAACTATAAAATGCTCACAGCGGGAATAACTTGAAGTGAGGAGCACAAAAGAGTTAACTTACCCGCAAACGTTTTCTTGATTTCAATCCTAAGTGACTTTTTGTTTTCCAATGATGCGCGTACAGCGCTGACAAATTTGCGACAATAAACTGATTACGCGCGTCAGTGGGGTCGGTATCTTTGAACGTTGATTGTATATTGTGTACATACGTATCCAATATGAAGTTCGTACAAAGTACATATTTCTCTGTGCTCTAGCAATGCAGCGAAAAAGATGTTGCTGGCTATTCGAGGCACACTAGTGCTTATCATGATAAGCGAGCATGCCCAAAATGCAAGTGCGTTATCGGTACCAGACGAATTCTGGTCGGATTGTACCTACCGCTACCGAGAGCCTTGAACGTAGCCATTATTGCTGAGCGTCTGAAGAGTTTCCGAAAAGCTACTGGAGATGGCGACTAAACAGATTGTCTCCTTCGACACCTCAACGAGAGTCCGAATAGTGAATGCTATGAAAAATGATGTCTTAACGACGGAAGGGTCTAGTGAATCTTTGAAGCTTCGTTTGTTAGTACTAGCCTTGATATTTAGAAAACTATCATAATTTGCGGAGTTTGTAGATGATGATGATGCAAAAAATACACCAAACGTTTCTCGACCGAAACGATGTCGTACTAAGATGATAGTTCTAGGTGCGCCACATTTAAAATGAGGTCCGAAATCTTATACGGGATCGTATAGTCTGGTAAGTAATTTAAATCGTAGCCAATGCCTGCCATTGATAGGAAGTAGGCCATTATTTGTAGGCCTTTTTCTACAATTACGTTAATTTGCATCATTTACTGTTCATTATTAAGCTATTCATCCTAAAAGAAAAATGAGAACACGTTACAATGCTTATATTTCGGCAAGTTCTTAGAGTCTTAAAATCACTCTCCGAAATGAGAAAAATGGCCAGGTACAACACGTCGTACTGCGTACATTTGGGATGAGAATGCAAAATCCAAACGATCACTTTAGCCCTTTAGTTCTTTCAAAGACGTAGGCTATTTTTGGGTGAATGTCCAAGCACCTATACGATTCGGCCCAAGCTTTGATCAGGCTTACTCGTCCTACCATCAGACGAACGTGGCAAATTCCTCTGAGCCATGATACATCTGAGCAGATTGGTTGTATCAGTTTTGCTTTATCAGAGTCCTTCAAATCATTCTTATTTGACGAGTGTTCTAATTATAACAGACAAGAAAAAGCGTTACTTTACCTATATAAATTTAGCTTTCCGACGATTTAGGCGAATCACCTTAGCCTGTTGAGAGTGGAACATCAGAGAAGCGTCACATACTGAGGAACAGCTCCGATCATTGATTCTCACTAACCATACTAGAGGAACTATTATATATCGAATTAGATTAGAACAGGTACAATATTTTCAAATGACAAAAAAATCGTTATTTACTGATGAATACCTCCTTAATTTCTGCGCTTGTCAGACACCGTTGCTACCAAGATCTGTGCCCACAGTGAAGCTCATTATTGGTTCGGATAAAGACCAATTAGGACAACGAAAACAAGTTAGATATTGTACGGACGAAGCTTAGCAGTTGCTTACCAACCTGTTTATCAGCATAGAAAATTGTTGATAATGAGTATTTCTATGCATCATGCAAACTTAGAAAGGTTGTCCTTTCACCTCTTTGCAGCGGTCTCACCGAGCTAGAACAGAACGGACAACCCACCTTAATCCAGGAGGTCTACCGGACAAAACCACTATTTTGTAGCCGAGCCACTCTGTTGATGAGTAAAATATTCATTTCTGTCATTATGGAAAATTATCCCATTTTTACCGTCGCAACATTAACAACAGCCGAGAGCTTTGTCTACTGTAGAGATAATTGCTGGTATCTGGGTTTTTTAAAGATGTGTGGGCGGACGGAAACGGTACGTGCGCCTCAAAAAATGCACTTTATCTGTGCGCGAAAATTCCATAATGACTTTGGCAAAATGGACGAAAGGGGCCGCATTAATAATTGGCCTTTCACGAAAATCATGTTGATGGAACTTACAAACGAAAGTGGATAATTGCTACCAAGTAACAATTTACAGCATGAGATTACTTTTGGGGACTTACTTCAGCGCTACCTTCA
Organism: Varroa destructor; assembly: GCF_002443255.2. Lineage (NCBI taxonomy): Eukaryota > Metazoa > Arthropoda > Arachnida > Mesostigmata > Varroidae > Varroa > Varroa destructor. The sequence continues at coordinate 46,139,537 of NW_019211457.1, read as the reverse complement.
ACGAACAGATTTCTGATAATTTCTGCTGGGGCCGTAACCTTTAACCTTCTGCGCGTTCAATAGAGCTCTGTGATTTGATTTTTTTTTTTTTTGTTTTAGTAAAGACATTTAGTCAAGCCTAGATAGAACTGTTTCCAGCAGCCGAAAGTGACATAGGGGACCTCGATGAACTTGTGCGTAATTGCGGTGGCAGCGGCCGTTTTTATTAGGGGACGGCATGGTTTTTACAAGCACTAGTGCATGTAGCAAATAAGGAGCAAGATACGATCCTTGAATAGTTAAAATACCGTTTTGAAGGTTTACTGGAAAAACTTCCCATAAATCAAGCGAGATCCACCTTGGTTAGATCTCTAGTCGGGGTAGGTTCTTGACACCATATTTTTTTGTTGAGGAGATTCCGATAATTTGTTCATATACAAAGAATAGCAAACGATACCAGGAAATCGTTTGCTGGAACTGTTTATGAGATTTAAATAATAGCAGGCAGCGTTGAACAGATCTGTTTCATGAACATCTTTACCAAATTATAGAGCATTTGTTCCTTCCAAATAAAAGTATACCGACATAACTTTAGTAACCGTAATTAGCTCAAATTTTCCTTAGGAAAATTACAAACTTCAGGACCTTGATAAAATTCATTGATGTTCTTCATTTGCTTTTCGCAAAGCTTCAAGCGCTGCCTCTATATTTAGCTCCTTACGAATTAGTAGTTGACAGCGTATCTCATTTGGTATATGTCCGTTTTGGGCCTATTGAGTAACGTCCTAAGGTATACATTGGTGTCCTGCTGCCGAAGAAAACCCAGTCAACCATACAATAGGAAAAAGTGCATTGATGAATTCATTGTTTATAACATATATACAGGAATTAATTATAGAGTGCGCTAGAAAGTTCATTATTTATCTGCGATTTGAAAACGAAAATTATTCAGTCTTCTCGGTAGAAGTATTATAAATCACGATATACTCGAATCTTAATTTAGAAGTACGACTATTATATTTTTAGAGCTGCTGCTGCTACTACAGATAACGGGGAATTAGAAAATTATTTTAAAAAACGAGAAGTTTTTTATTCTTCCTCTCCACTGGAATTATGTAAGAAGCCATAAAAATTTTACACGAACTCTCTTCACGTTGTGTTCACAACAACGTGATGTCCGGCGTGATGTATAGACTACTGACAGAGTATTTAGTCCGGCTCGTTAATTCTGAAAGACTTTTCTCTTCGAAGGGTTCGGTTTGATATTCGGATCGTGTCATACGGCCATTTGTTGGCATACGTACTCACGCTCAGTCTAAGAAGCAGAAACGATGTTCGTTCGAGCCTCTAATAATAGAGATGAAGCCGAATAGACCGAAGTAGTAGGTACCAAAGTGGCCGTATAAAACCATAATACAATTATTTACAGGTCCGTTCACGTTTTTTTTTTTTCCGCTCTTCCGAACGACGACGGCGAAGTGTCTGTTTGCCATAATAACGTCTCCCTCACTGAGGCGTTGCGATGGCTAGCTCGGAAAAGGTAGTGCCAAATCACCATGAATCGTTCGTCATCCGCTTCGAAAAATGTCGTCGTTTCAGCCTCTTTTGGCACCACATCTAACGGGGGCTGAGATTGCTGCGTCAACGACCATTACTGCGTAGAGTAACCGTGACCGATTCGTTCAGACGAGCCGTCCTCCTAAAAGTGCACAGCACGAACGAAGCCAGTTGTCGCTTCCTGATGAAACATAAAATCATGGAGAAAATTCAGCATGTTTTGTTTATAATATGGTTATACGTATTTGCTATTTCTTTTATTATTTATGTTATATGTATAATGGTGTTATTAGTGATGATAATGAAGCTGCTGGCGGCGGTAATACGCGACACGAACAGGAGACTTCATGTGAGCATGTTATTGTTATAAAGGATCGAGCAAAAGATGAAATTCCGTCGCAAAGAAACGCCTGGCTGTGATAAACTGTCTGAAAACGAAAAAAAAAAAAAAAAAAAAATGTAAGAGATGAAACGCTGTGATACTCTAGTGGCTATGATAGATCTACAACATCACTCAGAGACTGGTATCGGTGATGCTAGCATTGTATGATTTCTTTCGTTCTATCAAATACATTACCCTTCTAGTAATAAAGGAGACGTTCGTATCTTGTTGCCTATAAAAGAAAGATTAGTATAATCCCTTACGAATGGTTTTCGCTGCTTGCAAAATAAATTTGCTCTATATTTATTTAATGATAATTGTAAGCAGTGTTCGCCGGCGACTGACAACTAAAATAAAAGTGCTTTAAAACCTTTTGTCTAAAATTGTGCGATAAGTAATGGTCTAGAGAGAGAGAGAGAGAGAGGGAGGGAGGGAAAGAGCCTATGAAGCGTATATAGTGAGCCACAGTTTATATCGAAACAAAGGGGTTACGGGAAATAGAAATTTATGGAGAAGTTAGTGAAGTGGAATAGTTGATGCGTTATGTGAGTGTATCACAGACTTGGTATTTTAGGCCATATTCAGTGGCATAATCCTAAATAATTGTATGACTTTTTCTGAAATTGAAGGTATCCTCTATTAGCCCAACAAAGATCTATCACAGGTTGTTAGAAGATGAAGAACTTCTAGTACCGTAATCCCTAGTTTATGTCATAAGTCAAAAAATATTTCACATCTAATTCGAGGTTATATAAGTGGTATTGGCAATATAACATTGTTATTATATCAAGTTACTGAAGTCCTTCATTTCAATTATTTGTAGGTTTAAATGTTTTCTCGGAGGTACGATCGCTTTGGAAGATTCAATAGCAGATCTTTTGACCGTGCCATAGACGACATTTTATCGAAAGTTTAACCAAGAATAGCATGATATTTACGCGTATCGTTGTTATTTTTGATTACTGCTCATCCATGTATTCAATTAAGTTAGCTTCTTTTTTCAGACGCACCGTTAAAGTAAATATATTTTACCAAACTATAGCAACTATCTAATAACAATAGTTATTACGGACACTCATAACCATATGTGCTAATATTTATCGGCCTCTGCTTTTATTATTCGCACAATTTTTTTCATCATTTTCTAAATATCTAATTAGAACAATTTCTATCGTATATATATATATATATATATATATATATATATAGACAGCCAAACGGCGATCGCATAGGCAGTTACTTTACTTTGAAGGGAGATATTGTAATCGAAAATCTCACTAGTGTTAATCCTATCACGCTATTGTCAGAGCCTCAGGGGTTTAGTATGCCTGTTCTCAATGATTACCGTCTTTCTAATAGAAAAGCTGCCGTCTGTTGACAGTCGCGAACACTCCCTTCCGCAACAAAGATACTGGCCGAACATAAAAAGATCAAAAACTAATAACAATACCCGTAAACGTTTATCATTCGATGACAATAATGAAAAAGAGTCTTTGCTTACACAAATATACTCAACTCAACCAGGCTAATGATATGTAGGCAGATATATCATTTTGCTTAATTTACCCTTTAAAAAGTACTTAATAAATTAGCGACATGCTACTTGGGACGAACCTTAGTAAGCTTCGCTGGCGTTCCTTGAGATGTAGCATAAAAACGTTTATGACAATTAAAAAAAATGATTGCTTCAGGAATCGAGGACAATGATAGGTTGTATTTAAACCTTCGACAAATACGTATTTGTGGTTCTGGCGCACTTCACAACAAAATTAAACCCGAACAGCTTTCCGCTGCCCGATTAATCCGAGTACAATTATAGCAAGCACCTCTATATGGCTACTAATTCTAAATCTTCCACATTGACGGATAAATAATAAATAAAAAATCGCACAGAAGTAGATAGACTAATAGCATTCGTTTCTCTTCTTGGAAAAAGTTTGTCTTCTTTTCAGCGCCTTGCTAGATAAAAGTAAGTTTTGTTTTTGCTGTTTTGTCTATTACACACACAGGAACCGTGACGGGGTGAAAATACGGTGACGTTCCCTATTTGACCAGGGCCCGTATCAGAGGTCGAAAATGCTTTCCAAAGACCCCGCCTCGAAGGTCGAACGGGTGCTCCCTAGTGCAGTTCGATGTCCACAGAATCCAGCATTGCTGTCTTTCGGAGCAAATCTTTCAGAGCTTGAGCGGCAATACCCGGCGCCCGAAATGCAATAATTTAAAATTTATCATTCAACTAGTGTTTCGACGTCGCTTAAGGGACAGGACATCGAAGATACTATATCGCGGATTACACTTGCGGGCCGTGTTTCATCGTTGAGGTGCCACGTTTTAGGTTGAACATCAATCGTTCAAGAAAGAAATAAAGTTGATCACAAAAAGTGTGGGTCCGTAAAAATCTCATTGCTGGAGATTTTAGATTGATGATAAGGTTTTCCCTATGAGAAAAAACCGCTACCATAAGTGCAAAGATTGTAATTTCCCCGAACGACAGACCGATAATGGTATTGCCGTAGCGCAAATGGTTTTGCTATGCGTTCATTCAACCAGCGTAGAATACTTCCTAGAAGCTTGTAATAAAAAATAGGGAAGGGCTTCGAAACTTCCAAGCATGGGATTAAATTGGCTACGCTTTAAAGAGCATGGCACTCCGCTTGAGCCGTTTGGCGGACCTCCGACGGCGGACCGAGTTTCGACGACCACTAAGTTGTACCATCGCTGTCGTTGCAAGAAGACGGCGCAATGAATCAGGTATCGAATATGCTCGTCTTAACGAGCGCATAGTCGACAAGTAAACCGTTAATGCTATGTTATCGATTCAGGTCACTACGGAAACATCATTATGAGAATATTTGTTTTATACAGTTTTGTACAGTTCCTTCTCCAACGCTGCGAAACACTTGAGGTGTAAAAGAACCTACCTAAACGTGGCTATCTTCAGCCACCGATACTTTCCTTTAGGATACTTTTTAATAAAGTGTCTTTTGACCTTTTTGTACGCGATGGAATGCACGGCCAATGCGAGGTTCGGAAGCTTTTCGTACGATCTGTAACAGACATAATCCATCTACACGTAGCTTTTAGCTACGTCGCTGAGATCCGAATCGATCGTGACGAGCATGTTACCACTTTCGTACGTTGACGAAGCTTATATCTTCGGACATAAAAGCTGGGCTCCATGCCTCTCCGGTAACGCAAAGGGATCTAATGGCTGTGCTGTAATAACGATGGCTGGGCAAGATGACTACATTGGACAGCGTTATCTTTTGTAGGCACCAGACACCGGCAGACATAGTGGTCATTGATCATGATGAACGATGGTAGTTGCTCTTACGTGACACTGGAATAGACACTAGAGGTGCTAGTTGTAAATTGAAAGAAAAGCTGCTGTTCCCTTCTTACTCAACGGCTCTGGACTCAACATGTTGGCTCTCCAGGAGTTGGAAAAATTTGCGAAGGCTGCTTCCTTGGATTATTGTCGTGACGAGACACTGCAGGCTGATCAATTCCTAAACAGCGCCTTGGACCGACGCTGGTATGACCCTTTTCATATAAGAAACAGCTTTGTAACAGAATTTTTATCGTGAAAAATGCCGTTACCAGACGTCTTCGCTGAAGCAGGGCCACAGAACTTCAACCTTCCTGGTGTGAAAGGCTTGGCTGAGGTTCTTATGCGTTATTCCTTGGAACGGCTTTTACACTTTTCTGCTCGTTGCCGCACACAAAGAACGCTGATGTTGGAGCTAGTTAAATCGAAGTCAGCCGTAAGCACAATGGTCTTGCGGAAAAGCCCGGTTGGCTTCCATATATCGGCTTGTGGAGCATGCGCAGTACCCGTTCGATTGCGAATTTGCAGAGGATATGAACCCCAGCTTCATGAACGTTAAAGCAGTTAACGAAACTCGTGTTGTTTTCACAATCGCTACAATGACTACTGCCTCGCATTGTCAGCCGGTGATGTTATCCGACTTAACTTATTAAGAAGTTGACATGACCAGCCAACGAATCCTTCAGACATATTCACGCTACGATTATGGCCCCATATGCTCGTGCTGTCTCTGAAACAAAATTCGACTGTTGAAAGACAATGGACTCCGATTAAGTTTTCTACAGTAACTGCCATTACGGCATTTGATTTGGGAAAAGCCTGAAGACTCTCTGAAGAGGTTTTTCAGCTCAAGCAAGCCTACCCGATTTTCCTCCGACTTAGTAACTATAATAATTTGGCCATCCTTTAAAAAACAAGCTTGTTCGCCTGTGCCGCTAACTACATTTTCCGCCTCTCGACATACACCCTTCAGGCTGGCTATATCTAACCGACTTTGTTTCATGTTAAAAATATCTGGGCAGGTTTTAATAAATGATTCGGACATCATTTCGGCATCTAACGGCGACCTGGACATGACCACCGTGTGCTGATTTCATCGTAATGCTGAAGTGATGCATTATCACCCCCATTTTTATGATGATTAATTATTAGTTATATGATACGTTATCAGCATTATCTGTAGAGCCATTAACATTCGGCTTCTTGTTCCTGTGACTCATGGTTGAATCTCGGCTTCGTTCTGTTGTAGGACTTAGGCCCTCAGCAAGAGCAATCTTTTAACAGTTGTCCTATAGGGTTGATTGTTCCGTACGGATCTCCTGTTGCAGACGAACTAAATCTCTCGAGAAAAGAATGTTCTCAGTGCAATGAGTTGCGTAAATTCTCTGAAACGGTAAAAGAACAGCTTCTCGTTTAAGTACTCGGTAACTTCGGTTACATTTCGCTCATAGTCAATAGCTACTTTTTGTATTTGGCGACGAACGAACGGTAGTCCAATAAAAAGTTAACCTTGCTCACAAGAAAGGAAGTCAATTGATTTATTCCCATGCAAAGATGTTCTATCGAACTGTACACGGAGATCCGGAACGATGGCCAGCTATTATTGTCTGCCGAATGGAGAAATTACATGATGAAGCTAAATATTTTTTCGTTGTCGGAACCAACCGGTCGAAAATAGCTGCTGGTCATAAGAGATCAAAAAGAGGAGGCACTTTTTGTAGAAATTCGTTATTTGATTGAGACTACCTGCTTGTAGCAACTACATTTCTGTAGCCCAACCATGGCCACGATCTTAGTTTTCAAACGATGCCAGAATTTTTCAATGAAGTTTAGTGAACAAACAGTAGCGTTGTAAAGCCGAGTAAAAATATGAAAATAGAAGCCATTGAGTTCGTACAGCCGTATGTTACCTTGCGTCCAATATTTCAGTTGTAATATCTGTGCCATATGCCCTCGCTCATACGTGCAACTGAACGAGAGCGCTAAGTCGGCTTAATACGAATAGGTCTATTCTAATAACTATACGTGCATATTTTTACGTTACCTATATTTAATGATTATTTTTCCAAGGAACTCGACCGCATGTCTTTGAGCTCTGCTACGGAACAGAATAGGAAATGCTTTACTATTTAAGTTGAAGAACTTTCAATACGGTCAAGTATATGGTGACATTAGAGAATAATAAAATGTCTCTAAACAATTGGCGCCTTTGTACGCCTAGTAACAACACATTATTGCACATATATAATTAAATACATGACTGACATCGACCGGTTGGTAAACGCCGATCATATGTTTTTCATTTCTGCGTCAAGTGGGTAAGCTTCCACGTTACACACGGCTATCTACGTCGACATACGTATCGATACAGCGACGTCGCTCAGACGGAGAAAGGTACTGGAGAAAGGTGCAGTTGTATGTGTGCTTCATGGGTGGACAGACTGAACAACCAGCCCTCCAGCTATGTAGCGGCTTCGTTCTCCATCTACGGATAAAGGCAGATAAATCAACAGTTTACGGTCAAGCAGCGATAATAACGACCGCGATTGAGTGCTGTTTGTATCATTGATATGGCAGTCGAGGCAACGGCATCTAAATACGAACGGCAGTCAAAACCGCTATTTTAATCGAGCTACTATCTGATCGGACTTTCCCTCCAAAGCAGCAACAGGCATCTGTGCCCGACAACGGGAACGGAATAGCGGCTAGCAGCGCATTTTCCCTCTGGGGGCGCCTTGGCAGAGAAGCTGTAGAAATCTGCTGATGTCGTTTGGCGAATTGCGATACGCTGACAACAGCTGTGACCCGACGCCGCGATACCCGTGCATCCACCTGTCGGTTCCTCGGCGGCCCCAACGCCGCTGTTTCTGCTGCTGCACCCGCGCTAATCGTATCACTATGGTAAATCCGAAGTCGAACTCAAAAAAGATCATATCTCGATCTTCTATTTTGCAACCGCATATATATATATATAGAACCAAAACACGACCGAGAGAAGGACAGAAATAGAAGGAAAGAAGGAGCGTGAGACGACGCGAGGGAGAGCGGACGGCCAAGAGGTAAGGATGGGGATAACGCAGTTGGCGAGGGAAAGGGGATATAAAGGAATAACCGGAAAGAGATAATATAACAGGTAAGGAAAGCAAAGTCCGGAGGTAAATCGTGACGAGTTATTCCTTGGGTGAATATGATTGCATGATAGCCACAGATGAGGGCAAGAGAGAGAGCAGGAGCAACCATTCAGTTAGTTTAAGTGTGCTAAAATATAGCGATAAGGTAAATAAATAGAACCACATTATTGCATCATGAAGATAACGCAAACGAGCCAAAAGCGAATACTATTATCAGCAGCTACCGAAATGGCAGCTGCTTGGAAGTAACTCATCGTTTCAGAGATTACGGGCTATCCACAGCAGGAAAGTTCCTGTTTCTTGTTTTCGATAACATCACTGTCTATCCGTTTGTGAAACAGGAAGGTAGTGGCTTTCTTTAGCAGGAGAAAAAGTGTTACATGAAGATCCCTTTAGGATGCAGATGAGATTTAATCTTTTTTTTTCTTTTTTTATGGCATTCTACCTTATTAACCCTGTTCGGACGCTGTTCCTTCAGGAAGCATTTTTTTCGGCTAGATTTGCTGAGGTTTGCAGCTAGAAGACTTAAGCTCGCTTGATTAATTGGCGTAGGAAGAACATATTGCATAGAACACACGTTGATGCTGATTTAATGCAGAGATAACGATATTCACTCGTCTGCTCACTCGACGCTCTTGTTTGTAAACCATTCAGGTAAACCTCTCACAGACAAATAACATATTGCACTAACAATCCTTTCTGTATAAGGGTGAAGAAAACACGATCTCTTATAGATCTATTTCACGCTATATTGTCATCATGACATGGAACAGAGACAGTCAATGTTAAGTGACCATATGAACCCAAGTGATATTGAATGAATGTAGGATCTGAATTGTCAGAGATATCGGTAGCACTTGTTCTAAGCGGATAGTTATGGCCTTCGAACAAAGATAATATATATACAAGACAAATATAGTACCTTGTTTAGGGCTCTATGCCTTTGTAAGTGATGTTAGTATAGAGCCTGTGCCGCCGCAGTGAATGTCAAAAAATATAAAACAGTTCTATTATTGCGCATGAGTCTTTAATGCGATTTTTTTCTTATTATTTTTACGTTCTAGTTAGTTAAGCATTTATCATGTTCTCCTGACTTAAATACGGGATTTCGTAAACGGTTGTACGGGCTCCATAAGTATGAGGGTCACTGAGTTCAAAGTTAATATGTATTACTTAGCATTGTAAGATCGGGCCGCGTTGTTGCTTGAGTTAATTTCTACCCAAAAACTAATTGATCAATTAAAACTCATTGAAATATCAACTCGTCATGATCGCTACTAAAACCACTCTATTAATTATATTCTCACATTAAAACTAACTTATTAGTTTTAGTGTGAAAATACAATTATAATTAAATTAACTTATTATCTAATTAGCTTCTAACTGATATCACAGAACGTTCAATTAGTTCACATTGCGTCCCAAAAAAGGTCCACTTTTGTCAGCGTTCGTTTCGAACGGTTTGTAAATTATTCTGCACGCGCACAACGCGTAACGTTCGAATTTAGGGACAACTCTACAGCCTATGAACTGCTATGATATCCCTTATCCTCCATATATATATAGATAGATAGATATATCCAATCAAAGATGTCAATTGACTACGCCATATATACATGAACATTTAATATTTAGGAAACTCTTGCCTTTGTTACTTTATTTTCCCGTTCGCCTTCCGTTCGTACTGAAGAACAAACGTCTTACACTAACTAGAAAAGTCCATAATAGCTCACTAAGGTTACTGTTGTTTATGTCGCATAAAATTACAAACCTGGTTTATGCTGCTGCTGCTGCTAACAAAGCTCTTCGGACTGCCATTGAGAGCTAGTCTGATTTCGTCTTCTTGTTTTACTATAGTCTAGTTTGAAAAATCTTTTTGACGTCTTTTTTTACGCTGTTTTACGCCCAGTCCGCTAAGGGGAAAATTGTTGAAATATGCATCGTATCTGTTGATAAATCGTTTTGCTGGTGGGATTACGGTAACGAATAAGATCGAACCCACAGATACTGAACCAACGTTAGCTGACATCTAACAATTGTTGCGGCGACACAGAAAACAGTATAACGATATCCTTCGTAACTTCATTATTAATATGGTTGTTACGTGCACTCAAACAGTCGATAGAACAGAACGGCTGTAAAAGAAAAGCAAATGTGATTTCGAAGCTGTCGATCATGGCTAGATTTAACTGGATAGAGCAAAAGCTAGTCAAAAGAAAACCAGCAATTTCCTAGATTCAAATCTGGAGGGAATAGCTTTTTCGGCCTAAACAACAACTGAGCTTCTGCCTATAGATTTTTGCCTAGCTGACAAAGACATGAGAAACATTTGCGGGCAGGCGCAATCCGAGATATAGACCCTCTTCTACCGTGAGACTCTTCGTTAAGGTGTGACATGGGCTTAAGTGTCAGGAGGAACTTGGTGCCGATTCAATTTCACAATTACTTGCAAAAGTGTACGAAAACCTTCAATAGCAGCTCGTCGCCCAAAATATTGGGTAAAAAATTTTTTAAAAAGAAAACCAAAAAAATACGAGCGCGCTTGCAAGCCCGTACAAAAATAGGATCTATTTAGAAATTCATCTGTAGATAATCGCTTACATCGGAAAAACTAGGATTATAACAGGACGGCCCTAGGGAGTTTCGAGAGAAAATTCAATATATATATATATATATATATATATATATATATATATATACTAAATCTATTTAAATACAATGAAGTAAAGCGTGTACCAAAGTAGAAAATTCGTTTTATTTCTATCTATTTGTCAGCTTTTTGTCAAAGTACAGGTTCAAAATAAAGAAAAGCAAAGACGATTAGCGTCTGGCTGTCGTATAGCCAACTGCGATCGATTATCACCCAATACAAATGTATTACCATTCCAAATAAATTTATTTGAATATCGCTTGCTGTTAATATAACGATAATTATAATAATCACGATCAAGTTTGCCATTGTCTGTCTCTGCTCGTATCTAAGCAGATGTCACAGGGGCATTCTTAGCTCATGGCGTCCTTGTGACATCAAATACGTGAAGCAGCCCGGAAGATATCCGCGAGGTGTACCAATAAGAACTTTGACAGGATGAAGGATATAGGCCACATCGATAAACGCGCGATGACATTAGAATGACAGATTATTGTTATTAGAATGATCTCCTCGGTGGGGCTAGCTAACCATCGTTCGTATATATGCCTCTATTTTCGATAATTTTCTTGGCAATACCAACAAGGATAATCCATAACTGGCTACGCTTGTATGTGATATCATCTACTTATCTTTCTCTCATCGGTCACTCCCAAAACAAACAATACCGATAAGTACGCATCCCCCTCGAACGCAAGACGGAAACAGCTACAAGTCGGATGAATTGCTTATCATCCACAAATAAGTAATTTTTTTGCATTATATCGTCTAACAGCCATTTACTAATTGTCGTCCAACCGGATTTGGTTTAATGCCCTGATAAGCCATACCCAACGGCGGTCCCAAATATAAACCACTTATAGTCTTTCTAGACGTACATTACGTGCTTCTAGAGCTGCACGCGACGGAACAGATACGATGATATGGTCCATTTCGTTGATCGCGTTTTAAAATACGCTAAGACAACAACGGAAACAAACGGTTCTAGTACCTCAGAACCGCGGCCGATCCATATCTAAAGGGCTTGGTCGATGATGACGTGTATCTACGTGAACTACCTGCATCTACCAACCTTTCTAGATCCCTCTCGATTAATCGAAGCTGAAATCACTGACACTCCTCCGATTTCATACACTTGGTAATGAAGGTAACAAATAGATACAATGTTTGCCACAATGTTACCAGCGGCCTACGGGTACTGATGTTATAATTGTTACTGCCGTATATTTTTGTGTGTCTTTCAATCATTACGTAGGTCGACATCGTTCTAGGTAGCAATGACAAAGCTGACCGCAACGACTTCAATGTTTTTTTCTGACCTGGCGCGATGCCAAGCTGGAGTACTTCTTTCCAGCTTACTTCCCTCACATCCTATTTTTTTAGAAAACTTGGCTGGCTGTACTAATGCTGGTGGCAATGCTGATATTGGTAACGACTTACTACCAATGGTCAACATAGGTGCAAATTGAATCAAAGTAATTACCGGAACAACGCGACAATCTGGCGAATTAGGCTCTCCGCTTTAAGGCCACATGACCACCGTCACCGACACATTCTACCCTGAACTTGTGCACAACTATAATATGTTTCTGGGCCGGAGATGTTAGCCAACTGGAATTATGACCGTGTGCCGTTAAATTTCTTACTCTTAAAGCTATTCCCCACGTCTTCCTTTGTTTTTCAGTGTTCGTGTCATTTGCTACTGTTGACGCTGCTGCCGTTGTGCAGGTGGTTCATCGTCGCTTTGTTTTTAGCATCTTAACAATGTTTCTTCGTTGATCGTATCTAATGGGCAACTCTGTCTGGTTGATTAGAACTCTACACTGTCTGTATGTGTTTCTTGGTAAACACTAGTATCGGCTGACAGAAAATTATCTTTCTGTTGCATTTCCTTTTTCTGCAAATTAGACTTTAACATCTTGTCAGACTTTTCTTGATGAGAAGCTCAGGAAAGGCATCCCTTGTCAGAGGTAGTAAAGAAACAAGGAAGACTAGCGAATATGGACCCCCTGATTGATGTTATTATTGCTGCTGACGATAGCGTTGCCGCGGCGTTAGCATAACCCCGCAGTAGAGGATCGGCGTGCTCGTCGTGGTTCATAAACTTCGTCGTTAATCCGATGCGTCACTCCGGTTCGTAGACTGTGGACCGGCTGGTAATAGTTGAACCAGCTACATTGACGGTTAACTTATTCCGTAGTCGCCGAACAAGAATCACACAGTTTCTCTTCTTCTAGGATCAGATCTGCTTGGTTGACATTTACCCGATTTCACGAGCAGTAGCAAGCACTCCTTGCTACTCTTTTTTTCGTCTGATTTCTTTATGAAGATGTCTACCAAGTAAGCCAAACAAAAGATGAAAATCGACACAAGCAAGGAATACTCGTTGTGTTTGAATGGTCTATTGACTAATGTACCCACCACCAGCATCATCATATATATACTAGCGATATTTCATACTACACGAACTTACGTGTAAATCCACTGCTTGCGGCTTTATCGCTGGCAGCGGCGCCCGTATTTGCTGAAACCCATAAACACACACAGATATATATATATATATATATATATATATATATATATAAGCCAGTAGACGAACAATATAATATGCAATCTTCCGCCGGTGGCGTAATACCCCCAAAGCACGCACACAAGCGCTCACATAAGTACGACAGTTCAACAGGCAGCAGCGGTAAGCGAGGTACAGCTGCGACCTCCTTCGGAACGTCGGAAATAAACGGTAACGCTACAAATATTGTCGTCATCATTGGGATCGGCAAAGAGCAGCGACCCCAGTAGTTGGATTAAGAATGGCACGTCCGGGGGGAAAGTATGCTTTGGTCCATCCCCTGATTCGATTAGATGTTTCTTGCATTTTCGCTGGGCGGACAAAGCTCATGCGAGGTGAATGAATACCAAAGCAATAAGTACATACACGTATACAGGAGGGTACAGGACGAGTATGCACACGCATGTATTTGACATAAGACCAATCGTTTCAGTATATTGTATAATGAAGTTGACGAGTTCATTAGCGTACAACTCTGGAGTACTACATCCTGATGAAAGCAACATAGCGTATATTTGTTAATAAAACTACACATGTACGTGTGGGCATTCGGGCTGAAAAACCTCTAAATCCCGATTTCAGCGAGGGCTGTATGCCACTTAGTAGAGAACAAGGCTCTGGTTGACAAATGACTGGAAGGTATCGGACGAATAAATCAATAAATGTTTTCCCTGTTGAAGATGTCCCGATATTTCCCGAACGCATTCTGAATAAATCTGTTTTTACGTCGGAGAAGCGGCGCGGTAGGCACTTAGGAATTGCTAATGCAGATAGTTGGTTTCGTTAAGGAGTTTCATTGGCAGCGAATCAACCTAAAAAGATGATAATACTTTATTAAGTGTTTCTTCCATATTGGCAATTATCATAGATATTTAGCGATTTGTCAACTAACATGGCTGACGTAATGAACATCGGTAGGCAAGCCGCGTTGCTTAGCTAAAACTTTTTTTGCTATTTGCTAAGAGAAACTACGCATATGGTATAGAATAGAACCATATTTGAAGCACCACAAGTTCTCAGAGCATTCTTAATGGCTGCAATGAAGTCCTAAGGAATTCGCACGTTCGTATGGATGCGACCCATCTGTCGCGTAGCTAGCACGAACTTCGCCGCCCATAGTGACCTCGTTAATCTTAGGATTCATTCATGAAACCTTTATACTCAGCGATTACAATGCCCGGCATGATGCTGGTGTCTTTTGCATTTACCCGCCCGAGAACGATTAGCCCATTTTGTGGTCCCATTTTGTGGTCAACCATGTATATTTCCTGTCGGGCAGTAAGCAAAAGTAGTAGCAGAAAGTTTTCTATTATTTGTATTATTTCTAATACAAGAAATATAGAAAAATGAAAATAGACAAACAAAAAACCACACGCACACGAAAGGGGTGAAGCACTTCTTTTCCTCACTGCGAAGACATAACCGGTGTGCGCACAATAATAATTTCCTTTCGAACTCGCTGTACGGATTCAATGGTATCTACAAAATTTCACTGTTACTTTTGGGTAAAAGAGTAACATCAGTAATCGCTCTCGTCCGTCCGATTTCAACGATTCGTACGTTTACGTCGTATTCGTACGTTTACGTCGTATTCGTACGTTTACGTCGTACACGGCTTAAGACCTCGGTTACGCTATAGGTCAGCTTGTCAATTATACGTCACAGGATATTTTCGCATTGGCCGTATTGTACGGCAGCTGTGAATTCAGAGAGCTCTATTATTCGGTTAATTTATTATTTTTATTATTTTTATTATTTTTTATTATTATTAATTTTTATTATTAATTTTATTAATTTAATTATTAATTATTAATTAATAATAATTATTATTAATAATTATTAATAAAAAAGTATTACGGCTTTCTGTTTAGGGGTAATATACTAGCTAGATGGGCACAGGATACGGAACGATAGCTTACATCTTGTATCTGCCTGATAAAAATTCGAACGTTCAACTAGTATATAGGCCGCTAAAAAAGAGCAGATATCGTGTATAGCATGGAAGTTGTACACGATTATCTGGTATGACTCATGGAAAAAAAGAACGGCTTAAAATTGTAACTTACTGAGAACACGACTGATAACGAGACACGCATTTATGATAAACGTTTTCAAAAACTAAGATAAGTGATTTTTACTTTTTCCCCCAACATCGAAATAGTCAGTAAAAAAAATTAACAGTATTTTCCATTGTATTAGAACTATCGTTCTTGTTGTGGATGCTGGCTTAGGTCCTGCCAGGAACGTGTACTACATAACAGGTATGATCGAGTAAAGAAAACATGGCTACTATGCAGGACAGGATATTAGATTATAACATGCCCCCAGCCGCATAAAAAATGAAAAAATTCGCAGAATCGTGAATTACATGGCGAGGAAATTGTTCGAGCAGCTGGTTAATTTCGAATCGCCCCCAGTGTGGTTCGGTGGGAGACAGTTCCAGCGATGGGTCGGATACAAGGAACGTGAACAATGACTATTCGAATAGGCAGTGAGCCATTTGCAGGGACGTTTTACAAAGAGTGACTTGCTTTAACGTGAAGATCAGTGCGTGGGAAAGCTTTTGAAATGTTGGTATGCCAGCACCATATTTAGAGGAAACCGGTTCCCGAAACAGTTATTCCGTCGTTGTAAGAAGGCAGGCGAGACATTTCGTGAGTGCCAAACTGTTTCTGCTAGACCAACGAGGTATAAGACTTCATATTTAGTGTGTTATTGGATAACATTGGTGGAAGAACGGCCAGCTTCCTCACCATGGCAAACGTAAGCTCCCACGCTAAGCTAGTCTGTGTGGAGCGAGATCATATGTCGGTCGAGTACAGCATTTGTTAATGGGAGCGTTCCGAACGAACTGTGCTAGCCACCAGCTTCAACGATTGAAACACAGCTCGAACCACTGGTCGACTTCACCAACTCGATCGTAACGACCAGCCTTTATAACTATGCCGACTTCAGTTTATTGCGGAAAGGCTGGAAAGTGCACTGCTTCTTACCCCTTACCGTTCTGGCCGTGCTTCCGCAGGTAGCCGTAGCGCTAGTGTTTTGTAAATGGCATCAGGGTTGTCTAAACGGTAATTATTTGGCACTCTATGGCATGTTAATTTGTGGACAAAGGAGTTTGGATTAAAACACGTGCGTACATAAGCAGCTACGATATACGCCAATTTGCAGAAGGAAATCATCCGCATTCACTAATAGTATTACTACACCAACATGTTCAGGACGATGGGAGGTCTGGTTGTGTAAGCCTGTTGTCGTCGACCCATAATACAGGGTGCTCCGATAGCATAGGACGCCGTAAGTTGTGCCATCTGTTAATCACTTTTGGAAATAACGAAGTCCCACCCCAGACATGCACGAAGAGATCGCGAGGGGTCTACGCAGCGAAGTGTACCATCGGCCTCATTGAGCGCTAAAGATTACCAGCCGCGGGATGAGGGCATACCACCAGATAAGCCTGGCCTAGTTGCAACGGAGGAGATAATATTTATCTCGTAATAGATAAAAATGCGTCTTCTGTTATATAGACGCACTTATAATAGTGACTGCGAAGTGCTCGTTCCTGGCAGCCAACGACAAAGCTAAGCCAGTCCTTTTCAACATATATATAGTATATCTTCCGTATACAATGCATACAACTGGAGGTTACCGTTCGAAGTAGACGCAAAAACTTCGCTCTTCCGTTCGAACGAGGTGCTTCTTCGTCCATAGCAATTGCGTACCGCCATTGCGGTTGAACTCTTGTCTTATCGGCTTCGGACTAATCACAATGAAGCCTTTCTCTCTCATTTCTCCGTGATTCGTGCCGGCATCGGTGACGTTTGCTGCTGTTCCTCATTTAGCGACCTGTAATCAGTTCGGGGTCTTTGGCTACGCCGTGGTTCGTTCTGTGCTCGACGTCGCTCTTTGCTATACATGTAAGCATTTGCCGTAGTGCCTTTTCGTATCGACTTCGTTCTAGTAAGCGTCGTGTGGATTGCGCGGTCATTGAGGTAAATGTGTTGACTCCGTCATAATCAATTCTATTCCGACTACTTCGACTAGTGTTGCCTTCCAAAGACGACAGAATATCAGTTGCGATGATTAGATATTCTATACTTATGGCCTATCCATCCACTCCTGTGTGTACCAGGGAATACTAGGAAGAAAGGGAATAGGGGAGAGGTAATGGCGCTAAAATTCAAAAAATATGTCCGTATTTAAGTGTCGTCCTGTAAGGGATAAAAAATAAAAACAATCGACACTATATCTCTTCAAACAATTAGATGTCACGCATTAATATAAGAATACTTAAGTTTAATTTGAATTTATCTATTAAGCATGAGGGTTATTTGAAAGTAATGAAATCCTGCGGTCCGGAGAGAGCTAACTGTTGACCTACACATCGAGGGATTTAGCATTGCAGTCAAATAAATTACCTCATTAGGAACAACGTACACAATAGAAACAGTAGTAGGTAAAGTCTACTTTTCGCAATAGTATAGTGTGGGGGGGGGGGGGGTATTTGCTTACCGGTGGATGTGCGGCATTGAAAGAAGTCTGACGTTGCGATTTTGCTCGACAGTAATCACCCTATCAAAATCTTTGTCAGTGTAGTAACCACTGTTGATCTGCCTCTCGGCCTATCTGTCAGTGCTTTAAAAAACATCGTAGCTCAGCACGAAATAATGACAGAAAGACAAATGAATGCTTATCACTTCGTTAGGGAAGACTGAGTCATTGGCGTATCGTCATCCAACGAAACGAATGTCGATCAATGATGTTAGCTGGAAATATTCAATCCGATTCTTCTACTGTTGCTATATCCAGTCTGCTCGACGAACAGCTCGACGGTGACGACCGCTCGTCATCATGTGGCGCTATACATCTCCTGTATATTCTGTTGGCGGTCGGAGTGAAAGCGATTTTCTGAAGAATCACTTTCAAACAACAACAACAAACGAAGATCTAAATGCCGAAGAGCACCACCCGCTGTCAATTACGGTGAAACACGAGCGGATGGACAAAATAAGGTACGACTCAGCGTAGTTCACGCTAGCCCCTCAGCTTCCCGCTTAGACCCGGTGGCGGTGCAGTAAACTGTGGTACATTCGCCTGTTAAACCTGAAGGGCACGCGGTGGTCTGAATTCGGATCTGAGCATGAACGCACTTCGTTTCAAGTCGCCTAATGGAATGCCTCGTACAGCTTGGAACATTTAGGCCGCCTCCATTATGTCTGTTTGTCCTCATCCGGTTCATTGCTGCCGTTAGAAGAACACACAATTGCTGATGTCAATCCCAAACCGATGTATAAGACCGATGATGAATCAAACTGGACCCTTTACGGTTTGCGTGGTGTTTCTAGAAAAAGGAACATCGAATCTTACACGTTTACGGGTGACTCCCTATTAACGAGTAAATTTACCTGCGGGCTTTGCTCTTCTTTAGTAATTGATAAAATTAATTTGCGGTTGTCTTATAATCTATTACTAAAGAAGAACAAAGCCCGAAGGTAAATTTAGTCGTTAATAGGAAATAACCCGTAAACATGTAAAATAAACCACTGGAACACGAGAACGCGTTGTGAGGTATGGTTGTGATCTTGTTGTTGTTAGGTCCCTGCAATAAAATCCCTTTGTTTAGAACGACAAGCTGGCGGCTCGCTAGGACCATTGAATTAGATATAATGAAGATTCTCATGTTAATATAGCAGTACGGACTTTATTAGAAATGATTTTCGCTAAATCGGTGAATCTGATTAGTGAGTCAGGTGCATAAAGATTTACAAATTGAACTGAGCGACACTCAATAGCTGTGTGTTGACCTAGCGATGACGATGGTGAGGAGTCGGATTAATTGACTTTTTGGACTACACAGACAGACTAGGGGCTACTGACAACAAACAGTTACTGCAAAAAGTAGGGATTGCCCCTTCTATTACGACTTATGCTATATTTCAAGGCTTTTTAACACTTGTCTGACGCGTATAACAGAGGCGTGTTAGAACGTGAGTTGTAGGTATTGCTCCAGCGCTTTAGCAGCATCTGCCAGCGTTGTCAAACTGGCTACGATATGACCCATGAAGTTCTTTGTGACTATTTGTAACTTGACCGTAGTATCGAAGAATAACGTGCCGTTATAATTTTCGTCTCATGCTGTTAGCTGGCAGCGTTCAAACTAGTGGTGTTTTTCGATAGAACTTTCATAATAGCCTCAAAAAAGCTACTATATCAACCATTAATAGGATTGCCAGCGATATGACACTGGATCAATTGAATAGAAGTAATCGCAAATTTCCGACAAAAAATAGAAAAAAGCGAAAAATTTGGAAAAACTTTCGGATGAGGATTGGATCAGGTAGGGGGATCAATAGTGGTAGGAGAAAGATACCGAAATCATTAATTAATAATGATAGACTAAACCGGGTTTCAGCATCAGCGGAAAGACATCGAATATCAAACATGACGATAGCATCGACATAAATTTTCCTTGGAGTTCATATATCATTTCGACATATTCATTTCGAAATTACCCATAAAATAAATCATAAGGTCACTATAAGGTCTATTATCATGACGCTTTGGGTATTTTATTGGCGCTTCAGCTCAAAAACTCTGAAAGGTGGCTTGAGCTTAATTAGAAGCAGATTAAACGCGGCCATTTCCTGGTCATTTAAGAAGCTCAGTCTTCGACTCGTATAAAGACAGGTAAAGTTTACATGTGAGCTTTACACAGTTTGGGGTTCCAATAGTTGAGATCTGTATATTTCTAAATGTGAGACTGATTCTTTTTGCTAAGAAACTACCCGGAGGAAATACGGTGAAACCGAGTTGTCAAAAGTTCCTTGTCCAAGTGCTTTTCCCTCCCTCACCCTCTCTCTCACTTTCTTTGTGTATGTTGCTATCTGTTCTGTCTATTCTATTTGTATCCGTGTTGTGTGACCCCTTGCTGCCCTCGCCACTAAACGCTTCAGCGAGCAGACGCGACACTACCCGTGCGACAGTAGCAGATTGGCTGTATTTTGCTGCGTAATACAGTTTATATTCTGTATAACCACGAAAGTTGTTTATCATCTCAGAGAGTACTCTATCTGAAAAAATTAAATTTTCCCTATTGTCAAGTTGCATTGTAAATGGCTTTTTCCAATAATGATTACCTTTAGGATTACAATATCGTAATTATACATATCAGTCAGAGAATAGGAACATGGAAAATCAACATTTGCGCACGGAAAACAGCGAAAGGCCTGAACCTATCGTTTTGTTCTAAGCACATAGATACACAGCGTCTTGTACCCTCCTCATGTGATGGTAGGGATCATAACGCATGAACGAGATACTTAATCGTCAAATGACTCCCGAAATTATCCTAGTCATGGGTTAATAGTAAAACAGAGCAAGACAAATACATACACACAGAGAGATACACATACAAGTGTCATTGTTCCAGCAACGAGCCCGTGCTCTGCAAGCGCCCTCAGATCGCTTTCCTATTGCCAAAAGAGTTGTTGGGTCGGACTCATGTATGGAATCGATGAATGAGTAACCATTCATCGGTTCCATTTCTGTGAACGAACTGATTGCCCTGCCACAGTTCCCAGATGCTGCTCATAGCTAGGGAAAAATATCTGCACTCAGCACGAGATAGTGGCTGCGGCGTTTTGGTGCTATTATCTTCATTCACCCGTTTAATCGCAGAATCGGCTTGTGAAGGAGATCTACTGTTAACTATCAAGATCGCAGTGTAACGTGATCAAACTGGTTTTTCTTTTTAGTACTGAACGGTTCTGCTTATTCTCCTTTGCGCTGTGGACCTATCTGGCCGGATTTACCTGTGGTCGAAATCGCGCACGCTTGTTTCTATAAACGAGTTCGATATTTACGTTTCATTTCGGCTCTCGTCGTGGTCGTTGGCACCGGAATCTCAGAAAAAAAAAACTCAAAGAATGGGTTTAGGCGAATGAGTCCTGGCTAATAAGCTGACTTTTTCGTACGGCAGTCAACGACCATCGAACGAAAACATAGAGCCAGCAAGTGGCAAAAGCTAATACAAACTTCCGTAGAATGATTCGGGTAGCAGATCAATTGAGAGCAACTTCTCCTAGACATAAAAATGAACCGAGTAATACTTGCTTTGCATATCACTACTGCCTGGACACACAGAAAAACCACGACTACATGATCAGGTCACAACGATATGGCTAATGGTATATGAGGGTTTGGGGGAGATCGACAGTTTCGTCAGAGCAACAGCAGCAATAGCAGTGGCAGAATTCGCAGAATGCCCTTACGCGTCTTTCGATGAACTTGTAGCAAGGGCAGAAAATCTAAATAGCCGCTACTAGAAAACGATGACTAATGTGCAGGTTGTTGCAACATTAGCTTATAGAAGATGTGATGCCTTACTGACAAAATAAAGCGAACTCAACCAGGCATATGCAGACCGCGTTGAAAACGCAGGAAGAATGCATGTAACTCGGGCCAATCAGGCGGAGGGGCGGTGATGAACCAGGACCGTTTTACAGACTGGCCTGCTAATCCTAAAACAAATCTGTTAACCTTTCCAACATTCTTAGTCGATAGTTGGCGTGAAAGATGTGCTGGAGTAGACCATGAATAACAGAGGCAAGTGATATTTCTCAGTTTGCCGGCACTGACGCCGGCCATTGAGACCAATGGTGCTCAACAGTGAACATTAAGCGGGGTGGTTGACCTGTTTAAAGAAGAAGGACATTCCTGTCATCATTAGTCGTGGAATCAATACCATTATCGCCGTCATGACCATCATATCAATAAAAGCGGATTTGTCTTCCGTAAATCCGTATAATTCCGTGAGCGACGATTTCTTTATTCCGAAATGTTGTTGTTGTTGTCGTCATTATAATCGCCTTTGTTTTTGTTGTCGCCGTCGTCATCGCCGTTGTTTTTGTTGTTGTCGTCGTCATCATCGCCGTTTTTTTGTTGTTGCCGTTGTTGTCCTCATCATTATCATCGCCGTTGTTTTTGCTGTTGTCGTCGTCGTCGTCGTCGTCATCATCGTCGCCGTTGTTTTTGTTGTTGTCATCATCATCGCCGTTGTTTTTGTTATTGTTGTTGTCGTCATCGCTGCGGATCATGTTTGTGTTGGCATTGTTCTTTGGGTGTCAGGAAGTCATGTGTACGGGATGGATTTGAGTATAATTAGATTAAACAGAAATTTTAGGTAAAAGTGGTGGTGATTTGATTCAAATACAGGTTAATGCTGCTAAAGGGAAACAGTGTAAACATAAGCAAAAAAAAAAACTGTCGACTTGTTGAGTACATTACAAAAGATCATTTGGTCCTATTAATTGTTTCAATGACCCATTGTAATATTGTTGAAGTCCGAATCAATCATTTTACCGAACGCCAGCAACTTATAATGCACCTATAACATCATAACCCATTTTTGTTTTTTATTTGTATATTATTGTTACATTTGATCAATATTTTTATAATTTGTGATCATCCACTTTAAAAATAGCCTGATTTCTTTCCATTTTTCGCGTCAATTTTTATAGCACAAAATCGTTGAACTTTTTTCTAGCTAGCTTTTTCAAATGGCTTAAAACTGCCTGTTCCTAGGTGATATTATGGCTACTCCGGTGTCGGGCTTGCTCAACTTTCAAAATAAGTTCATCAGCTTTTCCGTAATTGGTCAGCCACTGCGAGAAGCACTTTTCACGTCGAAATTTTCAGAACGAAAGCCATAAAATCATCTTTGGGCTATTTCTTCCGATAACGCATTTTGTCCATAGACCGAACACATGTTTTCATGGGTCTGGGCAGTATTTGTGCCCTTACCGCAATGAAATTGTATAATGACAATAGTAAGCTTTTGCAGAAATTTTACTCGTTAATAGTTTCAAGTAAAAAGAAAGTGCTTGGTGCTTTCTTCGTCAACCCAATATTATAGTATCGTTCCTAAATGTACTTCCCTAAATGTAAACTATGTAAAAGAGTAAACGAAATAGATCGGAACTTGTTTGCATTTTATTGATAGAGTCATGTGGGTCTATTTGCTTACAAATCTAAGGATCGTTTAAGGTGATTCAGGTGGAGGACCGTTCCCATGACAACTTAGTAGGTAACATAGTTGCCTGCGAATCTTACGAACACGTTGTGGGACCCGGGTATAAACAGACTTCGTTTCGTGCTGGGAGCCAAGCATATGGTGGAGTACCGAACGACGATACCGGACGTAAAGCCTGAATCATAGAGGTTGGGAAGCGTAAGGAGCCCCGTACATCACGTAATACTGAAGACCAGTCGTCTAAGGCATCCTTAGCGACGAGACTGAAACCGTTTATATTGGTCAATGAATTTAAGACTCCTATCCTATTCATAGCAGATAGGCCAACATTGTCGTCGATTAATCAACTCTACAAGCTTCATTGTTTTGGCATTTTTCTGTTATGAAAATCATTCGCCTCCTTTCGAAGACAGAGACCTCTTTAGCAAAGGGTTACTTTATAGAAATGGTTCGCCTCACCTTGGTCATCAATACACTTACAACATAGCGTTAACGTAAAGCGGGCAAGACCTCTCTGTCAGTTTGAAGTGGTCACATTGAATTTCATCATGCGAACGTCGTGTCGAAACGAATGTAACACAGACATTATCATACCTTTCATCAAGCGCCAACTGAAAGATTGCCACTGAGTTTATCTGGAAACGTTTTATTTTTTGACTATCTGTCTTCACTGATCGTCACAAAGGCGGCGTATGGCTCAGAGAGAATCATTAGCTTAGCCGCTAGTTAATATGATACAGTAGAAAGTCAACAAATATATGTATAAGCCTTATTTCGCCTGTTCTATTTTTCATTAGTTTTCTTTAAAAATTAAACATTTTATTATTCTGTACTGTATTCGTTGCTGTTGTCTTTATGTTACGATATCGAATTTTTATTTTAAAAGATTATTTTGCAATTATTACTGATTTACAATATTCACATAATTGTCAATTATGTATATTGCTTGGAGGCGATATAATATTGAAACTAAATGTTTTAGTTACCGATGCTGAAACCGGCCGGTAACTAACAAATGAACGCTTAACGAAGTTTTTGTCGAATATTTAAAGCTCATGTAATAGACAGCAGCGGTTTATCTATATACATGTATATGTTACAGGTGTAGGGCGCGACTGGCCTATAACAACGACGATGAAGCGAGAAAACTTCCTAAAAGACGTTACCTTTTACAACGTCATACTGAGATCTAAAAATCTCTTTAAATTTACCGAAACGAAAAATTTCCTAGGTAATGTTAGCGGAAGGATAAGCCCATCTAGCCGTTCAGTCACTTTTGGAAACGACCTGCCCAGCAGCTTAGCAATTAGTAACGGCTAGCGCAACTCTCGAAGAAATAGCAACCCACTAATCAAGGTCTTATCATCGTTTAAGCAACACATCACTAAATGTCATGTCCAATCTCACCTCCTCGAATGTAAACTCCCTTCACTGCCAGCCGATGTAGCGGCTCCTAAGGAAATGCTATCAGACAAACCAACAAACTCAAATGCACCTCGAGCTGCGGCCATCTTTTTCTCGAACAGGAACTGACCAACTGAGTAAAGAACAAATCATTTGATATATTTATATCCATCTAATTATAGATATAGGATGATCCGAGATACTGTAGTTTTACTTGGTGCGCCGACAATAGCTCTATTGAATTATATTTATAGACTATTTTAAAATTGCCGCCAACGTTTTGAGGGAAGAATGTACGCCCGATACTGGCAACCCTATGCCTATCATCCCAAGTGTTATACAAATGACACCTGATTCGTCGAAACTTGACCAGTTCGTGTGTCGGTAAACGGTTATAAGTGCGCATGTGGCCATCGTCTAGTGCCGTTCTGAGAGGTCTGTAAAACTTGGAACATTTACTCATCCATTAAACACGAACGATACTGACTAATAGTTCCATCTAAACAATTGATTCATCTTTCTCTGAATACGTATCAATTATTATATGTATATCTTGTTTTGCACATAACAAAAATTATTTGTATATATAAGAGCAGACAAATTTCGAAATAGCCATTTTTCTTTGACAACCAAAATATTCTCATACAATAAGACCATATCTGCTCAGAGAGTTCTAGTATATTTCGTGTCTTGATGCACCTCGATTGGCTCCAGCTAAAAACAGACCGATGCCAAGTTAACGTTGTCTGGCAAACTTAGCATCGATGTCGAGTTTGGAACAAAGGTTTTTTCAATGTCTGCGGGGTATTCATCTGAAGTTGAACGAGAGAGCGACACGATCTATAAGTAGCACCGTCCTAGGAAAATTTCAGCGCGGCATTTGAATCGATTAACTGTAAAGTTTATTTATGGTATAAATGGTGAAATTAGCTTTGCAACTCTAGGGGTACTTGGTAAATTATTTTCTCGGCCCAGCTGCAAATGTGAAGTCTGGGTCCGAGATCGGCTTTATGTAGTAGTTCGTGCCGATCTTGCGAGATCCCAGTCATGGTCACTGATCAACTGAATGGAACCGTTCAATTTACTGGAATAGAGCTTTCCGCACCCCTACAACTAGCGTACGTTTATGCTGAGACAAGCGATGAACCAGTGGCTCAAACCCAGTTAAACGATTTGTATTTAATAATAGTAATCGTTACGTCTGCCCCATGCGCAGTCTGATGTTGCAGGATGTGGCCAATTCAATGTACGTATTTTAGCTTCATTTCTATTTAAGCTAAGTTAAGTATACCATAGTATATAAGGTAGCGACGAAGAAAATCAGATGACTATAATAACCTAGTTGATATGAGAATAGCATGGCAAAAATGAACGTAGATGCCTTAAGGAGGTCCGCTGTGTTACATAGATTTTGCACACTTTGGTGACTGTAAAAAAGTAAATAGCATCTATTTGATTTAACAGAATAACGCATCGATTTCCACGTCGCCATCTTTCACAGATGACGTTTAGTTGAGGAGTTGAGTTTCAGCTTTGTACCGTAACTGTGAAAGACGTGTCATAATCCGGAAATCGTTAAGATTTGTATGTTCTGGTCATAATATGACAAAACGTGTTGTAAAATATCTCTCACTTCTAACGTCGCTCGTATTATTTGCCTGTCAACGCAATGTTCATAATCGCAGCTCACAATAGCTACCTGCGCACCAAAGTTGTATCTCTCTCTCACTAAATCGTTAACCGAATGCTATATATGTGATAGGAAACGTATTGGAGCCCTAAATGAGTCATCGTTATGGAACGGTGGATGGATGATCCACAGTAGAACTGAACTGGGATAACCATCATATCAGACAGATACGAGCCAGGGTTAGACGAGAGGCCTTCGCCGACGGGCGTGGCCGAAGAATACCGACTGCCGATTCTTAAAAGCTCTGCAGCTTTCTCTCTCTCTGTTTATCTACCTATCTAATAATCCGCTTTTATTTTAATATATCAGTAGATTATGTATAGTCGTAATGTAATTGCATAATTGTCTTTCGATGCTTCCTCGCGGCTTTCCGTTTGCGGATGCGTGCTCGTTGCCCGAACTGACGCTGACGAAAAGCCTTCGAGCGCAGTGACGATTTGCCTCCGCTTAACAGCTCTTGATGGGCTTATATTCGGTATAATGCTATTGCTAGATGATATTATAGCCGTTGATTAGTTTCTTTTCTTTCGGCTAGCTGCCATTACGCATTCACGTGCGTCGGCAGCAGCAGTGCCGAATGACCCAGAGACACACGAAGGCATCACGGAATCGATCCCTTCGTCAATCATTTGTTGTATAATTTAAAAACGAATAGCGCGCTGGCATGATCCAAATTAGCCCGGTTTACGTGCGGATTTTCATATTGACATATACATGTAATATAAACAGTGGTGCAATAGTTGCATAGCAGCGATAGAAACTAATATTATCGATAGCACAACAGGCTACTCGAAAGTAGATGGCAAACAGGCAATGCTGTTGATAGATCGTCAGCAGCAATAAAAACAATGCTAGCATACCTGGACGAACACAACAAATTTGGATCTTAGAAACATATCTGCTCGAAGACCAGACGTGCCCTAGAAAGGCTACATATAAATCGGAAAAGTTTCATACATTTTTCTTATGTAAACGTATGAGTGAAATCCGGTTGGGTCTACTCCAGGCGAAATTCAGTCCAGAAGAAAAATATTTTAGCCTCGAAAATCAATGCTTAGTGGTCAAGTGTTTGTTCTACAAAGACCACAGCGCTGCGGAAACTCATTGAGAATTGGTGAAGACATTAGGTAAAAAGGCCTTGAGCAAAAGCATAGGACGTCAATAGTGCAGACGTTTCAAGAACGAAAACTGAAATATTGAGGACGAGCGAGAAAATGACCAAATGTCAAGACCCGAAGGACAAGAACGTATTGCCGTAATCAAGACTTTCCAGGAAAAGAAAGTTTGGCCTCTGAGGACTTTCTCGGCCACAACCGGCGTTTTGTGTGTTAACAGAATTATAACCCAAATACTGAAAATATGGAGACAGGTAAAAAATGGATCACCTGCTAATTGACCTCAGACCGCTTGCAAATGTGTATGTTGTATGTCATGCGCAATTCGTGGAACTTTGATCAGCAAAAACCTGTCTGGAGCTTACGGTTGCCGTACCCGAAGCATATGCTAATTTCCACTGTCGGCCGGGGAAGACAAGGCGAGAAAATGGCGTCGTCTTAGAGAAAAATTAATTTTGGTGGCAATATCGAGTATGTTTGGACGTAAGTTAATGGTAATACTAGCAGCTAATAATTGCTACCATGAGATGCTCGCCGAAAATTAAACTATAAATGCAGTCTGCTGTCTCGAGTTCCTCGAGGAACTCACAGATCATTGGAACGACAATTGAAGCACGCAGGCTGGTCACTCACTTGATGACAACACCAGACATACCTCATTACCATGCTTCAATTAGTTCCTTGATTCAGCAAAGGAACATCCATCGTCGGATTCAATTCTCGTATTCTCTGGGTTTAAGTTCCTGTGATTACGGGACGTATCATGCTCTCGAAAGAGCAACTGGTGAGCAAGTACATGAGTTTATTCGAAAATCATAGATTGAGAAATTACATATCAAGACCTGACTAATAGACATAATGCGGTTGTCCAGAAGCTGTAAAAGGATGAACGTGTAAAAGCACCTCGAATATAAAAAAAAATTATCGTACCTGCCTAAACAGTAAATTAATTTTTGTCAATTTCAGAGTTTACTAGATTCGTACGTAACAGTCTGATGATGATGTTTAGGGTACATAAAGCTAACGACTAGGATACGACAAAGATAACGTTATCTTAGTCGCTTTAAGGAACTTACTTCGAGGAATATGCTCCTTTCGTTTCATTTTCTTGGTTATATGTTTTGACAAATAGCAATATGCGTTAGGAAATGGCCTTTACACCAACATCGCAGAGAAAAAAAACTCGACACTCAAAATCTAGCAATCAGCGAACGAATGGTAGAATTAGTTGGTGTAGTCTGTTTGTAGTCTATATTCAGAAGCTTCTTTCTGATCTAAATGAATAACTAAACAGGTTTTAATCTGAAATGCAACATATACCCTTAATAATAACAAAAGTAGATGCGTTTGTATTGTGTTTACGAGGTGCAGTCATCTGAGCTAAGAAGGTATGCCTCAAGTGGCATAGTACTTCATTTTACTTTCAACATATGCTATTGTGATGGCAGCATGAGAGTCTGATCAGCTTTCCATTATAGACGCTCTGCATGCGGACCAACAATTTTTACTGTTGTTCCAGTCACAGACCGTTGCAATCATCAGCACTTAGAGTAAACCAACTACCCCTGTGGGGTAAAAACGCCGAAATAAACATCCATTAAGACTTCTATTACGCAGTACATTGTCCCTCGTTTAGTTCAACGTTGCCAAATGAGCAATACCCGTGATCTAGTAATTTCGCCTCATAAATGGCATGGGTCTCGACGACAACCGCACTCCAGTTACCATTGCAGGTATAACAGTTTTTCATTTATTGAAAACAGGCTTTTTAAATAACAATTTAGTTTTTCTTAAATGCGATAAAATGATGAATCAAAGAACCGCCGCTAGATAACAACATAATACCGCAAATGAGAAATTACTTTGTGCGGTTGGGTAGCCTAGACAACGCTCTATCAGATTGCACCTGTTCATACCCACACTGGGTGGTCGAGAGGACAAACGATTTGACACCAAGGCAGATTACCTCTCGAGATATCCATTACGGTAGAAGAAATGACAATGTGTCGTCCAGCAGTTACCCAAAAGTAATTTTGCCAAAAAAAAAATTTGTCCAACCCTTGTCTAGAACGAATAACAATGAAATTACTCAGTTTGCCAGCCTTTATTTTCTAATTGCGTTTTGTACAGTTATAATTTCGTTATATGGGCAAACTGATTAATGTTACATGATCTAATAAAGAAACTGTGGCCAGGCTGTAATCATCGCTATCTGTCAAATATGTAAGACTTATTTTATTCAAAAAGGGATATAAGTCGATGCTATTGTTTATGTCTACGGCTTCAAACGAAATTATGATTGACAGTATCGCTAGTCGCCATCCTGCACAATCATTAAGCTGAAAGGCTTGTTTTATATATATATAGTTGAACCGAATATATAAATATATGTATATATATAAGCTCTAATTTAGGATAACACTGCTGAGTGCTGGAGTAAAGCTGCCGCTGAAAAGCGAGTGATTTAATCGTGACGTACTTTGTACGGTCGCAATCTAGCCTGTAAGCTTTGAAGAAAAAAAGAACGAAAAGGTATCTGGAGAGGAGCAGTATGTCCATTTGGACAAAATGAGATAGTCGATCAATTGTAAATACTTTGTGACTTGTATTGCACCAAGGATGACCTGAGCATCGAGCTACGATGTCGGCAGCGGCGTTAGCTACATCCACTGTGATTTTTCGTTCCGTCTACCTATCGAACGTTATTCCTAAATAAATATAGGCAGCTATTTCTTTCACAGCCTTCTGGTATAAATAATGTATCGGCTGTCAAGAATACTCCTTCGGAATAAAGTACCGTCATCCAATTCGCCGTAGAGCAAACGGATGTCAAACGCGTTTTTGATTTCCAGCATACCTATGCTGTTATGAATTTCTGTGTATATTTTAAGTATATCGACTTATCTTTCATAGCTAACACCTGGTTATTGCTAATGCGAGCCTAGTCCTTTAGCCAGGATTGTATGGAAAATAGAGTCGTACGAAGCCCGCGTAGTTCCCGAGGAACCGGTTCTTCGATTTAAAAAAATTTCACCACCTTGGACCCCAAAGATATGATCAGCAGGGACAACCTGTCACTGCGCTGTCATTTTGGGGTGGATCTTCCGTAATGTTATTTGCCCAAAAAGATTATGATGGTTAGCTCTGTTAGCCTCGCACTAGAAGTTCTAGTACACGACATGAAGGGTTACAGCGCGATTGTGAGCGAAAACACTGTCGTAATACACTTCAAGAAGTTCTATACTGACAGATAGCCCTCTTCGAAGGCCATCGTCTTGTGGTTAATCAATGATCTTTATGAAAAAAATTAGTAAATGATATAAGTCATTATTTTCTTCTATGAGGCGCAATGCGCAACTCTACGTAGCAGGCCTAAGTTTTTTTTGTCATTGACAAACGCAATTCCTTCTAATGAGTGGTTGTTCGAGTAGATTCTCGGAACGGTGAGAAACCTATGTCTTGAACTGCGAGAGAGTAGTACTAAAGAAAAGGCCGCCTCTCTTAAGAACATAAATCGTATTTCACCGGAAGCGAATAAGTTAGTTTTACACGAAAGGTTTGCAGCTACAATCGAGGATGTTCCTCATATCATCAACTGGCCGAGACAGTACCCATTAAGTCAGCGAAAAATGGTAATGATTTTAGTTGTATGCATTGCATTCATACACAAAGCATCCTCCGTCTTCATAAGAAAGTGTCGATGTCGACCCTGCTAAATCACGAGCTTCTGTGTTGATCCCTATAATGCACCCGATGGCCATCTGGACATCGGTATAGTTCAGCCATGGCGCAAAACCCGGTCGGGTATCGTGAGCGACCTTGCAAAAGAGTTTTGATTAAAAAATAACATGATTCTTATGTTCGTATTCCGCACACACGTAATAGTGCCCCATAGCATTCCACGTGAAAAGCTAATACGACACTGTGCTCGGGGTGTTCCTTTCCATCAGCAGCTATTGATCCATCCAGCTCCACGAATGAACCCAACTTATCACGACACTGCTAAAAATCAGCTTAAAACCTAACCCAGCAAGAAACACACAAGTGACAAAGATCAAAGTAATCGGAACCGATACGAATACACACTGAAAAGTGGGATCCGATTTGCTACCATTGAACCACGGCGATATACAGGCTAAGATCTTGCATTATGGCCACAGCTATTGAATTTTGATGAACCACTTTCAGTGGTTTTTGTGGCCTATTGCATGGCGTTGCGGGAAAATAAAGCGTGGCTCGCACGCGGCAATGCCGTATTATAGGTTCTCTACAGTCTGCTTTTCAGAACTCGAAATACGTTTTGTCAGTGTATAAAGTGTATCCCAATGGCTTTCGCCATCTAAAACCCTATTGGCTGCAAAGCTTACCAGTCTCAATCGAACCAGAATAAGAAGATTTACATCTTGAAATAGGCTTGTTACTGTTTGTTTTATAAACATCGTAATATAGACATAATAAACTTACTATGCGTATACGTAACCAGCAATATTCTGGTTTAATAAATCACGCTCGTGCCACCTTGACGAAACCGTTTCGTTCGTTGCGCTGATAATCGACAAGAGCAGTTTTTCGACCGTGATTACTTTATAAGACTTAGTTATAAAAAGAAAAAAAAAGAGAGATGGCATCAAATACGGCCAAATTCACAATATCGCTCTAAAGTGGCCGGTCAGAATAGGTAGGTTCGAGTGCACAATACATTTTCCTCTAGCTGGCAAGAAACATTATTTAAAAGCAGCTTATGGCATAATCCACAAGATCTGAGGTGTGGATATACAAGATATATGAAGAAGCGGGTCCTACTTGCCGTTTACTTTTCAGGACGTTACGTAGGTATCGACATGTCGATAAGTGCTTGTTCTGTTTCATTCTATATCTTTGTTTTTGGTTAGAACAGGCAGCCTCTCACAAATTTACCCCTCCATAATCTGAGATTATTTATGTCTGCAATCAGCCAATATTGTATCTTTCGTTTGCGAGCTATTTCTGTAATGGACTACGTGCGTAATACGGCTCAATGTGATAATCTATCTATTGTAATAGGGCGAATTAGAAACAACTGTGTATGTTTCTCCTATGAGCTGATTCGCTTATATAATATTGTTTCTATTAGTAATGGTGTAAGGCAGGGGGTCAGTTTAGTACACTAGATGCAACCAGTCTCGAATAGGATGTCAAACGTTCCGACGACCCCTATGCACATGGCATAACTTTTAGAGGATAGCTACTGAACGACACGATCGGAGCTTCTAGAAGATTAACATTTTTCAATGTAAATGCTAACCTTATAGAAGATCATTACATGACGTCAGCACGATATGATGGAATGACACACCTATCAGTTATTAAACAATGCGATTAATTAATGAAAAATTAAGATAATACTCTGCCCAGCCAGTTCAGTTCTTTGATGATGATAAAATGAAAATAAATTTTTCTAAAACGAGGCTCACACTCGAATTATCCAGATAAATAGCCTTATAAACCATTCCTCAAGTTATGTTCCCTTTGACTCGGAGAAGGGAACTGTCACTTAAACCAGTTCACTGGGCTTCATCCTATAGAAAGAGATTTATCTAAGACTTCTAGGAAATCACTCTATAGCTGAATCGATACTGTATCAGATGTTAATAGCGGCATGTGTGTATAACTATACTGGCGTCAATCGAACCAAGTCGTAATAGTGACCCCATTTAGACACCCGAAAATGTAACTCGGACATTGACACCGTCAGTGAAGACTGCAACACTCAGCTTCGGCTTTAGATCACTTCAATTGCATGAGCAAACAAAAATATCAGTCAGGAGACAGAATGTAATACAGTTCAAGCAAAGGCTTGAGCAGCACAAGATATTTAGCATATTACTCTTAAGCAACTCTTAAGCTGTATTTTCTCGCCCGCGTTTCATTCTAGTGCATCTGTTACTGCTAGCAGATCTCCGACCCATCATGGGGCTCCGATGAGCTACGTCATCGATACTTCCTTGCCCTCAGTGCCACCAACCAGTTAGGTATGAGTTCGAAGATACCGTCGAGGGCAAAATGCATCCGAGGCAACGGTGTTTAATATCGTAATGTTACGAATTTAAATGAACGCTAGATATTATTATAAAAAATCAAGCTAAATTACAATGGAGCTGTACGGTATTATCCTAAATGCCAGATAGGTTTTTTACACTGTATAGGCCGCATGTAGTACACTGCACAGTGCCTGTGCGTGAATCGTGCCTGTTTCTACGATGGCAACGTAGATATTGTCAGATTTGGAAACCATAAAAAATTCCAGTGGAGTACATTGTTTATTATACAGAAATCAAGTTCTATAGCAGAATAATACAGCCTAATGTTGCGTACTAACATCGCGTCGATCGCGCGTAGTATTGCGTTGTGCTGTACCGTAACTCACCATTGTTTCTTCTTTTATCTAAACAACGATATAATCTGTAAGCTTCTACGACGACGACCCACACTAGTACAGTGGGTTAAGAGAATGACCTTAAATCATATATCAACACTTATTTGTTTTTACTGTCTAAGCACCTTACGTTTCGTGTAATATCTCTACGATTCAATGCTAACAGCTACCCTGTATGTTTGTCAATACGCCATTCCGCCGCGTAACCACACCATTTTTACGCAAATATCCACAAGCTCATTATGTACTATTACATACTCGCAGCGTTACCAAGTCCATCCATGTTTACGGGTCACATCAATAGCAGTATTTTGCCGTTATCTTAAACGGAAGCCCAACTTCATATACTAATTTTTTAATGATCTATGTGACCCAACCAAATGTTTTGAATCGCTGTATAGAGTATTTTTATTGGCTAGCTAATAGGATTCATTAAAAGTAGGGCAAGTTAAGTGGTATATGTAGTTTATCTTTGCATATTTAATTTTCCCGACGCATTGTCTGATGGCGATTGTGTTACCGATATTTGCCTTGCGTTCAATGACGTGCGACAGTTACGTCGAACCGTAAGCGTCTGTGGTCGTTCGACACTGACCAGCACGCTTTGGTGAACAGCTCTACCAAGGCTGCCATCTAGCGAGAACAGTGTACTCTCAGTGATTCCCAAATCTATCAAACACACAACGTAATAATAAACCTAAAATACAGGTGTTGCCCCCGGTTGATAGCGGCAACGTGACGCGTCTATCAAATCTGAATCAAGCTGATTCAGCGGTGACCTCGAAACAATATAAAAATTCGAGTCGAGACGTTCGAACTGGGATTGATCAGTCGTTCCATATTTCTCTGTAAATATCGACAGCTTATAGCGTATCAATCTCGGCATTGACCTTAATTCGTTAAGTAAACGTGCAGAGCCTCGCGGAGTTAAGGTAGGATATAAGATATCTATATTTACTCAACATATATTTCAAATTACAATACGTAACTTAGTAAGTCGGTTAAGTTTATTCAATATTGAGAGCCGATTTCCAGTAAAACAAACGTTTGAAATTTATGAGATCGTATTCATCGATTGTTTTTAAGCTCACAAACGTGATAACGAAATGTAACACATACGTAAACTGGTTGTAAATCCGAAAAGTGAATCTTCGTGGCACTTTACAAGGATACGAGCTACTCATTTGGAATAAAAATAACGTAGCAGGACCCATAACACACATACGTATCTCCAATATGAATGGGGACCACAGGTATCATCTCAACTCTTTCCTCTTTTATAGCAATAGGTGTTTGTCCTCTAATACCAATTCAGCTGGTGACCGCGTTCACTTTGTTCTTTTAGTCATGGAGGGTCTCTTAGATGGAGGTCACTTTCAGTGCTATCGTTTTTGCTTCTTCCTGCTAGTATCATGCGGTCCTCTGAAATGGAAATGGGCTTACGTTAGCCACGTTTGAATTTTAACTCACCACCAGTGCTTTATCGATAACGTCAGTTGAGAGGTAGGTACGATAGAATACGTTCAACGGCAGGGACATGCGCAAACGTTTTTTCGAAATTGACTGATATACAGCACATCGTATGTTGATTGTTATACAGCTTGTAGGCCACATAGAAAATGTTAAGCAAAACATATACATTGGAAAATTTGACTTGCCCTACTACGACCGAATACACACGTTTATTCACTATAATAATAGTAATACTTTGTTATTAGAAACAACAGATTCTGTTGTAGACAATCTGGTCTGAATCTCCTGGTGCAACTTTCTTTAGCTCCTACTCAAGGCGTCGTTTTATGGAAGAGCTCTTCTGTATGGCAAATCCATCATTTCTGACCGGATGTAGCTCTGCCACGAACGATCACTGAGCGTAGACAAACACGGTACGACGTCAAAGGAAGTCTTCGAGCGTAAATTTATCCTTTGTTCCTGTCGATATGCTTAGCTTCATTTGCCTTCTAGAATAATTAAATCGTTCGATAGGTAATAAACGGCGCTTTCATTCTATGATGACAGCGCGTTGACGATCAGCATATAGGAGAGAAATGTATATATATATCACATGTCTCACTAGTTACCCTCGATGCCTTACACTCCCTATTTGTGTGTCTCTTCGACAAAAGAAAACATAAAGCAAAAAGCAGTATTGAAACAGATCAGATAGAGTAGGATATATACGTTTTTGTTCGTGCACAAAAGTCGAAGCAAGGAAATACGGCCCCATACAAATCGAACGAACATTAGCTCCTTCCCCTCGGCTGAAGTCATTCGAAATTATTACATATTCAAGCAGAGACGCTGCGAACTTTTTAGGCCATCTTATATTGCTCACTTAAGTATTGTTTCGGAATCAAAGCTTACAACATCGTCAGATCAACAGAATTGATAGTGCTGCTGCGCTACGCTTCTTAGACCCGCATTACCCTTGCATAGATGAATTTTAAATCTGTCAACGATATGCTGTAATATCTATGCGAGGACTGTCCACAGCTAACCATATTGAACATACTATAGCTGATGAGATTCAGTTGACATTCGTTAGATCTGTGTTACACTCCAGAGAGAGAGAGAGAGAGAGTTACACTCCGTTAGAACTGTGAACTCCAGAGTAGGTTACAGTTCGGCAAAAGAAGTTATAGTTTTTATAAAGCCCACTCTCCCAAGTGATCTTACGAGATAAAAGGTGCATTATCATTATAAAACATTACTTGCCCGTTATCGCTGTGACCTTCTACTTCTATTCTTTCGCATTATATATAGGGTGGGGCAAAGTCCCTTGGCAATTTGAAAAAGGTCACTTGAAATATATATATAGCGCAGATCCATAATGATGACACCCAAACCGTCACGGATTTCCTGACATTGGGTTTATTTAGCATAGAAGCATGTCCCTTTGACGACAGATAGTAGCCGAATTAAACTGGGAATGTCATTGGCACGAAAGCGAATTGAACTGGAAGGCCGACCTTTTTAGCTTCGATATAATTACATGTGCCTGATCTAATAACAGATCTCGAGTGGTGCTTCATTGCGTATTTTTATCTATATCCAATTGATGACAATAGTTATTAGAACACTGTGTTTCCTGTTAAAGGTTCTAAACAGAAATACTTGTTAATAAACGAACACGTGCATTTACGGGTGCATTTGTAAGTAGGGCGTTACATACATTCCCTAGACCTCGCGCTGACGGAACAGCACTTTTTCCAATAACTGATAAGTCAAGCCGTTTACGGTACATATACCACCGAAAAAGGCCTCAAAAACTTCCTGAACGAGTTTTTTTTTTACAATCACACTTCAGCATTTCGTAGTAAATGAATTAGTTGAGAAATAGGACAAAATTATAGACGGTGACGGCGAATACACGATAAATTAATTTGATGCTCATTCTGGTAGAGGACAGCCTTTTTTTTTGCAAAAAAATGAAAAGTCAGTAGTATGTTCTTAGCGACGTAATCATTAGAGATACATATGCAGGTCTATGTTTAGCTATTCATAGAATTTATTTCTATTATCGCATATGTTCCAGGAGCGATCAGTTCGATCTTAAAGAAAAAAAAAGCTAGATTTATTGAAGCTGCCTATTCTATATGAAAAAAGTTCTTGAGCTTTTGAGTTGAGAACAGCTTCAGATTTCCTACTCTACTAACTTGGTGACTTCGTGGCCAGAAAACAAACGAGTGACTGAAATGAGAGGCACATCCTAAATTGAAGCTTCGTAGACAAAAGCGGAAAGTCCATTTGGAAAAAATGAAAGAAAAACAAATATCCTATTTTCGTTTTGGTCTTGAACTGGGCAGTGTCGCTTAACTGGGTCGCGGTGAGTTGGGACGAACTTCCAAAATCGCCTCAACGCGTTGCTTTGATTTTTTTCGCGGTTGATTCCAGATATAGTATCTATAATCTGTCTTTCGATCGTTTGACACCAGACAGTGTTGTTATATATTTGAGTAAATGTAATAATAGTCTATGACTGGTTTGGATTTAAAAAATACTCCATTTGAAGTAACGACATTGACTTTCGTTTCTAGCACCGGAGCCTGGTTCTTTTCCGTTTCAATAACGACGATAATATTGATAATAACCCTTTCCCTAACGTCATGTTATGCTTCACTTCGTTGCGGGTTAGTTGAAGTACATAGCCCTTCATGCACCATTACAATTACTAAAATAAGGAATAGGTGCACGTATCTTAGAAGGAGGTGTTACCGATATATCGAAGTTTGCATCTTACCAGGCAGATAAAAGAAAATGTGCGGAGCTGCGCTACAATATTCTCACACGAATTCAGTCGACTTATAATCGCAAGTCGAGGCATGCTTTTATCTTCACCGTAGCTATGGCTTAACAAACAATTCGGGCAACAATCTCATGGATATATCATCATTCGACGCGTCCCGGTCGATTACCCCGTCTTCACACGGCCAGGAGAGCTAAATAGATGTTTGCGTGTCCGTGCACACGTGTGTCCTTTCATCTTTTACATAGGACGACGAGGTGCCACGATTATTACAGATAAGCCAGGAACGTTTACCGTACACTTTCGGCTACAGTCTATTGTCTCCAAGCTATCCGGAACGAGAAAAATCTCTAAGTCAGCGGGCCGCATCGACGAGCAAACAAACGACGAGTGACAAAAAGTGAAAACGATGTGTATTTTATGGAAACGACTGGTTTGCCTTCGATTCAAGATTATTTCAAAGCGATAATATCATTGTCTTACTGCGTTGAATCAGTGCTCCTAGTTAATAATAGCAAGGTAGCTGGGATGAAATTGGCTTTCCTATCGTTGAGGGAGAGGTCAAGCTGAGGATGATGGCCTCGTATAAATAACGACCATAATTGTAAAGATTATACTTTTTTCTACGATTAAATAATAACATAAACATAGTTTTTATACGTTCACAGTTTTACTCAATATGGAATCCTATTACAACTTAATCCTCTTTTGACGCTCAAATAATTGTCTATTATTTTCACTATAAGAGCTTTCAGAGAGATCTAAATCTAATTCATTAGAAATGCAGGTATCGTTAGTTAGAGTGTGGCAAACATTGAAAAGTAACGAAAAATCCGGTTACTTGCGAGTTTGCTGGGGCATACAACACGACAGCAAAACACATATATTTATTATTATAGCCTGACCACACAATATCCAATGCAAAATCCCGGAGACTCGTAAGCGGAAAAAAATCGCGGAGAAGTATGCTAGACTGTTTAGCTGGCTAAATGCAAACTTTCCAAGTTAAGGCAGACCGTTATTGGGTGCTAGGAGACTTGAGGGCTGATTTAAGCGATGTTTGCGGGCAACCACAGACGACAAACCCACGTGGGTGAGGCGAACGACGTTGAAACACAAAATGACTGTAAAGTATGCCCATACGCAGTCGGTGAAGTACAGAAGACACAGAAGTGTATTTTCGATAAATATATCGAGTTGTTACTGCGGTTGGTATTACCAAACATCGTCAAAATGGCATATTGCGTTTTCGATTGTGCATCTATGTGCCCTAAAGGACAAAACATAACATAGAGAGTATTGACAAGTGCATATTCGCTTAGTTCGTATGTCCGTTTGTACAGAGGTAGACATGCGCATACACAGACATAAACATTTACAGCTGGAATATCAGTTTCCATTTCCATTACTTGTATCATTGTCGGTGGCAGTTCCACCTAGACGACAGTTCTATATATTATCCAAACGGAAGAGACAGCTCTTCGAGGCAACGCCTGAGGCGAAACACTGAAACACCTCAGAACAACGTCGTCGACGTCCCAGCAACTTGTACTGTTACAGAGCCATACTGCTGGCCAACAATAGCGCTTCGTGTTGGAGCTCTGACAATTTGTCCATCCGCCCGTACGTTTTCTTGCTGCACCCATCCGCGATAGTTATTGGTTCGTCATAAGGGCAAGTCGGCATCCAGCCATGGCGGCAGCCATTGACCTAGGACCACTGTCGTCATTGTCAAATGGTCACTATACGGCGGTCAGACGGACGAGCGGACGCTTCTTCTGTCCCATGAGCAATAGTAGCGACAGTAGTACAGGCGCGACCCCACTCAGCAGCGATAACCACTACAAGCAGTATAAGTAGGCAGGCACCAACATTATCGGCAATAGGTACATCACTTGCATCATCATTAGCCATCTAGACATGGTTCTGTTCAGCAGGAACGACAATCATCAGTTACTGCCGTTGTCACAATACCACCGCAGAGATCATAAGCATGGCCGCTAGAGCGTCGGCGACGAAGCTGTCGCCATCACCGTCATTTTATAGAAATTAGATATGTTAACACGAGCACGACAACGACAACGAACCAGACGATTCACGGAGAGTGACTAGCTTTAAGCCGTAAACAGCCTTGAATTGAAAGCACTAGACGTGCGCGACAGCAGTCAAAAGCAACAGGATGAGATGACACTGAACGGGCGAGGGATCGGTCATCATGGTCGTTAAGCTGAATGAGTGACAGAGTCCATGCTGCCGTTGGGCCTGCTTCTACTGTTGCACGGGCTGACGTGGACACGCCAGTCGGATTCGCGGTGATGGCGTCAACAGTGGGCGTTGTGAAGTCCTATGGCCTTTGGCTTTGCGGGTCGCTCTTTGTTGTTTGTTGTCTGCTTGTTTTGTTGTTTGTCTATTACGTGTACACTACCATTATGTGCATAGCTATCTCCATATTACATTATAAATGAAGTATAGCTGCAATAAGTATGCTGGCGTCCTACCAGCTGTTCGCCAGACGAGTTGATTCGCTGTTGGCGTAAACCACGTATAGATTTAATCGAGCCATCGACCTATGATATAAACTATGGAATAAAAATACAAAGTGTCACTCGGATCACACGTAGATTTAAATCTGTAGCGTGACACATCCCTGATTCCATCGACTTAGATGAACTACAGCGATAGATGTTCATGTAAATGTAAAAGGGGGTATGTGAAAGGAAATAGTTACAGTGCAAAATCGTACTTGGTAAGTTTAATCGCCGAGTTGGTAAATCCATTGTGAGGATTTGTGTTGGTCATTCATTCCTCGGTAGTTTTTCTTGCTGCTGCTGCTGCTTACGAATAGCTGCTTTCCTTATAATCGTCCTCGACCTCGAGCGCCTTTAGTATACGACGACAGCAACGGACCTATATATATATATATGTATGTATGTATACATATATATATGTAATTTCAGATGTTTAATATATATATTTCATTTTTATATATATTATAACTTAACAGCTGTTAACGTTGCCAGACTGCCAGCTTATGCGTGTAAAGCTAGAGAAGCAACATCTAAAATAGTATCGAAGAATAGGTACCTACTAATAACGTATTCGAGTGTTTCCCTTTAATTTGGATAGCATTGTGGATTGTGTTGTTGTGGTACCATATACTTATACGATATTTTCTACAGTTTTTTTTTGTTTCTGTTATGTATACCGCGACGAGCGTTCAGAGAATCGTCGCACTTGAGTGAATTTATCTATTCTAGCTAATAATGGACGAAGTGTTGGCATGTTAATACCAGATTTATATATAGTACAGCTCCATAGGTAGCAGCAGTCAAAGCTACGTAATCAAGTTACTTGTATTTGCGCAGACATTTGTCATTAAACTAGTGATATGGTTGCTTGGTTAATAAATGGACTTTGCTACATATAGGAGATAATCGTAGTGTCTACCATTAGGCGTCTTTTTAGACCACGTCATTATACCGTGTGTGTTAATTAGCAACATTTTCTGTAAGTATATTTTAACCCTGGTAAAAACAGACTTCTAGGCCAACCATCTAAATTTCGTTCGTGCGCATATCTTACAAATGCTACAAGGTCTACGAAGGCGGTTAACGGACCAAGCCTTTGACGAAATCCTTATATATGCGCTAGAAAACAGTTAAACACCTTCCTGCTCTAGTTATTATGTGACACCTTCCTTAGAGATAATTGGATTTACTATTCTTACCGCGATATATTTGCATTACGTCGAGCTATAATAATAAATACAGTTAACGCCACTCTGAAGGCTTATAGATCAACTAATTGACTGACAAATTAATTCTCTCTAATAAGAAAAAAATTTTAAAAAAAAATAGCTATTCAGTTGTTAACATCATGATATGTTTATAACGCTATCCATCTAACTAACATGGATATCGCCGAAGTAAAAGGACTTCTTTTCAATGTAATCGAATGTTATCTTCATACAGCTTAACACACAATGCTATACGAA
Organism: Varroa destructor; assembly: GCF_002443255.2. Taxonomy (NCBI): domain Eukaryota; kingdom Metazoa; phylum Arthropoda; class Arachnida; order Mesostigmata; family Varroidae; genus Varroa; species Varroa destructor. The sequence continues at coordinate 46,097,047 of NW_019211457.1, read as the reverse complement.
TCGTATTAAGTTTTGCTTGCGCTCTGCACTACGCCTAATATCCTTGTTCTCACATGATTATCTTTTAAGTATAGTTATTAATCAATAACCTCGTACCTTTGTTCTTCTCATACCTGGCATATCTTTCTTGCTAGACGATGCTCTTCAACATCCTCTCTCTGAATATTTAGAAACTATATTTTAGATTACACAGTTGGCAAGGATAACGCTTCACGATGGAGAATCGTTGTAAACTTCTACTTCACGAAGCTGACTCCTGGTAGGATTTGAAGATGATCGGTTGACAGCTTTATGCTAATATACTTGCAAGTGGAATTGGACAGGGCACAATATTTTTAACTTTGTTGACAGTGGATATATGACAGTTCGACGTCTTATTTTCGCGCTGACTCCTTAATTAGTTTTTTGACAAAATGAGAGGCACGGGACGAAACAGGCTCTTCCATACACTCGATAATACACTGCTTTCGAAGTGATCGACTTGACCCCGATCCTTTTATGCCAAATGAGTGCTTAAGGAAAAGTACGGCTTTATAAAATTAAAGATAAATAATTCGATTAAACGAAATACAGATACAGTATAAGCCAGCATTAATGTCGCCCTCTTGCCGGCAAGCGCAATCAAAAGTGACGCTTTTATAATGAGCGAGCAGCGCGTTGGGTTCCTTATCCGATGACGTGCGGGCGAAAATGGTACGCGTTCAGCAATGGCCGAATCAGTGTGCACCTAGATAATTTACTGTTCATCTTTTACATTATCTGTTCTAGTGTACACACACAATGATCACAGCGAACGCAAAAGCTGTTGTGCATTTGTTGACTTTGACTTGTCGCGGGGTGTATGGCATAAATGAGCAGTGGATTTCCTTGTTAACATTAGGATGCTCCGTTACATCGGCACGAATTAAAATAAATGTAAAGGAAGTTGAGGGCTAGCTGAAAAGGAGCCGGATATCGACTTTCGCATACAGTCATACACATGTACATCCAGATGGATAGATAGAAATAGTCTAACTCACCTAGCGGCAGTTTGTTTGCCCATTCGCTGTTCTTGCCATGTCGTGTCATGCCGTGCACGCCAAGTTAAAACATACCAAGAGCGCTTACTGAAAGGGCTGATTAAACGCTATTTCGACAACGTAAGCAGCAGACGCAACGGCCAAAACAGGAATCTATTAGCTGGCACCATCACATTACACTGCCTAGCCTTATAGGCACACTGTGCTATCTATCGAAAATAATCGCTATTTTAGCTATGAATCACTTCACTCTCTGGATATTCGGTGCTGCAGTGAACTTACATGAACCACCCACTCAATCCATCCCCGGTGGAATCAATAACAGGTACTATCCTACTCGTTTACGTTGTTTGCCCATTCATACAGGGAACTGCTACTACTGTTAAAGCTGTTGCAGTCTCGTCATATTGTGCCCAACCTCTAAACGAAAAGCTAATGGGGAATTAAACGAATGATACGAACCTTACGTTCACATACACAGCCGGGTTACGTTCTTGTAGCGCCAACGTGCAACCGTAGAAACGAAGCTGGGGTGCATCGACGGCCGTATCAAGCTGTTAGTCAGGGTGACATGTTCGATTATTAGGCAGACGTACGCGGCTGCTACTTTGTAGCATTCTGTTATTGCTGTTTATGTTATTACAGGAAAGAACAGCGGCAGTCTCAACAAAAAACAACCTTTTACGCTCAAGATCCGTTCAGTCAGCCATTTCACCGTTGCGTTATCCATCGTGATGAATATTCAATTGGCATGGAGGGCGGACAAAAGAAAACATTTCTAACTGACGAACATCGCTCGCCAACTATCAACAGCAGCAAAAACAGATGCTGTGTGGGTCAGTGGTAATCGTACGTAGGCATACGTCCCATAACGTTTTTACTCGCAGCGGACATATGTGTCGTCGCAATATGTTTCTATGCGGACATCGAATTTGTATGTTAATGTAAATACGTCTAAGATGTTGTGACGGTTTTCATTATTGCCTAAGAAGTAGGTAGCAGTTTCTGGGAGTCTATAAAATAGGAATAAACAAAGTGTTGAATTTCTCCTACTGGTAAGTAAGGTGGTAACTTTTAATGAAAACAGCTAGAAATTAATGAAAAAATTTGTTGCGTAAATCGAGACAGGAATCGACTAAAAACACGATAACAACATGAATGTTGCAAGCTATCGGAATCAGTCGAACGTTACATCGGGATAGTGGAACAACTGCAACAGCGTAAAGACATAATCGCAACCGACAAGACTGGCGCATTAGTTACAGTTTTAGTATTAGGCCATGTGTCCTAGCGAATCAGTCAAGCGAATCGGTTAAGGTAATACCCTAGCTTCGTACAATGAGTTTCATTTACTTGACTTTATATAATAAAGTATAATTCAAAGTCGGTGGTACCTTAGGAAAGTAAGAGATACACAGTAGGAGAACAGGGAGATTCGGGTGCAATAATGCGCTAACTTGAACGAAATAGGGAGATTTCCAGACAGGGAAAGAACAAAGTTGCATGATAAAGAAATCGAATCAATGTAACGCAGTAGCATTTCTAAAAAAGAGATAACTGCAGTTGAAGATGTCGACGCTTAAGTTCGAATTCAGTTTAGACTGGATGCAGAATTGGCGGAGCAGAGAATTAACATAACGGACGAGATTACTCGAAGGAAAATCTTCGAGTAACTGCTGAAGAACTATTAGTAGCAGCTAAAATTCCTGCAATGAGGTCTCGAGTAAAGTTTTTGTTAGCTGTAGCAAAATTCAATATTTAAAAACGATATTAGTCAGCCACAGCCTAACTAGTACTATGGGCAGCTGTTCGAATTATTATTTTAATCCTGTAGTGGAACTAGTAAATCTACGGAATAGGTTTTTGTAACGCGCGCGAAATTTCCAACAGGATAACTGTTAATCTATAGGCGAGCTATAAAACCGGTTCGATAAGTAATAACAAAACGAGCGCGACTTGGAGCCCGGTTGGTAAATCCAGTTAATTAATATAACTTATTATATTAGAAAAAAATTATCTTTTGTTTCGGTTTAAAGTGATACTTGTGTATTTTTCAGTGGGACAATTTAGCAATTTCAGCAAGTATATACCTTATTCGAGGATCGTTGTAATAATGCGATATCGCTTTTTATCAATTGAGCTTGAATCGAATCCGGACAAAATAATACATGAAAACCTGAAATACATGAATAGATGACAATGCAAAGAAATATTTCAAAATTAGGGAATTAGTTTCTACAGGGGATGCAGTTAAAGCCGTACTGCCTTTTTGCGCCTTAGCAGATAGCTATTGTTTCAAGAAAGGTATTTTTTTTACTTGCCTTATTAAGAGGAGACATGCTTTGCTAAGCTTCCATCTAACACGAATTATTTAACCCCTAGTCATATATTTTACGGATCTGATATATGATCTGCTTTTCCTGTATTTGTATAAATTTGGTATGTTTTTCAACAGAAAGAATCGAATTATCCGTGTCATATATTGCTTAATTAAGGAAAGAGCGACTCGTTGGCCACTAGTTGAATTTCACACATAATTAAATGTTGAAAAATAAGAAACAAGTTACCGCATGCTGTAACATCCTGGGAAAACAGGTTTCTGTCATGAACGCCCTTCACTGTCTACTTTGAACTTATGTGAAATCATCCTTTGTTTTTAACTAAGTTGAACCATTGTAGATGAAGGAAAATAAAGATTAAGGATATAAGATTATCCTGGCGTCATATTAATTCCCGACTTTTCTGTCAGTAAAAGGTACGCCAATTTTCAGCCTGTCGAAAAGCCACGGCCTTCTGGTAGGCATTGTCATGCTTGTCAAAATGTCGTCACGTAATAATTCATTGCATTGACTTGAAAGGTTACGTCGAAAGCCTTAATGAAACGAGCTATTAATTAACTGACATATTTCTTTTTAAATATGTATGTTTTTTTGGTACTCTCAGTAATTTTTCATTATGTAGAGGTTTTCGAAATAATTTTTTTAATTATAGCATAAGTAAGTCTCAGCGGGATGAGGCGTTACCGGACTCATTTGGCATTTCTCCAGCAGACCCATCAAACGCTAGTTATACAACTTAATAAACATTCATCGTTTACCTTAATGATTTTGTGTGTTAAATCTTAAATTTCTTATAACCGTTTCTGCAAACGGGGAGATTCGAATCAGAATGGCTGCAAGCTTCTTAGTTAATGGTGATCATGGCATTCAAGCAAGTGCCCATGAACTACCCGATCCGTGTCGCCTTTCGAATACCAGTCATGTTGAGATAGGGAAGTAGACTCGTCTATCGTTAAGTGGAGCGAGTAATTGCATAGACAAATACGAAAACTGTAACAGAAAGGAAAAATACACCTCTACGATGGTGGTAATATCGGTGTTTGACAGTTAGTTAGACATCATTAATTTATTAGTTATTATTGATCTTTTGGTGGTTCGACACCGCATTACGTAAGTAAAATGACGAAATAAACTTCAGACTTGCGAGTAACCGAAAGAGCAAGTTTCAAGACGGCTATAGCGTTTGTATTTGAATTGCTTGGATATCAGCTGGGACATATACTCTGGAATAGCTAAAAATGGTGAAACTGAGGAAAAAAACTTTTTTTTTAGCTTTTTTGTTCCAATCGTCAGCTCAGCAGTTACAAGGATAGAAGCACACTATATGATAAATGTGATTTGTAAACGATGCCTAATAGTATGTAATAGGTTGCCCTAGGTATATACGCAAGACTGAAACCCAGCTAGTAAAGGACAAACATAGCTTGTACCCAAACAGGACACTACCTTGACGCTATCGCGGTCTGCCATGGTCAATTTCACTTTTTACCGACTGATTTTTGTGTGTTGACCAATTCGAAACTCCCGTGGTCTTCGGTGACGGCACGACGTATAACGGCGTCTGTTTGTTATCGTATGACTGTCGGCCTTGCTGTGTCCACCATCGTGTTAAAACGCTGCCACGCTATGTAAGACAACATCGAAGCGTCGTCCAAAAAACTTTTATCTATTTTTAGGAAACAGGTAAATGAGTAGACTGGGGTCACGCCGGTTACAGTATCGCTTATGAAAATCATATTGCCGATGGAGCAAGCATCATTAATGTTACTGCTTTCACTAAATACCCTTCTGCCTATACGCCGATTATGTCGGGATGATCACGATGCTGACGGATATCATATGGTATTTCTATTTAATACGGTTTCTGGACAAGTAGAAAATCTAGGGAATGGTTAAGAGGTCTATGTGGACGCGATACACACCGCGTGCTTTGGTTTCGAATACCTATCCATATGCCGCAACAGTAGAATCGATCTTTCAAAAACCCAGACAACTACCAGATGCGAAACAGATGAATTGCGTCTGCTATCGGATAACGCGCTTTCTAATGTTATGATTAGTGCTGCAAATAGAGACGCTAGTTTTGTTTGGGTTGTTAAACTATTCGACTTTGCCATGATCGCCGTAGTTGACGGCGGGCAATACAGTTACTGTGCTGCGAAAAGGGCGTGTACAGTTTACATAGTGGCCTGATGTTATAGTAGGATCATAGCAAGTGCAGTACTCTAACGATACTTTTAATGTAGACGACTCCCTCCCAGCTATTTATTGCATGTTGTGCCTTCCTCTTATACCTTTAACCTGATTGTTGTTTTAGGCGGGAAAAGAAACTGTGGAAAACTACTTCAAGTACGTTTCGTACGAGAGATCCAATGACAGGTTGATTCGTTTAGTTAGCTGGATGCGTATCCGTTTGTATGCTGTTAATATTTTCTCCGTAAATGTGTCTGCCTATATTTAGATGTGTGCCTTTGTACAGTTAAATCCGAACGATGAAATCTCCGGCAACGTTCGAAAGAAATTATTAAACGTCGTACAAAATTCGAATTTTGCCATAAGTATCTAAATGATCATGCCGAATATTTGAACTTACTGAAAATAAACGAAATTTCAATAGACCAAGTGATTTAATTAGTAAAGTAGAACTAGTGCAGCAGCATAGCGTTTCGTTTGCTCGTATCTCCCAGGTTTCCGAAGATATTGATAATCATTCTTGAATGTCCCGACGAGAGTAACCGAACCGATATAATAAAAGCTGATACCATGTATTGTACGAGCACACATCTTGCACTGCTTGTACGTAAACTGACAGAACGCCTGAATTCAGAGGTCCCACGCCAGTTTTTCCCTCTTCTTGATGGAAATATGGTATTATTTTCATTGCACTATTGTCATTCGTTTTTATGCACGGACGACGCAACAGCACTGCACAGAATCATTACGGACCGGCCAAAAACCCAACGAAGTTAATGCGCCAACATCGCCTAATCCGAGTGACCGACGTCGTCGAAAAGGCACTTTTCGCATCCGGGCCTCATTCAGAACAACTCTTTTGTCGCTTCTGTTGGCTCAGCGCCAGCAGTAGTGCGTCCAGCCTGAACGAACCCGAGCACAAAAAGCGAGAAAAGACAAAGCAAGCGCTGACTCAGGCTTGACGCTGAATGCCACCGATTTGCCGGCTCTAACTGTAATATTGATACGGCGAACTCTCGCCTCGGTGTGCTGTCTACGTCACGTAGCTGTACTGTGCGGTTTCTTCATTTTTTAAGAAAATTTTTTTTCAATAACCTCCGCACAACTCAGACGGGCAGGCGCAAGTGGCCGGCAGCGAAGCAATTTTTTTACTACGATTTCAGCCGATACTTACGTACGCAAACGTATCAATTCATTTATCTTATCGTACCACAGAATGAAAGATGCTCCTGTAAGCTAGACGGAGATGGTAAAGGGAGTGATTGGGGGTAGCGTGGAAGGAAGAAAAAGTTGCCGACGAACTGTAGCAGATGGCAGGCCATCTGCTACAATTCGCCGGCCAATTACTACAAAATAAGCCAATTAAAGATTGCGGAAATGCAAGGTAGCGCGTGCCATGATTTGTGTAACCTGTTCATGTAAATTAAAAAAATAATGTCATAACGCAGTATTATAAATAAAAAAAATAACGCAGAAAACATAGTTCATAACACTATTTAGTAAAAAATTACATTATCTTTCTTCTTTCAACAGAGCATATTCAAACCATCATTGAAATTGCAACTGAACGTCTGATATTCTCTGAAGGGTCACTAAACGTATTGCTTTTTTTTAAGAACACTTGAGGCAAGGTATTACTCTCAATAGACATATCATTACTTGTTTCAGTTATTTGTAAATTGTTTTTAATTTAAATCTATATTTCCGTCTTTAAATGGAGGTTCCTTGCTTAAGGTGCAATGAGGAATAACAACTGGAATAACACGAACTGGCTGTAGACTCACATGGCGTCACCCGCTTTGTCGTATATGCGTTCCTCCATAACCTCCTCAGGCAATTGGGCTTTCATGAGTCTGAAAATACATTTAGGTACTACATATGCTGGAGAAATTACGCTGAATATTATGCTCGTTGCCCCCTGGTACCGTCTTTAAGACAACCGCGATACCTCAAATTAGTTTTATAGACTTAACAAAACTCATATAACCCATATGACGCGAAATACTTTAATGATTTTCATACACTCAGTTTGATTTTGGCTTATTGACTTATTGACTTGTATATACGACACATTTGACAACTATCACCGAAAATGAATAATAAATAGCGTTTTATATTTTTGAAAGAATATTGTGTTATGTTTTTAATGATAAATAAAACATATACTCTAATACTCTAAAATAGACAAGCTTCTTAACAATGATAGCATAGCCCACCCATTGTTTGGATGACATCCACTAAATGGCGACATTTATAGCAGCTTTACCTGTCGAAGACGCGGTTTTTTTTGCATATATTTTAGGGAGGAAGTTTGTCGAGTAAGTCTAAAAATCGTCGTGCTCTATCTATATATTATATACATATCCTATATACTAATATATATGTGTAGCGACTTTTGCCAAATCTTTTATGTGCATTTTATATAATACTATATATAATACCCATACTCAGGTAGACAACTGTCTTGAGTTTGTTCTATGTTAACCAACGGGCATATAATAAATTGCTGCAACATCTGTTTTGAGGATATTTATATTCAACTAATCTTCGCTAAACGGTGTCAGACAACAGGAGTTACCAACGAACAGTAAGGCCTGACCTTTTCAGGTGCGTGCGCTGTCACCTTTCACCCTAAGTGTACCCTAAGTAAGCCTAGCCCACTTGATCTGTGTAGACGCAAGTATGTTGCATCTTGTTTAACTCTGTTCCGTATAGATTTTATGCACTGTAATGTCAATGACAACAAGCAGAAGTAAGCCAATTTCGAAATTAAAGTTTAAGCCTTTTTAATGTCTGCCTAGTTAAAAACAGATCATCTGCGATGCGTGTCGCCCTCACATTGGTCACCTGCCATAAATGCTACAAGAATGTTGACCAGTTTGTGTGGATCCGGCGATCCGGATGGAGCAATCTGTAATCTGATGGGCGTCTTCGCGACATTGAAAGGTTTTGTTTATGGGTTTGTGCTCAAAGCTAAAAAAATTAGAAGAACTAAATTTTTTACCTAATCAGAACCATGGCTAACTTTTCTCTGAACACCAATCCTAATGTCCATAAGCAACATACTTGCATACGTTGCACTAGTTAAGCTTAACAGCACAATACGCACCAAATGCGTTTCTCGTAATATATTGTATCGCTCGAAGCAGCACCCAAAAGCAGTTGCGAAGTAAAGAAACATCGCTTATTGTTAGTACAGACTAGCTATGAGTCTAATCATTTCCGCATCAGCTCCTGTTACCATTCATGTTACATACTTCTCTGTGTGACTCTCATCCACTCTTGGCATTTGCTAGCGCCTTCACCATCTCGATTCTGTCAAAGAGCATCAAAAGTCCCAGCAAAAAGAGTCGGCTCAGTTTTGTCTTGTGTACCTTTCTGTTTGCCTGTGTTTTTTTGCGTGTATTGCGCGTCCCGCCAAAGGACGCCCCGGCCTGCCTCTAACAGCAATAGTTATTTTACGCTAAGAGCTTTGTTGATTACCCTTCACGCTTATTCATGTAATTTCTAATCGTCTTGGTGTCGAAAAAGGCAAAAATACGCGAATTATATATATATATATATATATATATATATATATATATAAATACACACATAAACAAAACGTGTATTATATTTCTGTGTCCTCAAACCCAACTGTCCCGTTTCGCCCCACGACGTTTCTCCCTCCTCCAGTCACCCTCCTCCTTTCCGCTTTTGCAGAATCAATAGACGAAGGCGATCGCGCATTTAACACACGTGGTGCTGCTTGATGATGCATTGATACTATATTATATACGTTATCTGCAAGAGGGAGAAACAAATTTAAAAAAACACGAAGCAGTCGTCACATCGGCGGTGTTTTTTGAAACGCCATCTGCAACGCATGTCCCCTGTTAAACAGAAAACTATTATAACACTAATCAGCCAGTTAGTAACAATACATTGGCTGTTTCTTCCAGCAGTGGTAGCATCCGTTCCATACGATTCGTTTCTACTTTTCCTACCGCGCTGTAATCGTTTGCTCAGTTCCGTGGTTACTGTTACCTCCCCATCGAAATAGGCCACCCCCTCCAGTAAACACCTCGCGAGCGTCATTGCCGCCGTCCACGTAACGTGTTGTATAGGTATCTCTTGCCCGACCCCCGGGGTGAATTTGGTTACTTGCCATCAAATATCGTCGACCATTTGCCTGTGCAAGTTATTGGTTTTCGTTGCGTTGAGATTGCTGTTAAGGGGATTGTTGCGGATGTTGTCGTTGTTGTTGTCATTTGTTATTACTGGCCCTGTCGTCACCAAGATGATCACCATTTCAATCATCGTTTTATGATTATTCAAATAGATTTTTTTTCATTGTTCATTGATCCGTACGCGTATTCAAACTTACCTACAGGTGCGACACAGACTCGAATGGACAGATGGACGGACGGACGGACGTTCCGCCGATGTGAGCGTTCCAGGATGTGTGTCAATATGTTAGTTCGAAACGAATATCTGGATATACGCAAAGGCCTCTGTCGGACGCATAAATCATTTTTATTATATACACACATATATATATAAAGTAAGACTTGTGCTATAGGGGGAGCGAATGTTGTATTAGACAACGATGTGAAAGTATTCATAGCTCTGTCGTTTTTACTTCAGAATCAGTCGTAAATATTCACTTTCGTCTTTTTTAAGTTTTTTTTTTTGCGTGTGCGTATCTTTGATGTCGTTATCGTTGTTACTGCTATTGTTACCGTCAAGCCATCGGGGCGTTTGCGCTATGTGAATAAAGCTGTCGAATCCACACACATTGCTATAAATAAATGAAATAAACATTTCTATTAATAAGTATCTAAGTGATCGCATTAAGAAAAATAGTAAGGAAGTTCTTTCCAAAAAAAAACCTGCTGTATTTGGACAGACGTTTATATCAGCAGAGAAAGTATAGAAATCAGTAGTTTCCTTTTAAAAGCCAAAGAGAAAACGAAGTAGACTCCGAAATGGAAAGGTATAGAACAAGCAAGGGGCCTCGCACGCGCTTTAGCACAATTATAGAATCAATAAATTCGTTTACTTTGACTGAGAAAATTTATCAGTGTTATAGAAGATTACAACTGCTTCCTATTAGGCCCCCCTTAACTAATAACTAAGTAATTATAATCGGTGTTTGCTTTTAATAAATTTGCAATCATCAAATCACTCGACTATCTACTCTAAAAGATAAACATTGATTTGAAGACACGGACAGAGAGGTGCTTCTCATTGAGGCACTCCGAAATAGCTTGTTATTTCCCTACTACACTATTTTGAGTATACCATAGCGGCGATTCATATTAGAAAGTGGTTTTGGGCTTCTAATTTCCCTGTACATTTGATCTGGGTTTCTACGGGGGACGTATCGCCAATGGGTCCGTTTACGAAGCAAATATGTCCTGTTCAAGTGGCGAAGTAATATATGCTGTAAGCACGTTTCACCTAAGTAAAAGAGTCTCTTGTCAATTGAATAATAGAAACATGATTGTACGTATTTAAATTGTTATTGGGTTTTTAGCCTGGTTGCGATTATTGTCGGGCGTTATTGGAAAAAAGTATTTTCGAAGCCATTTATTTTGCTGTTTTAGGAAATGAATAGCTATGACGAAAGGCTGAGAGAGTAGTATTTCTTTTAAGCGGTTCACACGTAGAAATTAATGAATTCTTTATGAGCTCACCTTTTAATTCATTAGTCCTGCGAAGGTTCCTGATTAAAACCGGACCAAATTAACAGAGACAGCTGTTCGTTGTAACATTAACCGTAGATTATGGTTTGCAATTTAAAGACCGTGTCATCTAAGTAATATGGTGCACTTTTTAAGTAGAAGTTGAACTTTCACAAGGTGTAATAACTAATGTCGGACATCAAGATTCACTTGCGAAACAGTTTCGATGAACCTACCAAGATGCTCTAGATTTCTAATACCAACACCCTTAGGCTAATTTCCCGCCGGTCTAAAAAAAAATCAGCTGTCCTAACCGTTCGCCAACGTTACGCGCAATAAGAACTCTCGATAAACCATAACTATATGATAACAAAAACTGTGGTACGGCCCGGACTAGCCTGTACGGTTATCATATGTTTATTTCTTATGCATATATCTTATCTCCATATGTACAAATACATATTTTTGGCAAACCCATAAATTGGATGCAGCCATTGTATGCAAACGCAACATAACTCATGTGACAATTATATAGTCACATTTTAATCGCCGCGAAGAGCTTTGTGGTCAATTATGCTGCAACAGTGAACTATCGAGTGATAAGCTTGGTCCGTTCGTTGGAAAGACGTCCATCTCAACGAAATTGTTACAGACACATGAATACGCTATATAGAAAGATATAACAGTCGCCACAATATCGTTGCCGCTTTGGATTACGTATTCTATAATAACTAAGCTACCAGTTGGTATGGGCCTTACTCGCGCTGCAGGCGCTCTGTTGAACGTTCAAAACAGAATTGACTGCATCAAAAATATGGATAGGTCCTCGTAAACCATTCATGCTATACGACGAGCGCTACTGTGAACAGTTTCATAGGTAAGTTTTAGCTAAAACAAATATCTCATTCTTCAAGAAAGATCGTCGAACACAAATTACTCTTATTCGAATGGTTTGCACTGGTTTATGCACTGCGGCCGATCACAGCTTGACAAAATGCTGAGAATATACGAAGGGCTCCGAAGAAAAAAATAAGACTACGTTCGGTAGGTAAATGCGTACATATATATACGGAACTTATTTTTAAATGTTAATGCGTAAAATGCGTGTTGCTTTACGAACTTCGTAAGTATATTCGGGCTCAATTGCAATCAGTAACTGAAGTTAAAGCATACTTAAAATTTTCAAATTTAAAACGATGACAACCTTTATAGACGTAGATATTATTCAGTGTTTTAAAAGTATCGTTTTTTTCTGATTCAACTTGATTAAAATATGTGCTATGTCGCACCTGAGCAGTCTCCTGTGCTTTTTATAACCGAAAAAATTTTAACTTTATTTAACTTTAGTTAAAGTCGAACTTAGCAGTAGTAATTAACAGCATGGATCTTATTTACACATACCGATCTTCACTTTGTAGGCGTTCATCTCTGTATTAACGAGCGTTTTCATGCTATAATAGCATCCGCTAAATTTACCTTTGATCCTGGGTTGGTATTTGTTCGAACAGTGTTTCGACCGTACCTAAGAGACTATATCCATTTACAGGAGGGGTTTTATTAGCAATAAGGTTATTTTATGATAATTCACTAGTTAAAAGCGCGCAAATTATAAAAAAGTGGAATGGCTTTCATAAGTAAACCCTACAATTTTATTCATTTTTATTCAAAACGATACCTTAGAAAGTATAAATTGAAATCAAGGTTCAATCATTTATTAACATTCTACTGAAAAAATAGCAGCTGAAAGCGGAAGGTAAGACCTCAAAAAAGATTTTGAACATTTAAACCAGAGTTCTGTTTGGTCGGTCGTGTAAGTGGTATTTGTTGTGACAGCGGAGGTAACATTTGCATAGAGGATTAAATTTGACGTGATACGCCTTCAGTTCTATGGACAGTAGTATCAACATGGCGTTACAATTGGGTCGTACGAAATGAACGCCCGGCTTCTACGACCTACGATCATTGTTTGAGTAGTATTATGTTAAGCTATCACCACTACTTGGAACAGGTCAACAAGTTGGGCAACTTTGCGTTGTTAAATATACAAGATCATACATTCTATGAGCAAAACAACTCATCCATTCGATTTTTGACTTTGTCGAAAAATATGATGTAATTTGGAGACTTGAAAAGCCGAAGTCGTAGATCTGACGCACGCACTTGAATGATGACTCGCCTTTCATGTTTGTAACTGCTTCTTTAAAAGAATCAAACAATCCTTCCTGAATCTGAATTCAATAAACCTAAGCGTTATGCCATAATGATTATTCTATGCTGTGCTGCCGATATTTAACTCAAATTAGAATGTAAGAGAGACGCTAACGAACACCGCCTTTTCTGCAAATCCCGGGATTCATTTTTTTAAAATTTTTTTTTCACAACGGAAACTAAATGAGCGAGCTCGTTCACAAACACTACCTGCTTGGCTGACAATGCATATTACACAGTGACAGTTGGAGTCACATTCGTTGAAATTTGACAGGAGAAACTGGATTTTGCAGAATATCCGAATTCTGTTGAAAAATCGATAGAAAAATGCCCAAAATTTAGTCTGCCCAAACCTGTCGATGGCATATCCTATCACTGGAGTAATCCGACAATAAAAACAATCTTTCGTAATAAAGCCAATAGAATTTGCAAGGAAACGTAGTTTCTTTTATGTTATGTTCGAAATAGGTTGATCAGTTAGAACAAATGCGTGTTAATGGAACAGAGACGCAAGATCCACATTTTGTTTGTATCCCATAATTTTTCATGTATCGTACATTATTCGCCGTCTCTCTCTCTCTCTCTCTCTCTCTCTCTCTCTCGTGTTTTTTGCTTGCTCGCTCTATCTATCTATCCATCTATCTATCAATCTCTTTCTCTCGCTTTCTGTATTTCAGTCTTCCTTGGTTACCCGGTAGCATTTAGCTCTCTAGGTCAGTCAGTGGTTGTGGTTTAGCCGATTGGTCTGTTTTAGTACTCTTCAAAATAAGGTTACAGGGTCGAAACGGGGCATAGACTTGTTGGCCATTAGAAATAACAACCACAAGCACCAGGCGCTGCACGAACCAGTGCACAAACTGAACGGACGTATACACACACAGTTGCCTATGCTGTTATATTCTCTTTCCGAAATGAATACAAAACTAGAACTGTGTCACGTTGTGTAAGTTAGCATCTTCTGATATTGGCGGGCAAGTTACGGATGGTACCTTAAGTTGACGGTCGATTTACAACCTGTGTATCTCATGTAGCTCTCCTCTCCTCTCTATCTCTCCTTATCGTTCTCTTGACATGCTTTCGGAAATTGGGTGAGTTGGTAAGCCGGTAACTCGGTAAGGCTAAACAAAGCTCTTATGTCTGGCACTTGTACCCGTAACAGCTTCGGACGCCTCTTTCAAGGTATCACTAGAACGGTACACTACCGGGTAAGCTGTCTATTGTATACAAGAGCGAAGGAGTAGATAAGATCCACGAGTATTGGAGGGAAATTGACAAACGCAGTAAGATTGTTACGTAATACCTACACAGAACGAAGCCTCTTAAAGGAAAACAACCAATATTCTGTTATATCGGCGACACAGCTGCCATGATATGGTTCGGCCACAAGATACGTGACATTACGGAGGACTTTTTGCCACAGTTTTAGGCTGACTTTAAGGGAAAATAAGAAAAATGAAAAAAAAAACATCAGAGAGTTAGTGCACGACTGTTGACTGTAAATCAAATCATTCATGATTCCAGAAAACACGGGACGGAAAACGGTAAGAAGCAAGGCTTAGAGGGTATTTACATCTAAAAAAGTAACTACGTCAAAGGTGGAGTGACATCCATATGGTTTTTTCGTTGCGGTTACAAGCAATGATTAATAAGCTAGTGCGAATATAGATCACTATATTTAGACGGTTGCCGCTTAGATTGTTACTAAATAAAGGTGCACTGCCTAGACAATCATTGTTAGGACGTTCTTGTGGTCTGATTTATCATGTTAACAATAATCCTTAGTCATATGGCCCCATAAGAGCAACTGTTAAGTCACCTCGGCGGCCACCAGGTAATTGGTCACGTGAGTGAATCGAATGTCACAGTGTATTAATTAAATGTTCTGTCAACTAACATAATGGAGCATCTGTATTATTTTACCTGGGAAAACAGTGAAAAACATTTGTTCTTCCAGCGGAGACTGATTTTTTAACAATCACGTGCCTGTCGTCAGTGGCCTTCAAAATATACATATCATGTGTTGCCATTTAGACTCGTCTATCTATATATATATATATATATTGGCTTTCCAATGAATTTTCTTTGATAAAATCTTCACTTTAGGTATTTTACCAGCTTTTATATATCTAATCATAGAAAGAAGTTCGTATGTGATTTTTGATTATAATCAATTTTTATTGTTATTTTGAAGAGTGCGTAATTTTTATTATTGGTATTCAGATAAGGCTAATCGAAATCAAACCCGGTTGCTATATCATTGTATTAAGTCAATTACTTAGATACGAATCAAGTAGGTAAACAGGTGTTTACACCCAGAATTTGATATTTTGTGCGTTTTATGGCAAACAGGAAAACGTCTTTGAAATTTTTTAGCTGACTTTGGTTAACTTGAGACACACCAATGCATGACACCTCAACGGCTAACCTATTACTTATCATTCCCACTGAACCATCGAGGGAATTTTCATCTTTGTGACAACATCGATTTCAAATTCGTCATTATCGGCATTCTGAGAAAGAGAGAGCAGATTTTCTGTAGAAAAAAAAAACAAGAAGACTAGCTTAATCGACACTATTACATGTACGAAACGATAAAAAAAGCCCTTACTATTTTGCAAAATTCGATCCTTTCGAAGCAAACTGGGTTAGTGACTTTAGACGACGAATTCGGCAATTTCGATGCGTTACATTGCCTCATTTTGTTGCAACGTTTCCTATTAATAGTGCTATAAGAATTATTAATTGAATCTGTAGTGTTCGCATTTATTCCTAATTTCCTAAGTTATTCATAAATCAAATGTAAGAAAACGCATCTGTGGCGTCGATTATGCAGCTCCAGCTGCTACCTGATCTGAGATCAGAC
This sequence comes from Varroa destructor, assembly GCF_002443255.2. Classification (NCBI taxonomy): domain Eukaryota; kingdom Metazoa; phylum Arthropoda; class Arachnida; order Mesostigmata; family Varroidae; genus Varroa; species Varroa destructor. Next base: position 46,080,759 of record NW_019211457.1, on the reverse strand, counting down.
CGGTTAACACGTCTTCTTTTCCAGTGAACTAAGTTACACTTCGGAAGTTCGACGTTCGGGTTTTTACTAGTAAATGAGCTGTTCAAGGTGTGATGACGTCTCACTGTGAGGCAGTCACCGTCGTTGGATGCAAACTCTTCTTTCGACTAATCTACCGAGGCATATTATGCTAACCTATTCCACCTTTAAATCGGTGGTATCAGTATTATAATTTCTGTCTCAAATAGTTTTTTTCTTCATGCTGCCACTTCTTTGCCTGCTTCGTTCGTAGAATCAGCATATTATCGACTTGCCCCTCGTGTTTGATGGTATTTTTTAGCTCAACAGGTGACAGCCAGGCGTTTGTAAGAACAAGAGCTTTCTGCCAAACCCAACGAAAGTCAAGGACTTCAATTATTAGGTATTATCGAGTGCAAATCACAGTCTTTATCTTGATTGTTGCTCGGCCAGTGTTTCAATAAAACTCTTCTCACCACGGCTTCCTTCTCAGCTTCTCATTTCATAATTGTAACGTTCTATAACGGTAAATGTAAATACTAGTTCTATTCATGTCTGCGGTATGCATCCTTCCTGCTCTCTTACGTCTAAGTATTTTTTAAACACTCATTGTTGTGTGCCGTTGGAAACTCACTTTACTGTGCATTTCTCCAGCGAGTTTCTTATGCCTGCTTATCGTCAAAGCACCAACGCTATTCGTCTAACCATGATTTAACTTCGTTCAATGAAAACCTGTCACAAAATGATCTCCTACCACACGGGTATCTTCCTGTGACCGACATAACGGGTCTTCAGCCTCGAATGATTACGTTACCCATAGGTTTTGCCATCCCTCTATTCCATGTGCGCTCGTTATTGCTGGCACACGAAGTTGCACTACTGTTACTGACCCCGCTATTGTTGTCGCAAACTAGGTTGAGGTCTGCACAGGCAACACAAACCTGTCGTGAGCTGAGTTGTACGAGCGCCGTGTATCTAGCCCGTCAACAAGCCATCCAGCTATCCTGATCAACTTAGTCACGCCGATGGAACAACGCGTGAGCACGCATTCACGCAGTCCCACCGCTGGTTATGGTGTAGAGGACCTCAGGAAGAAGGAAGCTGAAAGAGAAGGACCCATAAGAGGAGCTGGCGTTCAGCTGGCTCATTGTTGGTACTGCTTTGTGATACTGACTGGTGTTGAGCAGTCGTCGCTTAGCTACTCACTGACTCGTATGCATGTTGAACTGCCGCTATCGCTACCACCGGACGATACAGCAGGCGACTGGAGCGTAGTGAATGAGTGACGCTTGCTTCGGTGGTTCCTTTTAGTCTGTGGGGCCCCTCTGCGCTTGACTGCGTCTGCTGGTGACCCCATCGGCGCCCCGTAGCGGCTATCCAGGGCTGTCCAACAACGGGGCTGCTAGCGCTTTAATCGCGGCTGCCATTGCTACCCATACCACAGCTTCCATCGCGGCAGCGCCCGCGGCAGGGGCAACAGGCACTTTGTTTGTGCTGGTTTCGAAGCAACTTCGCATTTCCTCTAATACAAGAGCCTCAAATGGGGATCAGCCGCTGTTAGCGCCACAGAAAGCTAGCCCGTTTCAGTGTTCGATATATTGTGCTCGCCCGCTGAATTCGGCCAATACACTTGCTATAGTTAGATATTCGATGGATTTACCATGGACTGAATTAAAGCTCACATAGATAAGCTGGTATTTACTTAAGACCAGAGTATAGTGAAAGCATTTCGGTGCAGTGTCATTCATGGAAATTGATACCATTTGGCTCAATGGGAAATGTACAACTGATAACGGAGTTCTCGCACGAAGATAGTATCTGCATGTTCGTTTTCAAGAGCCGAGTTATCAAACACGAGTAGTACAGATAATGTGAAGAAAATCGTTATCGTATCCAATTAAATTGTACTGCAGAGATATTTCTAAAACGGGCTTAAAAATGCCTAAAAAAGGATTTTCAAAATGTACGACAGGTTTTACTCGTTGCGAACCGATTAAGTGAACATCGAACGATTTCAAACGGAAAGTTCGCCATCAAAAAAGAAGTTGTTTCGAGTGATTAAACTGGTAGTTCCAATGCGAGTCAAATGTCCTCCACGGCAACATAAAAATGCCTTAATACGCTGTTGACTTCTCACGACGGTAGAAATCGACTCCCATATTGCGACCACCAGTACAATTGATATAAACTTCAAAATTGGTTACGGTGCTAATTACATGTCTTACATATCATATCGAGTCGTTTAAGACATATCAATATACAGCCGATTCACTAACTCATTATACATATCCATAAAAACGTATCTTATTTACACACAAAATATGTCAGAAAAACACCTTTATTTTCCAACGTAATTCATCGTCCTGTAATAGCTAAAGAGGAGTCGTTATTGAATGTCCTACTTCAATTAAATGGGCAAATATATGTATGTGTGTATGGTTTCTAGCTGATCCTCGACTGTGGATATGCATATCTTCGAAATCGTTTTTCGATATCAATTCAAGATTTCGTATTAACGCGCCCGTCTTCCCTGTACAACTATTAATATTTCAACTGGTGTTTTTGACATAATGCGTAGAAAGCCAAACCATTGTAGCCATGGCCGGTGCTACTTTGTTGGTAACTGACACACGTTCTGACCCCACGATGGCCAACAAATACGATAAATTGGGTTTCGACAGCTAAGTAAAAAAGTTCTTACCTACACCTAAGTACAGATTTATTCATCTGACCGTTCAGCAGATTACTAGACAATCAATGGACTACTTCTTCGTGTAAATTACTACCGTTACTTACGTGTTAAGAGGACTAGTTATACGTTTGTCTATGACTTAATTAGCTGACATCGTTCTGTCTCATTAATCAATTGTTGTCAAGCTACGGCCGTTGTTCACGAGGTGTTTGCAATATCGTTGCAGAGAAAAAGGAGATCCTGCAGGTCGATTCTCTAGAGCAGATCACGATGTCCAGTGAAAAAGAGAAGGACTACAATCAGTACTCGCTAACTCAGTAGAGACCATCACTAACGTTACGCGCAGACATTTTGTTTATTAATGCGACGTAGTAATGGTAAAATTATTAGTTACTCGAGACGGGCTTTATTTTGACGGCTAAAACGGAAGAAAACATAGCCTAAGGGTGGTAAACCAAAAAAGCTCAACATGTTTCGATTTACATAACAATTGGTCATTAAAAGAGGCTTTTACGCTTTATTTATACTGCTCCACATTCGAGGCTACATAGATTGGGTGATGCCGTCGGTATCAGGCCACACACGCCCAGACCATATTCAGATATCAAGCAGCAGCTGGAACTACGAAACGGCTGATAATAGTAATAATAATTGTCATTATTGTTTTTGTGATCCAATTTAAATCGCTTTTTTTTTCTCATTTATTTATCTTACTTCCGTTTTACCAGAATGATTAGCAGTGGGCACTTGCTCGCGTTTTTCACTCAGTAAAAATCACCTATGCATAGCTTTCTGTGTCCTGCATTAATTATGGACGCTTGCTCGTATGAGACGATGTCGAACGTAATTCAAAAAACACTTATATAGATATTTTTTGAAGGGCCTTATATCTCAGTTAGGATTAAATTTATCTTTAATTAGGTATCCACTTGTTTTATACATGAATGGCGAAAAGGAAAGTAGCTGATCTGTCTAAGCCACTAGCTTCTGAGCCAATTAGGAACTTAATGTTTGCTATTAAGTTTAGCCAAAGCTATCTTTCCAGATCTTAGGGTTTAAGAGGTCAGCTATTTCTGTGTACTTCCGCTAGACCAGCGTAGATGTCAGCACAGTCAGCATCTGCACGAGTGCGCGATAGAACCGTGAGAGGAATAGAAAGACGTGTTAATACCCCAGGATCTAGTCCTACGTTGATTATTATTACTGTAATTTAATGGCAGATTTGAAACATAGCTCATGCAGCCGGCACTGTAAAAGGTTTCGCTTTGCTGGATGGGGGAATCGGTACCTAAATTTTCTGCATTAATGGAGCCGCCCCGCCCGAGCACCTTTTAGCATATCAGAAAAACTCCTATTGTATTCCTAAGCAATAAATGCAGTTAGCAATGATCTTTTTGCAGTTAATAATAACTAGTTTGCTATATGTAGAGAACTACCATGAATTGCTTCGTCATAGCATCGTAATTAGTGTTTTTACCTTCTGCGCCAATCATGGACGCCTGAAATGGGCCGCCTATTGCTGTCCTGACATGAAACTGCAGCTTTTTCATTCTCTCGCCACCCATAAAATACCCGCGAAGACAAAACCGAGACGATCCAGCATCATTTGTTCATTAAAAGTGTGAATGCGAGCAAACAGCAATCAGCCGAACCGCTACGAAGTATTGATCTCTGTTTCGGGATACTATCAATTAGTGCCGTCAAAGTTTACTTCGACATCGTTAACAACCAGCCACAAAGAATAAGTAAAAGGACTGTCGGATCGACAGTATCTAACAATACGTAGATCCGACCGAAAAATAGTTGCGTGCATCGCGAACGTATCGGCAATTAATCTTTGCTACGTTTTATTCTCCCATCATCGTTCGTTACACGAGATGTTCAGTAGTGGGATTGACTTTGGGTATTTTGTAGAATCCGCGCTCGAATGGGTTTTTGTCGTCGTCATCATCAGCAGCAATACAATTGATACCCGTAGAATTTCTGTCCGAAATGAGCACTCGACAGAGTGAAATGGCTAAGAAACGAGCATATAACGCACAAATTCAGGAGTTTCGACACTCTAGTTTTAAACGATATGAAGAAAAAGCAATAAGTTTTCGTGTCAAAAGAAATATATGAAAGAAACTTTCCCTCAGAAGGGCAACTGTAAGCGCTTACAATTGTTCTCCAAGTCGAATTTTCAAGTTTTTATATAGTAAAAAAGCCTTATGCACAACCATGAAATCAACGGAGATTTCTGTAATAAATTATTTTCTAACATTTAATTATTGTTATCAATAACCTATTTTCATCCCGAAAACATATATATACAGGCTGGGATCTATAAAAACAGCATTTAAAATAGGATGTTCGCGGCCAACTTAAATACAATGTTCGACCGTCACCGTAGAAAAAAATCCACTGATATAGTATTGAGGATAATATTTTATTCTAATTTATCGCCGCTTTGAAGTCAAAGTCATGTATACTCTCATGACATAAAACGCAACGACCAACATCAGCTTGATATTTACTGAAATTTCTTCCTCAGCAGACAAAGCAGCTGTGCTTCATTAATTGCATGTGTCATGATCTTCAGCAAATACGGCGAAAGGAAATCGATTGACATCCTCTATTAGTTATAATGGCTGTATCGTTCCAACTTACAATCGTAGATTTTTCCTTCTTTTTCACAACTTTCACTGTTCCAATCGATGCCCGCAGCAACAACTGCAGTTACCGTCATTACCAGCTGCATCAAGATACAGCATCTAACAGCCAACGTTAGCAGCTATATTACATGCGCATATGTGGATCTGTTTTTTCGTCAATTCGTATATGAGTTTGTATGTGCTTTCATTGCTTAGAGCGTCTGTTTGTTCGTCAAAGGAAATTGTTGCTCTTCCGTTTTACCACCAGCGATAATTCTGTAGTGAACCTGATTGGCTTTTCTCTCGTGTCTGGCCATTCGTCCATCCATCCATTTGGCTGGCCGGCTGGCTGAACGTCTGTTTCTCTCGAGGACTGGGTGCCCGTACCTTGTTGTTATTGTTGTTAGTATTATTAGTGGCTGTTAGACGACGGCGGCGGCGGCGGCGGCGGCACCGCCGCCGCTGACTCTAGTGGCGCTGCTTATGCTTGCGTTAGCGTCTGCTACTCCCTCGGCATACTATATAGTGGATATGGAACTAGGCCAACGGCTGTTGGTCGAGTCACTCGCTGCCGGCTTTCTTGCTGGCCGTGCTCCTGATGATCACTTTCTAGTCGTTCAGCCGTCGTTCTGACCAGTTGCTGATTCTATGTTCTTCATTTACTTCCTCTGCGTCTACGGACCGATTGCTCCAGTGGCGGGGTAGCGCTTTTCTGTTAAAAGCACATTCTACTGCTGATGCTGTAGATGAGTATAGCCAGTGGCACTGATGCTGCATGCTGTGCCATGATTTTCAACGATGCCACTGTAAAATCGTGCTTTTGTTCGAGTCACTTTTTTCCTTAGCAGCAGTTAGTGTTGGTGTTAATTTGGTTGTCGTTTAATAGTTGTCGACCCATTGCTGATGCCCGGGTTGATTTTGGACAACGTTTAGGGCAGAAATCGTTGTGGCGGTAGCGGGTGGGTTTCAAGTTGTTGCCGGGGCGGGCCACAGTGGTGATACGGTAACTGCAACGGTGCCATTGATGCTGCTATTGCCGTCGCCGTCATCGTCACCGGGCTGCGGGAGGGGGAGAAGGGTGAAAGATGTAACAGGCCCTTTCTTCCTCCACCTCCCTTCAAACAATTGGGTTGTACATCACAGCATACACAGACAAGTTACACTCACAGACGACGTAGACGTCAAAGAACGCACGTCAGTGAACTAACAGTGATGGATATGTGAACACATACAGAAGTACCCAAACCTATCGATAGCATGAGCGCTGGGGCACAAATACAGTCACGATTTTCACAAGGGCCATTTAGTACAGTGCACACAGGTGCACTAGATACCGACAAGTAGCTTAATTTCATGTAAAGTACGCTAGATACATGTATATAAAGGCACGCTGTAACCTATGATTTACATGACGGTGAAAGTCCAAACGCTTTTCTGCTGGCTGTAGTGTAGTAGTAGTAGCAGCGGTTTGTATCGCGGTGGTAGACATTGCTATGGAAAAAGTCGGGTGAGACCTTAGGCTCATAAAGGAGCTGGTTTTAGACTGACGCAGGTTTATTTTACGCTGAACGGTGACAGGATTACCTGTTCTCATCCCTGGTTGGTTCTAATTTCCGAGTCGTTGTTAGACTAGGGCCTGGACCAATTGTGCTCTTTTCTATGATAGTGACGGTAGCTTTCGCATGCGTTTACAAATGCATTGTTTTGCTGGGCGTACTTAATTGTAGTTGCGTCGAACACATTTACCCGTATATATCAAGAACTAATGATTTATATTTGAGAATATCTGTTTAGATCCATATGCTACGTTATATTAGATGCATGAATTGACCAATACTGATAATGGTATACAAATTACATAGAATAAATCTATAGATACACCCAACTACGTAGGCTGGCTAAGAACCGACGACGTTTACTCAATGTTATCGTTGTATTCTGTGCCAAGACTTCTTTTGTTTCAGTTCGAAAAGGAAAAGTATCTGGCTGGAGGGGGGGGGGAAGGGGTTGTACCATAAAGGGGTATTACCGTAATGAGGCGGCAACATCACCGCCAACGCTACTTGTTGTTGTGAAATAAATTCGAGTCCACTAATTGAAACACTGATAGATCATCTTTTTAGCTATACATACCTCTCCATTGTAGCCATTTTAGTTAAAAAAAATTTGTATATATATA